>NC_140591.1:148434469-148844469 GCF_964204655.1 Triturus cristatus
CACAAGACAATTTCTGAAAAAAATATTACGAATATTTAATGAAAATAACATCACACAAAGGAAAAAGAAGAATTTTTCAAGTAAGGAGAAGGAGACTTCAATTTCAAATTCAAGGAAAAGAAAACATGATAAAGAAACAGTATCTGTTACCGGAGACAAAAACAATTTCAAGAAATTCGTCAGAAACTTTTTCGAACTAGAGTGATTCAGAATTTTATGAGAACATGCTGCAAATATAAAAAGAATGTGCTGCAATTCAAACAGAAGCAGCGTATCGAAAGTATAGTGGATACTGCTTTTACTTTAAATCAGAAGTTATTCATTGTGATATTGAAGAGGATCAAAGTATTAGATAAAGTAATCAAAGTGTTGGAAGAGAAAAGTAGAAGAAAAAAACTTGTGAACAGAACCAACTTTTGCAAAATCTTTAGTGGACATTGGAAACATACTTCTGGTCGTGAGCCTTTTTTTAATGAGGAAAGTTACTTCCAGGAAAATAGTTTACCATTTGCAGTTGATACTGGAGGTCGTTGCTACAAAGTTCAGGATGGTTGTCCCCTTCCAAAAGAGGAGTTGGTTGGTAAAAGTGCAGAAAAGTTAATAGTTGAAGAAGTGCAAGGGAAACGTACACAAGCTCCTGTGTATAAGTGGGGTTGTAGCAGTATTTGTAGTATTCGACAGGAATCTATTGATATAATGCGAAATTTGCTACGAGAATATACACAGAAATGTATTAAACAGAAGATTAAGTTGTTGCAAGGACTAGATCCATGTAATGTGAGAAAATATACTGAGAAACATGGGCATTCTCTGGCTTGTCTTTGAAAAAAGGTGTGTAAAAGTGTTTTTCATCACTTGAGGATGTTAGCAGTACACCATTCAGAAATGCGGAAGTTTGTAAGGAAACTGTACTATGTAAAAGGTCCTGCATTATGTTTAAGTGAATGAATACAGCTCTTTTAAATGGTTCTTTATTAGATGTTAAAAAAAGTGTGATGATATTAAAATTCCATATTTTGGTTTAGAAGAGCAGTCAATAGAAAGTGAAAGTGTGACAATTACAGATGTTGAAGGAGATGGGAAAGTGATTAGCACTGATCAGTTTGAAGAAGAAATTGGAAGGTTTAATTTAGTGTGCTCTGAAATACCAAACTATGTTTGTGTTTGTTGTCGACATACTCATTATAAAAGTCAAACTAGGAATGTTGATTTGTATTTGAAAAGTGAAAAGGAGAACAATAGTAAGTGGGAAGAATTTGCAACTTACTTGTTGGTTGAAGGTCGATTTGAGTTAGGTAGTGAGCAACGTATATGTAAATATTGTTACAACAAATTAGAAGAGAACAAAATGCCTGCTAGAGCAGTACATAATAACTTAGAATTAGTAGCTATTCTGGAGGAACTGGCAGAATTGAATACATATGAGTCGGTTCTAATTCAATCTGTTCATCCTTTTCAAACTATAATTCGGATGGTGCCTAAAACATGTAAACTGCCACCAACAGACTTGCAAAGAGAGCTGAAAGGAAGAGTGGTGTACTTACCTTTGGAGTTTAAGAAAAATATTGAAACTATTGCTGGAGAGAAAGAGGAAAATGAGGCAGTATTCACTCTAGTAAATGGTGTACCAACAAAGAGTCGGAAAATATGGCAAGAATTTTTGGATGTTAATAAAGTTGAAAAGGCTACCTTATATCTTACAGAGAACAATATTTATTACAAAACTGTAAATGTGGATGAACAGGTAATAAGTTTAGAAGATGAATGTAAAATTTCAAGTGGTCAAACAGAGAAAGTGGACAAGTCAAGGACTGAAGAGATTTATGAACATTGCACAACATGTCCTTTGCATTCAAAAGAAGTAATAGGAAGCAGCATTGAGTTATTTCAAATGAAAAAAGCACAAGGAACTCCAATGAGTGTATGGGAGAAGAGCTTGGAAGCTCGTTTTTTTCTACAGCTGTTTCCTACTGGAGAAGGTGGATGACATGATGACCGACCTGTACGCAAGCCAGCTTCAGAATATCGGTCAACAAGATTATATTCTGAAGATCCTAGATTTCAACAGTGCATTCCATACATATTTCACCTTTTGTTTGAAAGTGGTTTATCTTCTCTGTCGTATGCAGTGAACCACATACTTAAAACTGGAGTTCATCAATCACTTCTTTCTGCGAAAGAATTTGTGGAGAAAGTTGAAAAAACAGATGAAAATTTAGAAGCACAGTTAATCAATTTTATGGCATGTCAACGTGGAACAAATGAGTATTGGTATCCTAGTCATGGAGAACTCAAGTGTATGTTACGGAACGTAGGTACACCAACATGTTTGTCACACTTAGCTGTGGGAAGATTTGCTTGAGTTTCTAAGAGAAGTGAATTCCAATATTAAAAATGTTGAAATAAAGACTCCTGGTGAACTGTGTTCATTGGATCCTGTAAATGTGTGCAGATATTTTAATCATAGGTTTCAAGCTATGATGTCTTTTATCTGCAATTAAAAGAATCCACCTCTTGGAGAAGTTACCGATTTCTTTTGGAGAAAGGAGTACCAAGCAAGAGGTGCGCCTCATATACATATGATACTATGGGTCAAGGATGCACCTAACTTTGGAACTGATTCTGATGAAACAGTGTCAGGAAGGCCAAACGGAAACTCTCCACGGAGGCAGAATGAAGATAAGTTCCCAATGCCCTCCTCCCAGAGCTCACTGCGTTAATTCAGCTGCTCCAGGCAGGGGGAAAGGGGAGTTGGACAGAGAAAGAGACACTCGAGCTGGCCTGGCTCCCTCCTCAATCTTCAGCGGGATTTCTGGGAGACCTAATGCACAGAAGGAGACAGAATGCCATTCAGTACCTTTTCTAACCTACTTAACAGATCTTGTTCACTCGCTCTCTCTCTCTCTCTATCTGAGCTTTTCTCCTACCAGATCTTTTGCTTGAGTATTGCCTCTCTTTATATTGTTCGATGTTGTTCTGGTTTACAGCTTTCTATAACCTGTATATGCACAGAAATACCCTGGGTTACTCTCCACTTCCTTCCTTCAAGATTCCACCATAACATTACTCTTCTACTCTTTCTTACCAGTCTATGGTCTTAGCAGATATGACAATTCGTAACCGCAGTTCTGAGAACCTGTAGTTCTTTCTTCTACTACAAGTCTTTGCTGCTTGGAAGGATGGTTGCAGTGAAGTCTCAAGTCTCCCTTGTTCTCAAGGTAACGCGCAAAAAGGGACAGGGAAGGATTGACAGGAGGAAGGGAAAGTTCAAGGAAAAGCGCAAAGGGCGGTAAGGGGAGACAGAGCTTGAGACGAAGCAAAGTTCTGCTGAATGGAGAATGAACTGGACACCAGTCTCTCTGAATCTGCTACTTGAGATAACTGAGTGAACACTCTCACCGTAACTGCTGCCGGTCTCCAGGCGGACTCCTTACTCAACGGTAAGCCTACCGGAGGACGAGAGACCCTGGATATCCTGAAGTTACTCTGGAACTCTGATATCACTTCTCCTTACTTCCGCAACTCTGGTTCAATTCTCCAACTGACTAAGGTTATTTCTCTCTCAGACTTTAAGTCTACAATTCTCTCTGAGATGCGTCTCCATCCGCTGACAACAGTCCTGCGGAGACAAATTAATTTCCTAGTGCCAAGAGTTCTTTTGTGAGGAGCGTGAACTAAAGCTCCCTCACACGACTATGGTTAAATTGAAGTGCGCAGCAAGACGCGCTTCGTGAGGAGACGAAATCTCGTGATCCCGCGAGACTTCAAACGCAATGGGCTAGTCAGGAAAACTCGGCGGCCATCTTTGAACGAAGTCTAAAGCTCTAAATACTTGTCCATAAATTGCAGAGGGAGGGCTTAACCCAAACTCGATGCAGTCCTAACGAACTGCGCGGCGTGATTGTAGCATTCAGCCCCATCCTGACAAACAGTATTGTCTTTCATCGAACAGTATGTGACATGTGAGATTCCGAGAGAAGAAGGAGTTAGAAGCTTGAGACAGCAAGTTTTACGTTTCCAAAGTCACTGTTGTGGAAAGTACTGCAGAAGAAAATACAGGTCTAAAGGAAAATTTTACACCAAATGTCGGTTTGGTTTTCCACGTCCAGTCATTTGTAAAGGAAGAGTAAATTCTTTTTTTCATCTGTAAGGCACACAATAACTCGGAAATCTCCAAAGAATACCTACAACTTAAAAAGAACAGAAGTATCAAAGTATATCAATGACTACAATCCAGTCATTTTAAAAATGTGGCATGCGAACATGGACATCCAGTATGTTGTAGATAACTCAATTGCTGTTGCCTGTTATGTTACATCGTACATAACAAAATCAGAAAAAACAGAGATGAAACAAATTTGGGAAGAAATTGCCCAAGAGAAAAGCGTCAGCAAAAAATTGTACAGCTTTACTTTGAAAATGCTTTCCCACTGAGAAATTGGATCCTATGAATGTCAGAGCGCTTGTGCTCTTCAAGTTTATATTCAAAGTCTCGAGGAATCATTTGGGTAAGTTTAGGTCTTGCCTGCTCACGGACTAAAGTGTTGAAATCATTAGAAGAAATTGAATACTTAGCAGCAAATGAACCAGATTGTACAGACATTCTTAAAACTAATATGTTGGACACATACTATCCGAAAAGGAGTCTACATCTGGAACAGCTATGTCTGTATGAAGTACTTCAACATTACAGCTTCAAAAGAAATGTTAAACAGAATTTAAAAGAAGGACAATATGCAGTAGTTGGATTACATGGTTGTTTAGTAAAACATGCAAAGGGTAATCTTATAAACCGCAAGAAACTCAGTTGTACAACTCCAGATAAGCGAGATTTTTACTATTTAGCACTTCTCCAACTCTTTAACCCCTTGCATGCCCGCCCCTTTCCCCGCCCAGTGCCGCGCTTTGTATTAGCGGGCGGAGTTCATGACGAGCTGGACTCGTCATGGGCACAGCGCCACCGCAGCCCATGACGAGTCCAGCTCGTCATGGGCACTGAAGGGGTTAAACCATCGCGTAGCGAAAGTGAATTACTTGGAGACTTTGACTGCTATGAAGATTCTTTTAATGCATGTAAAGATAGCATTGCATGTACAATTTTCCCTACATATTGAAAAATGTTGCATGATGAAGTTGAACAGGAAAAGACTATTACAGCTGAAATAGCTAATGAAAGTTCTCAAGATAGTCAAAATGGTGGAAAATGTAGTCAAGATCCTCTTGGACAACCAATACTGGAAAATGAAGCAGCGATTGCTATGCATGAAGTCGAAATTGCAATGCAACAAGCACACGAGGAGAATATTACATTGGAAAAGTTAGAACAACTAAATGTTGAAAAGAAATATATGTACAAGTGAGAGAACGGATAGAACATGGTTTGTTGCATGAAAAAAAAGAATGTGTGTGTTCATCTTTTAAACCTCTTCTGATGTACATCAGTGGTCAAGCTGGGACAGGTAAAAGTTTTTAAATTAAAGTTTTGACCAGTTATCTTAAAAAAACTACTGGTTCACATTTATGTTCTGTGGTAACAGCTCCAACTGGATTAGCTGCACACAATGTTGAAAGAGTTACTTTGCCTAGATTACTGATGTTACCAGTTGAGCATGATAGTAAATTACAATATCAGAAGTTGTCTGGAGAAGCTTCTCATGAAGTGTCAAGAGTGCTGAAGAAAATGAAACAATTAATTATTGATGAGGTGAGCATGGTCTCAAACTTAATGCTTGCTTTTGTACACTTAAGATTGCAACAGGTATTAAAAACAGATTATGACGTTCTCTTTGGAGGAAAACATTTAATTGTATTTGGAGATCTGCTACAACTAACACCTGTAAAAGGAGAACCAGTGTTTAAAACTCTTCTACATGAAGACACAAAGAAATCTCTGGGAAGTTTTGGAAATGTGAATCTGTTGTTAAATTTTGAATATAAAGAACTCACTCAGAATATGCGACAAGCAAGAGATGAAGATGATGGAAATATTCTAAAAGATGTAAGAATTGGTGTTCTAAGCAAACATGGTAAAGAAGCTTTTCAAAGTCGTCTACTAAAAAACTTGTTTACAAATGAAAACACACCAGCAGAAGTAATGTACAAGAAAATAAAAGAAAAAAGTCTTAGTTTGCTTAATGCCTACAGTGGAAGAGTGTTATACATTTAATAGAGAGTTGGAAAATGAAGAAATAGTTCACATTGAAGCTATTGATAAAATCAAGCATCAAGGAATAACAATGCTTCTTTCAGAAAAACTACAGACTACAGACTAAATTGGATTCTTTGGAGAAGTCTGTATCAAAAACTGCTGGCTTAGAAAAAAATGTATGTTTAAACTGTCAGGTAATTTGGAGGCGTAATCTGAATGTAGAAGAAGGTTTAGTGAATGGAGCAATGGGGAAAGTTGTTGATTTTGAGAAATATCAAAACAGAAATGCAATTGAATTCTTGAAAGTTAAATTTGATCAGATTACAGAGGTAAGACAGATTGTGCGTTGTGCTGTACGTTTTTTGATTGTAAAACCCTTGTATGTTCGTAGAAAACAGTTTCCCTTCTGTTGAGCATATGCAATAACTATTCATAAATCTCAAGGTTTAAGTGTAGATAATGCTTTGATAAATGTAGGAAGAACTGTGTTTAAAGAGGGAATGGTACATGTTGCATTATCTCGAGTTAGAACGCTGTCTGGTTTGTATTTAATTGATTTTGATGAGAACAAGGTTAGTGCTGATGTTAATTGTTTAAGAGAATATAATTGTTTGAGAAGGCTTTATGCTCCAAGTTTAGGTGAATATCCTATTTATGAGAAATGTGTTATGTGTTCAAAACGCAAGCATGGTGAAGAATCAACTATGGTTGGAAAGCAGAAACAAAATCAAGAGAAAAGAAAAGATGTAAAGAAGCAGAAAATACAAACAAGTGATGATGTTGTCGGATTCCAATTAGAAAATGCTTCTGGTGTCAACTGCTATGGTAATGTTATTCTAAACGTTATATTTTATCTTGAAGATGTTTATGGTGAAATTATGGAAAGTCAGGAAAAAAGATTATGTTCGGCACTTTATACTTTATTTCAAGAATTGAGAACTGATTGAAGTAAGATCCATTCTGCTTCTGGTATTCGCCAGCTGTTGGATACATGTACTGGATCTTTAACGTTCAGTGCTAATATACAACAAGATGCACAAACATTTTTGGTAGTTATGCTTGAAGTACTAGAAGATGAAGGAATTCAGATTGAGAGTTTATTAGGACTCAGTTACAAATAGGAACATAAATGTGAACAGTGTTCATTAACTTCAAGCACTATAGTTGACAGAGAACGATTTCAATATTTGACAATACCTGACTGCAAATCTGTACCATTTTCCAAATTACTAAAAGAAGCAGATCACGAGATGATCTGTTCTCATTGTAAATCAACAATGCTATCTACATTATACCTACAAAGATATGGAAAATATTTGATTATAATGCTGCAACGCTGTAGACCAAATGGAGGAAAAGTGGAAACCAAAATTAAAAATGTTGTTGCTAGTCAAGTATCTATTTCTGGAAGAACTTTTGCAACAGTTGCTATTGTTTTCCATGCTGGAAGTACTACCACGAATGGACATTATACAGTTTATTTAAAGTGTATTAATGGTTGGAGTCACTGCAACGATACACACTTGGAAATTAAACCGAGATTGCCTTATGAATTACCCAATTTATACTTGATATTTCAGAAACAAAGATTTTAGATACACCATTCGGCTTTGTGGGAAGGTGTAAAGATACTTTAAGGAATTCATACTGGATGCTTTCAAAGCGAAATTTTTGATATATTATTTGGTGTATTGGGAAAATGTTTACAGAAACTACGAAGTAAAGGTAAGATTTGAAGATTGGAAATAGTATTGGATGTGTTATTTGTGTTGATTTTGTATTATATTTGTGAGAATTAGGGATTTTTTTTTAACAATCTAGTTGATTGTTTTTTTTCCCTGCTGTTTATGATGAAAGTATTCTGACATCACTGTGAATAGTGAACTTAAGTAGTAGCTGATGACAGCAAAAATAGGGAGAAAAATTGTTTTCTGAATGTTACATTATTTTGTATTATTTAAAAACTCACTGTAATTTGTGAAATATATTACATTACTTAGTAATTTTGCAGTTTATTTTATGTAGTTGAAAAGTTAGAAAAAAAAGTAGTAATGACAAATAGCACATAGTAGTTCGATATTTAAAAAACCTTTGAAATTCACTGAAAAAACCATAGGTTTTACAGACGTTATACTTAGAAATGTGCATTTAAAAAAACCTTAGAAATTCACTGAAAAAACCATAGGTTTCAGGGATGTTATAGTTAGAAATTAGCATTTAAAAAACCATAGAAATTCACTGAAAAAACCATAGGTTTCAGAGACGTTATAGTTAGTTGGACATTTGACTCATATAAAACAAGAGAAATTCGCCTGTTATAGTTAGTTGAGCTAAATATAACTCGCGCGCTCGCAATGCACTGCTGATGACATTACATATTACATCACTCATGCCATGGTCAGTGACACCACTCATGACATCACTGATGACATCTCAAATGACATCACTGATTATATCACTGATGACATCATCCACTTGATAGTCTGACACACCTCTTCACACTCTAATGTAACCTTTAATACACCCACTCTAAAATACAGATTACCATTTTCGAAACCATAGACACACCAATACCAGATTCTACATACCCATTCACTGATTCCTAACTATTTATTGTGATCCGGACATACACTGATACAGTCACTCATACATGCTGTCAGTCATCATTACATCAGTTTAATATCCACTCACACCTATACATACATTCACACAGTGCTACTGATCCATAGAGTTACTCAAACATCTACTCAGTCATGCCAAAATAAAATCACACACCCATGTACTCACCTATGCAGATATATACACACCGCCTGACTTATTTATACACACACCACTTCCCTTATTTATATAGATACTATCACATACTTACTCTCTTATACAATCACTAATACAAGTACACATTCGTGTATGTAGACACTCTTGCAATCACTCTCTCTCATGTATAGTCAATTATACACCCCAACACTCACATATACTGTCTAAAACATATATAGTTACTCACATATATACAACTGAGACATCAATTCACTAATCAACACACATGTACACACAGTTAGCTACCCATACAGCCCTTTCGAGATGCAGTTATGAATGTATAGAACCAGTGAAACAGCTATTCAGACATGAATGCACAGAGTCAGACACCCCCACCCACCCAGATAGACACTCAGACACCCATACAGTTACTCATACAAACAATCAATAACCCATATAGACACTGATGTAGCTACTCACCAACCCATGCACCTGCTTACACACCAACTGAAAGACTAATAGAGACATTCACACAGTTTAGTCACTAATCCATGCATTCAGTAACATACGTTCAATCAGTGACTTATAGAGTCAGTCATGCATTTACTAAATAATCTATTCAGGCACTTATACATCGACTCATTCTTCAATAGACCTTGGCATAGATATATAAGAAAAATATTTGCAGTTTAGAGAAAAACACATTCACTGGATGATGTCATCAGTGATGTCATCAGTGATGTCATTTGAGATGCCATCAGTGATGTCATGAGTTATGTCATTGACCATGTCATGAGTGATGTAATATGTGACGTCATCAGCTGTGCATTGCGAGCGCGAGAGTTATAGTTAGCTCAACTAACTATAACAGACGCATTTTTCTGGTTTTATATGAGTCAAATGTCCAACTAACTATAACGTCCCTGAAACCTATGGTTTTTTCAGTCCTTCCTGTCTGGCAGCCACATCCACCTTGCAGAGCCAGTGCTGTATATGGGTGTATATGGGTGACAAGTCCTGTATCTCTATTGCAAGTAGATGTTCCTCTACACGGTCCGATAAGAACACACAGACAGCACTCTGGTTTGCCAAAATATTCTGCTTTACTTAGTGACACAATTAAAGAAAACAAACATGGGCTAAGACTATTAGCCCCTGGAGTGAGCCAGGGCCTGGAGAGTCAGTGCTCTCATTTTTATAGGGGAGAGTGGTGTGCAGTCCCTTTCCCTGAGCCATTTTCAGGCCCCAGAGATACTATCCACCGGGCCTCTTTTTTTTAAATGGGGAGCGGTTGTGCATGCCACCTTGTCAAGCCTTGTTCAGGCCCCAGGACCTCATCCCCTGGAGATATTTTTTATTAAATTGGGAGGGGGGTGCAGTGGCCCCCTCCCTGAGCTTTTTAGGACCATGGCTTGAGAGTTCAAATTTGGGGAGAAAGGCATGACAACCCCCTCCCTGAGCCTCTCTAAGGTCCCGGGAACCCCATCCCCCGACTCCCAGGACCAGTGTTTTTGGTTTGTTGGAGGGGCATTGGGATGCCTCCTGGCTGTAGATCAACCCTTGGGGACTCCATCTCCTGGGACTCTCCGGTTCCAAGCCTGGGAGAGTAGGGACAGGGAATATAATATCCTGCCTGCACTCTCCTGGAAAGAGAACACAACTTTGTTCCCATCCAGATGGGAGCAGAGAAAGAAAATGCTCCCAGCTGAGAGGGAGTTAACTAATGGAGGAGGCTTCCACCAGCACCACAATGTGCTAGCTGGGGAGTCGGCTGGAGCCACAGGGGCATTGAGGTTCCACCTGAGGCCCCAACTATTTTACTTGTCGAGGGTGCCCCAGGTGGGCACCCACTTTCAAACAATTACTGGCTTCCGCTGGCACCCACGAAGGGTGCTGGCGATGGAGTCAGCAGGGGCTGTGAGGGTCTTGGGGATCCCCCAGTAGCCCCTCACACTGGGATATGTCCTGGGTGCCCCGGGTGGGCACAGGGGCACCCTCTTTAAAAAAAAGAGACAAAAAATGAAAAATAATAAAGCAGTATGAGCCACTCATGTATTTTTCACTGCTCCATGTAAGGAGAGCCTTATAATGCCCTAGGGCTTTTTTCAATTATAATTGTTATTCTTCTTGGTGGCCCTAGGAGGAGCAGGGGCACCACCAACCATTTTTAACACTGTGGAAATTGCAAAAAGTTCTGCAGCCCCCATCAACTGTGTTGTTGAATCCAAGGTGAAAAATCTTGGGGTCCTTTTTGACACAAAGCTTACTTTTGAAAATCAAATCAATGCCACCACCTCGGCTTGCTTTTTCATTTTGAAGATTGTGAGGAAAGTCCTCCTGGCAATACCGATGAACCTAAGGAAGACGGTGGTATCAGTCTTGATTTGTTCTAGACTTGATTATTGTTAGGCCCTCCTCTCCAGTGCTCCACGCCGTAGCATCAACAAACTTAAAATGGCTCAGAACGCAGTAACTAGGCTATGCTAGGCATCCCGAAGTTTGTCTCAGCTTCCCCAGCGCTCATTAGATCACATTGGCTTCCAGTGGCCAAGAGGATACAATTTAAATCATTATGTATTGCCTTTAAATGTCTTAACAACATGGGGCCAGCACAGCTGACAAAACTTCTGAAACCCTATGCCCCTGCGAGAACCCTTAGATCGGCCTCACTCAGAAATATAACTGTACCCAGAATAAACAAGGCAAGATGGGAGAGAAAGAGTTTTACAGCCATAGCGGCAAACCTTTGGAATTCATTGTCCATCACATTGAAAAGTGAAAATAGTCTCTTCAAATTCAGGAAGGGCCTCAAATCTTGGCTGTTCTCGGTGTAACTGGTTTACCCCCCTCAGTACCGAATGTACTGTAGATAGCGCCTAGACACCCCAGGGTATTAGTCGTGGTTTATAAATTTATCATCATTATCATCATAATGACTCCAGGAGAGCTTACCATATTTTTTAAAGCACTCTGAGCTGAAGCTGTATGTTGTTCAGCTGGAGTGCAGTGTCCTCTTGTGGTTGGTTCTATGACTGCAGTTTGTTGCCTGAAAATTGTTTAAAAATATTCAAAGACATGTTGATTATTTTTTGTATAAATAAGGCTTTATTAAAAATTGTTTATCTCAATCACTAGTATGAAACATTATATTGCGTGTATTTATAAAACTTGCATTTCATTATTGACATCGGTGACTTTTTTAACAAAGAAAGTAGGTCTGCTTTATATATGCTATTATGCTGACCCCTTCATAAAGCTAACAGGTCCACACTTAATATTTTGGTGTTCTGACCCTATGACAATGTCAGTAGGTCTGCTTTACTTAAAATGCCACTCTTTATATTGTTACGTCACATAGTCAGCTGTGCTATGTTTACTCTACTCTATGTTTCAAAAAATCAAAAAAAATAATTGACCAAAAAACAAAGGTTAAAGTGATGTTATAGTTATGAACTGTGATAATATCTTATTTAATTTTTTTAAACAATCTTAGAAATTAATTGAAGGAATAAAACAAAGGCTAAAGGGACGTTATAGTAAGTTGAAAATGTTGGTTACGATATAATGCTACAAATGAACAAAACCACAGAAATTCACCAGTTTTAGTTATCTTAACCCCTTCGCTGCTAGGCCTTTTCCCGCCCCATGTGCAAAGCCTTTTTTGGGCTATTTGGGGTAGTTTGCGCTTAGGCCCCTGTAACTTTTTGACCACATAAGTTATCCACACCAAATTTGTGTCCTTTTCTTCCAACATCATGGGGATTCTAAAGGTACCCAGGGTTTGTGGATTCTCCTTCAGGGGACCCAGAAATTAGCCAAAATACAGCTAAATGTTTGTTTTTTTGGGAACACTGGGAAAAAAGTGTTGCAAATGAAACTGTCTGGGTTTTTCCCTGCAAATGGTACCAAAAAAGGGTTTGTGGGGCTTAAATCAGAATTTTCCCAGCTTTTAGGGAATGACAGACATTTGTCAGAAAACCAAAATTTTTTACACAGTTTTGGCATTTTTCTGGGACATAGCCTATTTTTGCTATTTGTTGTGCTTTCATCCTCCTTCCAGTTAATGGTAGGAATGGGTATGAAAGCAATAATGGATCCTGAAAAGCTATACATTTTTGAAAAGTAGACAAAATTCTGAATTCAGCAAGGGGTCATTTGTGTAGATCCTTCAAGGTTTCTTTATAGAGACTAACGTTTTCACCTGTAACTTCATCTAATTATGAGCTCTTTGAAAGCAATATATCGCTACATCTGCGGGACCTTACTAGTTGTAGGAATATATAGGACTTGTAGGTTTACCAAGAACCCGACAAACCCAGAGGTAAAAACTGAGCAGTGACTTGCAATGGTTTTTTATTATGTAGCAGGTATATAGCAATTACTCTGCGAAAATGTATACATGGAAAAATTGGTAAGAAAGACACCTATGTATTTCTGAAATGGGAACAAAATATAGAGTTTAGAAACAGTAGATAATAGCACATTTCCAAAATTGGGAACACTCATACTAGCATGAGAATTATCGGTCATTTTTCAAAATGACTTCTTTTTTACCCATTGTCTTCCATTTGGAAGGCGGAAATGCATTGAAAGTCAATAGGTAATAACAGTTGCTTTACAAATCTGAATTACTCTAAGTCTCCCGATAAAAATAGTACCTCACTTGTGTGGGTAGGCATAGTGCCCACGACAGGAAATGGTTCAAAACGCAACGTGAACACACCACATTTTCACAATGAAAAATTACCCTTTTTTTGCAAAGTGCCTAGCTGTAGTTTTTTGACCCTAGCTCTGCCGGCACCTAGGGAAACCTAGCAGACCTATACATTTTTGAAAACTAGACACCCAGGGAAACACAGGATGGGGTGACTTGACTGGCTGTCACCAGGTTCTGTTACCCAGAATCCTTTGCAAACCTAAACAAATGGCCAAAAAAACACATTTTCCTCACATTTCGGTTGTGGAAAGCTCTGGAATCTGCGTGGATACACAAATTTCCATTCACCCCGCATTCCCCAAAGTCTTCTGAGAAAAATGGTACCTCACTTGCGTGGGTAGGCCTAGTGCCCGTGACATGAAATGGCACAAAATGCAACGTGGACACCACAATTCCACAGTGAAAAATTACCCTTTTTTGGCAAAGTGCCTAGCTGTAGTTTTTGAACCCTAGCTCTGCTGACACCTAGGGAAACCTAGCACACCTATACATTTTTGAAAACTAGACACCCAGAGGAATCCAGGATGGGGTGACTTGACTTGTTCCCACCTGGTTCTGTCACCCAGAACCCCTTGCAAACATAAAGAAATTGTCCAAAAAAAAACACATTTTCCTCACATTTCTGTGGCGGAAAGTTCTGGAATCTGCGTGGATCCACAAATTTCCACTCATCCCGCATTCCCCAAAGTCTTCCGAGAAAAATGGTACCTCACTTGCGTGGGTAGGCCTAGTGCCCGTGACATGAAATGGCGCAAAATGCAACGTGGACACACCACAATTTCACAGTGAAAAATGACCCTTTTTTGGCACAGTAACTAGCTGTTGTTTTTGAACCCTAGCTCTACCGGCACCTAGGGAAACCCAACAAACCTATACATTTTTGAAAAATAGACACCCAGGGGAATCCACGATGGGGTGACTTGACTGCCTCCCACCATGTTCTGTTACCCAGAATCCCTTACAAACCTAAAAAGATTTCGGAAAAAACACATTTTCCTCACATGTCTGTGGTGGAATGTTCTGGAATCTGCGTGGATCCACAAATTTCCACCCACCCCACGTTCCCCAAAGTCTTCTGATGAAAATGGTACCTCAATTGTGTGGATAGGCCTAGTGCCCGCGACAGGAAACGGCACGAAACGCAATGTGGACACAACACAATTTCACAGTGAAAAATTACCCTTTTTTGGCAAAGTGCTTAGCTGTAGTTTTTTAACCCTAGCTCTGCCGGCACCTAGGGAAACCTAGCAAACCTATACATTTTTGAAAACTAGACACCCAGGATAATCCAGGATGGGGTGACTTGACTGCCTCTAACCAGGTGCTGATACCCAGAATCCCTTGCAAACCTAAAACATTGTCCAAAAAACCACATTTTCCTCACATTTCTGTGGATCCGCAAATTTCCACCCACCCCCAAAGTCTTCTGAGAAAAATGGTACCTCACTTGTGTGGGTAGGCCTAGTGCCCGCGACAGGGAACAGCACAAAACGCAACGTGGACACACCACAATTTCACAGTTAAAATGACCCTTTTTTGGAAAAGTGGCTAGCTGTAGTTTTTGAACCCTAGCTCTGCTGGCACCTAGGGAAACCTACCAAACCCACACATTTCTGAAAACTAAACACCCGGGGAATTCTATGGAGGTATGGCTTGCGTGGATCCCCCAAAGTTTCCTTACCCAGAATCCCCTGCAAACCTCAATTTTAGCTGCAATGAATCACTTTTTTCACACATTTTTGTGTGGGAAAGTTGTGGCATCACTGTGTTGACACAAATTTCCTACCACCCAGTATTCCCCCAGGTCTCCCGATCAAAACGGTGCCCCACTCGTGTAGGAGGCTCAAGTACCCGCGACAGGCAAGGGCCCAAAACGTAGTGAGGCAACATCAAAATTGCCTATCACAAAACAACCTGGTTTTGCAAGGGGGGTCACCTGGGTTTTTGGCCCCGTGCTCGGCGGCCATCTATGGAAACCTACCAAACCCACACATTTCTGAAAACTAGACACCTGAGGGATTCCAGAGAGGTATGGCTTACATGGATTCCCCAATGTCTCCTTGCCCAGAATCCCCTGCAAACCTCAATTTTAGCTGCACAAATCACTTTTTTCACACATTTTTGTGTGGAAAAGTTGTGGCATCACTGTGCTGACACAAATTTCCTACCACCCAACATTCCCCCAGGTCTCCCAATCAAAATGGTGCCTCACCTGTGTTGGAGGCCCAAGTACCCACGACAGGCAAGGGCCCAAAACGAAGTGAGGCGACATCAAAATTGCCTATCACAAAACAACCTGGTTTTGCAAGGGGGGTCACCTGGGTTTTTGCCCTGTGCTCAGCGGCCATCTAGGGAAACCTACCAAACTCACACATTTCTGAAAACTAGACACCCTGGGGAATCCAGGGAGTTATGGCTTGCATGGATCCCCCAACGTTTCCTTACCCAGAATCCCCTGCAAACCTCAATTTTAACTTAAAAAATCACTTTTTTCACATATTTTTGTGTGGGAAAGTTGTGGCATCACCGGGCTAACACAAATTTCCTAACACCCAGCATTCCCACGGGTCTCCCAATAAAAATGGTGCCTCCCTTGTGTGGGAGGCCCAAGTACCCGCGACAGGCAAGGGCCCAAAACGTAGTGAGGCGACATGTTTCCTTAATACGTTTTGGGCCCTTGCTTGTCGCGGGTACTTGGGCCTCCCACACGAGTGAGGCACAATTTTGTATTGGGAGGCCCAGGGGAACGCTGGGTGGTAGGAAATTTGTGTCAGCCCGGTGATGCCACAACTTTCCCACACAAAAATGTGTGAAAAAGGTGATTTTGTCAGCTAAATTTGAGGTTTGCAGAGGAATCTGGGTAAGGAAGCGTTGGGGGATCCACGCAAGCCATACCTCCCTGGAATCCCGCGGGTGTCTAGTTTTCAGAAATGTGTGGGTTTGGCAGGTTTCCCTAGGTGGCCGCCGAGCACCGGGCCAAAAACCTAGGGGACCCCCCCATGCAAAACCAGGTCGTTTTGAGATAGGCAATTTTGATGTCGCCTCACTACGTTTTGGGCCCTTGACTGTCGCCGGTACTTGGGCCTACCACACGAGTGAGGCATAGTTTTTATCGGGAGACCCGGGGGAGCGCTGGGTGGTAGGAAAGTTGTTTCAGCCCGGTCATGACATTACTTTCCCACTCAAAAATGTGTGGGAAAAGTGATTTTTTTCAGCTCAATTTGAGGTTTGCAGGGGATTCTGGGTAATGAAACGTTGGGGGATCCACGCAAGCCATACCTCCCTGGAATCCCCCGGGTGTCTAGTTTTTAGAAATGTGTGGGTTTGGTAGGTTTCGCTAGGTGGCTGCTGAGCACCGGGCCAAAAACCCTGGGGACCCCCCATGCAAAACCAGGTCGTTTTGCGATAGGCAATTTTGATGTCACCTCACTACGTTTTGGGCCCTTGCTTGTCGCGGGTACTTGGGCCTACCACACGAGTGAGGCACCGTTTTTATCGGGAGACCCGGGGGAGCGCTGGGCGGTAGGAAATTTGTTTCAGCCCGGTCATGACATTACTTTCCCACTCAAAAATGTGTGGGAAAAGTGATTTTTTTCAGCTCAATTTGAGGTTTGCAGGGGATTCTGGGTAAGGAAACGTTGGGAGATCCACGCAAGTCATACCTCCATGGAATCCCCCGGGTGTCTAGTTTTCAGAAATGTGTGGGTTTGGTAGGTTTCCCTAGATGGCTGCCGAGTACGGGGCCAAAAACCCAGGTGACCCTCCTTACAAAACCAGGTCGTTTTGAGATAATTTGTTGTTTATTTCTGCAGCGTGAACATTTTGGCACAATATTGCAAGGAAAATGTGTCAGAAATTTTGAGGTTTGCAGGACATTGTGGATAAAATAACTTGTTGGTATCCACAAGAGAGGCATCACCGTGGGTGTTTAGTTTACGACAATATCTACAGTTGGTAGGTTTTTCTTAGATGGAATATACACCTTGGCAGGGATACTAAAAAGACAAAGATTACTGCACAGCCATTTATTCCTCAAGCACACACACATACTGGTTGGGTTTGGCACAAGGGCGAGTGATGGTTCAGTATATACAATTTTATTAACAAGAGAGTGCACAAAAATGAAATGCACTGTCGATAATTGAAAGGACAAAAAACTGAACCAGTGACTTGCAGCTCGTGATCTGTAAAGCCACGTCAAGGCCCCAACTGCTTTGCAGGCCATTCTCACACCTTTCATACGTGATACACACAAGACCATTCACACCACCAGGCATGAAACCAACACATTACAACATTCACAAAAAGGGAAAAGGTACACCCTGCATGAGAAAGGCAAAAAAGACAAATATTACTGTACAGCGATCTAATCCTCAAGAACACACACATACTGGTTGGATTTGGCACGAGGGTGAGTGACGGTTCAGTATATACAATTGTATTAACAAGTGATTTCACAAAAATGAAATGCACTGTTAATAATTGAAAGGACAAGAAACTGAACCATTGACTCACAGCTCGTGAGCTGTAAAGCCATGACAAGGCACCAACCTCTTTACAGGCCATTCATACACCTTTCATACGTGTGACACATACAAAACTATTCACACCACCAGCCACGGGCCCATCACATTACAACACTCACACCAGCAGACAGGGCCATTCAAGGGCCCATCACTTTCACACACCCACATTCCTGACAAAGCAACCACAGAAGCTGATGGATTGCGTGGAGTGTCGCTCGGCTAGCAGTGTGTGTAGTGACCAGCAGCAAGTCACTAGTCACACACCGCCAGCCGAGCGCCAGTCCATGCACACTGCCAGCCAAGCACCAGTCCACGCACACCGCCAGCCAAGCGCCAGTCCATTCACACCGCCAGCCAAGCACCAGTCCACGCACACTGCCAGCCTAGCGCCAGTCCACGCACAATGCCAGTAAAGTGCTAGTCCATGCACACCGCCAGCCAAGTGCCAATCCACGCACACCACCAGCCAAGTGCCAATCCACACACACTGCCAGCAAATCACCAGACCACGCACACCGCCAGCCAAGCGCCAGTCCACACACACCGCCAGCCAAGCGCCAGTCCACGCACACCGTCAGCCAAGCACCAGGTCACGCACACTGCCAGCCAAGCGCCAGTCCGCGCACACCTCCAGCCAAGCGCAGTCCACGCACATCGCCAGCCAAGCGCCAGTTTATGCACACCACCAGCTTAGGGTGAGCCTACACACACCGCCATCACATTTTGGATTTTTTTTTTACAAAAAAGAAAACACAAACAAATTGCAAATAGACACAAATCTACTAACACAAAATCTGAAAGTAAATACATTGCACTAATGCCAACCTTGAAACAGAACACATTTTTTTAAACACTACAGACCAGGCAGTTCACTTTTCCACTCATGGATGCTCCCAATAATTCTTTTGCGTGTGGTACATTCTAAAACAAGCAGGAACACACATCACAGGGTTAGAAGGACACTCAAGGCAGTACATATGAGTCTCCTTCCGCGTACCTCTTCGCCAAAAGACTCTACATCTGCTAGTGGGAAAGTCTTTTGAGGGTGTGGGAGGAATGTGATCAGGAAAGTGGCGATCTTTCAATCAAACCACATCCTCCACCACTCCAACTCTAGGAACACTTGCCTGTTCCACAACAATAAGGCTGCCTATCACAGACTGCTGAATCGAAGAAAAGTCAACTTTGACGCAGGAGAACACTCCTTGAACACAAAAAAAGCATTGAAAGTTGCTAAATTGAAGAGATGGATGGCCAACTTCTTATACCAAACATAAGCCTTACGAATAGCAGTGTAAGGTTTCTACCTCTAATCTACTCTATCAACACCACCCATGTGCTTATTGTAGTCTAAAATGCACACAGGTTTGTACACTTCAGCAATCTGACCCCAAAGAGGCACAGGTGAAGTACTCTCATCGTGGATGGTAGTCAGCATGTACACATCCCTCCTGTCCACAAATTTCACAGCTAGTAATTCATCACTACACAAGGAACTGCACTGTCCCCTCTGAAGTTCTTTTGCAAACAAGCTCTTTTGGATAACCTTTACGGTTAGAGTGGATTGTGCCACAAGCAAAAGTGTCCACTTTGAACAATTCCTTAAACAATTGCACAGCAGTGTAGAAGTTATCAAGGTACAAATGGTGGCCTCTGTTAAACAGTCCTCTAGCAAGATCCCACACATTTTTCTCTGAAACTCCAAAAGGGGACGGACAACCAGGGGGGGTCAATAGTGGAATACCTACCAGTGTACATACGGAAATTTAAAACATATCCTGTCCTACTCTCAGACAACATATACAGCTTAATTCCATAGCATACCCTCTTGCTAGGGATGTACTGCCTAAAAACCAAACGGCCCTTGAACTGGACCAAAGACTCATCAATAGATATTTCTTTCCCTGGAGTATAGATCTCTGAAAATCGATCTACAAAGTGATCAAGAACAGGCCGAATCTTAAAAAGACGGTCACAGTCAGGTTGATCTTGTGGCAACGCCAAAGCATTATCAACAAAATGCAGCATCCGAAACAAAAGTCAATACCGATTACGAGTCATAACTGCAGGAAACATGGCCGTTGCCATCAAGGGACTGGTAGACCAATATGAAGCCATGGACGGCTTCCTTATCAAACCCATCAATAAAGTCAAACTCAAAAACTTCTTCATCTCTTCCAGATTTGTGGGAGTCCACCGGGGGCCTAAGTTTGTCACTGTTGTCCCTCAAAAACTGTTCAGCATACAAATTAGTCTGCTCAACAATCTCACCCAAAAATACATCATCCATAAACAACTGAAAAAACTGTATAGGCAAAAAATGTTCACAATCCACTCTACACCCTGCATCACCCCTAAAGGCAGGCAACACCGGCTGCACCATGTTTGGATCAACCCAGAGTCCAGCACTTCCAGTAGGAAACCTAGCAGCCTCAGGCTGCAATCCAGATGCATCTTGCACCATGGGCACAGCAGTATCCTCCTCTAAAACAGGCCCTTCATCTGCACTGAGAGTAGCTTCATCTGCACTGAGAGTAGCTTCATCCGCACTGAGAGTACCTTCATCATCCGATGATTCCATGTGGAGAGAAACCTCACTGCCTGAATCTTCCCCTCCCTCCTCTCCCTCAGACGCACTGCCAGTCTCATAATCCTGCTCAGAGGAAGATTCAAGAAGCATACCAACCACCTGCTGAGCAGTCATTCTACGGCTAGCCATAATTCTTACTAATAAAGGTAACTTGTCAAACAAGTCAATAACAACAAACACTTTGTAATATAAGTAATAAACAAAATTTGTCTTTATCAGAAAGACCTATATACTCCAAAACGATATCACTCACTTGCCAGAAGCAGCTAGACTCACGACCACCTACTCTGCACAGACACAGTATGGATCAACAATATCCCACTAAAAAAGAAAGAGAAAATAAAAATACACATAAGTCAATGCAAAACACATCGCAAACAATTTCATGGTCAAAACACTAACTAAATATGCTGCCATTATGACACCACTTACAAAAAAATTCATTCATGCATGACTATAATACTCATTTGGAGTAAATACAACAAAAAAAATGTTCTTACCAAAAAAATGCAACTACGCAAAACTGCAGAACAACCACTGCCGAAACCGCAAACAGGAATCAAAATCTTTACACTAGAATAAAAAGGAGAAACAAAATTACAATCACATATGCAAATAATGCACCAGTCCACACACAATCCACCAGCCAGGCTAAGGGGTAGGTGGGCCTAAGAGTATAAATAAAATATTCAACCCCGTAAGAGGGGAGCAACCCTTGCCCTTGAAGCCACTCCCCAACACAAAAATTTTAAAAATCCCTGGTGTCTAGTGGCTTCTGCCCACCTTGGGGGCAGATGGGCCTAAAAACATACTGCTATTCTGCCACCCAAAGAGGGCCGAAAAGGCCACAATCATCCTCCCATAAAGGGGAGCGATCCTTGTCTAAGGGCCTGCTCCCCAACATAGAAAAAAAAACCCTGGTGGCCTAGTGGCCCTACAGAAACACAGATCAGCCGATGTGCCCCTCAGGGTGGCAGAAACGGCCAAATTAATGCTCCCCAAAGGGAAGCAACCGCTGCCCAAGGGGCCACTCCTCACAAATAAATCCCTGGTGGTCTAGTGGGCCCAATTTAAAAAAGAAAACATGGCGATATGCCCCCCTTGGGGGGCAGACACAGCCACAAACAATGCCCCCAAGGGGAGTGACCCTTGCCCAAGGGGCCACTCCCCACAAATATTTCCTGGTGGTCCAGTGGGCCATTTATTTAAAACAAATGGCGAAATCTGCCCGCTAGGAGGGCAGACCAAGCCATACAACATTGCCCCAAAAGGGGAGCGACCCTTGCCTAAGGGGCCGCTCCCCCCAAACAGTAAAGACTTGTCCCTTTAAAAAAGGAAAAAAAATCCCTGGCGTCCAGTGGGCATTCCTGCTGCACGATCGCACGATCGTGCAGCAGGAATGCACAAAAGAGGCATCAGGGGAAAGGAAAACCCTTTCCTTTCCCCCAATGCCTCCTTTGCTAAAATCTCCCCCTCCCCAGAGGAACAACGTACTGTAATATTGTGCATATACTTGTTTCTTACATTAACATACTTCTGTATTGCATCTTGTGTATGTTTGACGGTGCACCATGGGGATGGGATCATTTATACCGCATTAAACTTTTTCTATATTTCAACTACTTGGAACCTCTTTATTTTCATTTTTACTTGAATTTTACACTGGCGACGAGGAGCGGTCTCAACCCATGCAACAAGAACTTGATCTCAACATCCAACAACAACAACATCAACTTACTTAAACTTTTCTTCAAGATGGAATTGTGAAGTGGATAAAGACCTCTCCATTTCAAATCTTTCGTGATGTGAGCTCACTCTCCTTACCTTTGACACAATAAGTCTAACTTATATTAGAGCATTCGCCGCACGTCTCACCCTCAAGACTGTAAACTTTATATAAAGTTTTGTGGTTGGGAGACTTCGGTGAGGGCTCTCTTTCATCATAAATGTCTTCTGTGCAAGTAGAGTGCTGCTGAGCGAAATTACAATTCTTGTGATAACTCATTGAAATTACAATTCTGGTGATAACTCATGGACTTTTTCATAATTAGTGATTTTTGACCTTCCTTATCCATAATAAGCGCTAATTGGAATGCCTTTGATGTCTGAAGCTATGGAGCATTTGTGTGAATGCCACTAATTTCTTAGGCATTTGGATACTTCTGATGCCCTGATTTTGTCTCTGGTGCGGAGTGGTAACTGCTGGAGCCACAGATATTCAAAAGGCATTAGCGCGTTTCTTTTGGAGTTACAGATTTACATAAAGCATTAGCACGTTTCTGCCAGTGACAGACGTTTTGAACAGTGAATCTGCCTTGGATAGACGCTTTGAAGTCACAGTTTTACAAAAAGCTTTAGCGTTTCTGCCATTGAAAGACGTTTTTAAGTTACAGATTTAAAAAAGGCATTAGCACGTTTCTGCCAGTGATAGACGTTTTGAACAGTGAAGCTGCATCTATTAAATTATAACCGTCTTCACCAATGTCTCTGTTTTCTCTCGTGCCCCATTACCTGGTATCCTGGACAAGGGAATGTTCGATGCTTCTCATCTGCATCCATCGTCAAGAAGATCTTCCTGCTGATTACTTCATCGCGCCATGCTACGCAGGTTACGTTGCGTATGTAGCGTGACGGACATTTTTGTTTCATTAGGAATTTACGATGAGTTCTCCTCATGGGGGTGATTTTTACAGTGTGAATATTTTAAGTGGTGTTCCTCACAACACATTCAAGTAGGTGTTCGCTTTTCACAGTATTGTCATTTGACGCTCGCAAGACTCTTATGATTTTCAGGGCGTGGATTTAAATTCGAGCACAAGTTTAATGCAACTGTGCCATCTTGTGGTTTTCGCACAATAACTCACAATCCACCACTTCTTTATTAGCAAAAAAGGCCACTTTATTAAGACAGGTGCCAAATTATAATTTTCTCAAAACACCATTTTTCCATTATCTGATAATCAAATCCCCAAATTTTCTCTGACATCTATAAAAACCTAACCCCCAAGGTAGAACCCAAGCAAAAACAACTCAATGACTCCTGTTGATAGATCCCCCTCATTCTCATTTCCCGTCCCCGTGACTGCGTCCCCCACTTCCCCCGTTGGAGGATGGGCAATCCCGCTCCAGTCTGCCCATCCCCCCAGCAAAAACCCGCCTACCAGAAAAACTAGCTAACCGAAAAAACCTGTCTTATCGTGGCAAAAGAAAAAACCCAGGCCTGGCCCTAGCCAAGCCTGGAAGAAAAAACCCCATAGAGGGAAAGGGAAAACACAAAAGGAAACAAAACAAAAAAGGGGAAGGGTGGGTGGGGCCAATTCAAAACCCTTCCTCCCCACTCCCTCGATCGCAATGAATTTCCCGCCCCACATGCCTCTACTTAAAACCTCGCCTCTTGCCTCGCGCCTCCCTAATTAACCCTACCCCGCACCTGGGTGGCCGCTCCCTTGTGCGAAACCACCCAGGGGGAGACTGGCTCGCGCTCCGCTCCCCCTGGGTCCCCTCTCGCACAATAACTCACAATCCACCACTTCTTTATTAGCAAAAAAGGCCACTTTATTAAGACAGGTGCCAAATTATAATTTTCTCAAAACACCATTTTTCCATTATCTGATAATCAAATCCCCAAATTTTCTCTGACATCTATAAAAACCTAACCCCCAAGGTAGAACCCAAGCAAAAACAACTCAATGACTCCTGTTGATAGATCCCCCTCATTCTCATTTCCCGTCCCCGTGACTGCGTCCCCCACTTCCCCCGTTGGAGGATGGGCAATCCCGCTCCAGTCTGCCCATCCCCCCAGCAAAAACCCGCCAACCAGGAAAACCCAGAGAGTTTTCCTGCCCCACCCAACAGAAAAGTGTTACCATCTTGCAGATGCGCACTAAATGCTCTCTTTCCGAATTCGAGCAATCCTGACCCTCAACTCCAGCAAATAAAAATAAAAACGTGCCCCATGGTAGACAAAAGTACCCCATCCTACCAGCAAAGATGCCCTTCAGAGCCCCGTATAAGGGAATAAGAAAAACTGTATTCCCATCTACACAAAATATTCTCAGGGGTCTGATAAGCTTCCGTGCGCGCTTTCTCAATGGCTACATGGCTCCATGCTCCCTTCCAGTGCATCCTCGTTATGAACTCAGTCCCAAACTACCCTGGTGCCTGTCCAATTAGACTCGATGGTCGCTATAAATTGCTTTATGAGTGTCGGCCCAAAACAGGGCCGCGAGATCCTTCTCCCCAAATGAATAATCAGCCAGCCTGACGGGCCCTTGTTGGAACAACTCAGTACTAAATAAGGAAAATTAACCCCAACGCATACCCCGTTACCCTAACAACCACTTCATGTGTTACACCTTGTAGTCCCAGCGATTTCCCACAAAACTGTTGCTCAGCATAAATGTCGGCCCACTTTACGAAGGAGCGTCCTATTATCCATGATGACTGTTTCACCTTTACCAGCCCCGAAGACGTACCTAGGTAGAAAAACAAACGTTAACCAAAAGGAAACACAGCAGAAATAAAAACTTATTTTCAAACATAGGTCTCGCACCCCCATGGAGTTCCAGCTCCCAACCCGACGTATGGTAGGCCATGACTATCCCAATCTCGCCGCCTCTGTTGCAGCCCTATACAAAAACGAATGTGTTCCCAAAATTAAAGGGTCTCCCCCCACAAGAACCAGCACTTCCTCATTACTGCCAACAATTGTGCAACTGACCTCTGACTCCCTGCTACCATGGCAAAAATGTCCCCAGGAGAAAAGGAACTAAAAAACGCCCTAAAACCCTCCCCATTCCTTTACTGGACCGCATTGGCCCACTCCACACCTGTGTAGGCAAAACCCAGGTACCCATACACAACTGAACCATTTTTAGAGACCCTCAACAAAAATCCCCCCCTGTGTTCTTCTCAAGAAAACCTCCTCGCTGTTAATCCCCACCCTATGACGCAAACCTAGCAGCTCGAATGCCCTAAATGCCCCAAAATGAACCATACCAAAAAACATCGCCTAAACCGGCCGCATTCGTTCTCATTAGAACAGCAAAGTGGCAGCCGCCCAGGCATCCTTTGCAACAAATCAAATGTCACCGGTCGGCGTGACTGCGTGTTCCCAGCCCAAAGTCTACTGAAACCTTTGAGAACTCTCAACACCATCACCCCCCCCCCTACCAGGTCCTTCCCCCACCTCAAGTGTCCGTAAAACGAACTCCCAGCCATTTTACCGAAAAAATTGACATTGTGGGAAAAACCTTGAACCAACAGGTGTAAATCCAAAACCCAAAAAAACTACCTGTTCAGCAGCCATCCTACCCCTCCTGGGAGCACCCGTGTACCCATAACAGAGGAAGTCGCTCCATGCTTGCTGCTAGCTCGGTCTCGTAGCGTCCGCTACAACGTACCCCATCAATTCTACCATTCTTAGGCCCCCCACACCCAGACACACAGTGGGACCGAAAACTTGGGAAGTGCGGCCCCAGGAGCCAGCCGGCGAAATTTCTCCCAATGCCACCGAGACCGAGAGTCCGCTATAAACTTGTTGACACCTGAAATAGGACGTGCCTTAAAAACAATGATAAGCTGTAAACTTATTGAACAGGCCATCACTCAGCAAATGTAACAACTCTCAAACCCTGGGTCTTCTGTCGATTGCTCAACTCTACCACCGCTAGATCGGCGACCTTAAACACACTGAACAATCCTGAAACTGAAACTGAAACCCCAGACATACAATGCCACTAGTAAAGTGAAGAAGTCTAAAATTGTGATACTGCGCCCTTGCCTTAATCAAAGCACTGGCCAACTCGCGGCTCACCAAAACGCCCTTTCCAAATACTCTAAAACCCTTTGCTCCCACCGCAGCTGAGGAAAACCTGAACCAGCCAGACCATACGTTGGACCGCAAAACAAAGACACTTCTTTGAAGTCCTGCAAGAGAATCAGCCACACTCTCAAATCCGCCCTATTGGCTGCAGACATCCCTACGCACTGATGCGGAAGAAACAACCCCAGACATAGCCAACCCCAAACCCCTGCATAAAGATCTCCCAGCCCGCACCACCCTACATGCACACATGAGGTATCACAATAATGTCTGCCCTCTCCTGAGCTCCGCTTCGGGCTCCCCGATCACTGATGACAAATAAAGAAATCTCCTGCACCTTAGCCCCCGGCAGCCGAGCTACCATGTTCACTGTGTCAATTGCAATACCCAAGAAAACCGTGTAGACCTGAGGCCCTCCGTTACGTCCCAGGCCAACAGCACCGATCCCCTGTGCCGTACTCTGAAAAGCAGACAAAGCCGCATGAAACAGCCCCGAGTTCTGAGCACCAATGAACAAAAATCATCCACATACTGGCATACGAGGGGGTGACCAGAGATGGGAATAAAAAACGCCACTGTAAAAAGTGCTAAATGTGTCAAATATTGCACACGAGATAGTAACAACCCCTTTGGCAGCATCGTATCTATTGAAACGCCCCCGAAATGCATGCCTAACAGTGTAAAATCGCATGGATGGATGGGGAGGAAAACGAAAACAGACTGTATAGCACTTTTACCCAATTGCACGTTCCACCCTGCAGAGCGTTCCAAACCCAGTGCACCCTCCACTGAAGCGTAAGACATGCAAGAGTCCGCTGGCTAATAGGAAAATCGGTCATAGAGGCACCCTCAGGCCACGACAGATGGAGCATCAGGCGAAAAAACCCCAGCTCTCCGTTTTGGGCCCACCACCAATGGAGAGACAATCAAAATGCGTATGTGACATTGACCGAAAGGGCCAGCCACCCTACCCGCTGCACCTTGCACTGCAACGTATGCTGGACCACCTGCGGGAACCCCTTAGCAGAGTTCGGGTTATCCGAACACGTACCCCGACTCGGGCCCTGGATCCTAACCGGAAAACCCCCTTTGAGAAACCCTCTTTGACCAGAATAACCTGATGCAGCACTTTAAAACAGCCACAAATTCATATGTCAAAATTCTGCTTTTGATCTTAACCAAGCAATGTGATCCTAAAAATCATACCAAACCCCATATACGGCAATTGTTGTGTATATTCTCGTCGTCCTCCACTGAAACCTAAACCTCCTTACCCTTCTCAGCGACCGTGCATTGCCAACAACATCGACGCCCCCCAACCTTACAGCATCTAGCAAATTCCCAGGGCGCACAACCCCAGCATGAGCATTAACCCCCACCAACTCATCCCCCACCAAAATGGACCGTATCGCTTTGTGCATTGAACCCCCCTGTTGCCAAACCGACCACCATTCTGCCGTACCTTTTGGCAACTGGGCCGCTCTGTTCCGTACATCCCGCTGTACCTCCTGTAGTTGAGTGACAGTGACCTGGTCCAACTGCTTGCTTGGTCCGCTCAAGACGCCTGCAAAAAACTAAGCATACTTTGTTGCCCCAGCACTCCCCTCTTACCCTTCATTGACGTCACAACTGTGCCTCAAAAATTCCCCCACCAGCTCCCTCACGCAATACCCCTTCAATCCAAATCATCACTGTCAGTGACCAAATACCCACGCCATCACGGCAACCCCACACAAATGCCCCACGCCGCATTGTATAAATGGACGTTCCTCCCGTAGGTGGGTGTCAGTATCATGCTCCCGCTGTTTGCGTGGTCCGCTCGAGACGTCTGCAAAAGAAGCATACTGGGTAGCCCCGACAAACCCCTCAAACCCCTCATACCCCTCCATGATGTCACATTTCGTTTCCGGTCATCTCCAAAACTAAACACACTGTGTTGCCCCGGCACACCCCTCATACCCTTACATGCTGTTCCATACTGTTTCCGATCATCCCCAACATTCCCCTCACGCAGGTCCCCTTCTTCCAATTCATCGCTGTCCGTTTCCAAAAATACCCCTTCAGTGCCAATGTCACCACACCATAACCCACTGTCCCTTTTCATATCCATAATTCCCCTGCCGCCAGAAAACCAAATTACCCGCAACCTTCGTCCCCACAGCTGGGGTGCTTGTGCTAGAAGGGAAATCCGCTCTAGATCTCCCTCCCTCCACATGTCCCCCCGTGCTTGTACTAGAAGGGGAATCCGCTCTAGATCTCCCTCCCTCCACATGTCCCCCAAAAAGAGCCGCAGAGTGCTCTTTCCGCAGTGTTGGCCTGCCTGCCGCAGACCGTGTGGCCGAAACAGGCAGCGTGGAACTCAAGCCGCTCTGACTATTCTCCTCCAGAACGTCTGATGGGCCCCCTTGTACCCGCCACTCACTAACCCAGCGCCTTGCCCGGGGTGCCACCCCCGCTCACCCAGACCCACTGTCCCTCAGCGCGCCCGCACTCCACTGCCCTGGATGTATACCGCAAGCAACCTCGCTGCTGCCCCACACCTGACAGTTGGCTGCCAAGCCTCCTGCTTGCTCCCAACCTCAGTGACGCCTGACTGCTCTGCAACCTGTGACTGAGAAAACCGGGCTGCCACCTGCGCCTCCTCTGTAACGCCCAAGGACCCGGCTTGACTAGAAAACTCTGCCTCCTGAGATGTTGGGCCTAATAACAAGGCTCCCTGTGGCCAGCTAGTGCCCACGTTTGGCGGCAAACCCGACGGTCCAGCCTGATCACACTCAAAAAACAATGGGGGGGGGGACGGGGACACACGACACCTGTGGGGCAGGGCTGATAACATAAATGCCGCCCATTTAGTTCCCAATACTGAGGCCCCCCATGCCCTCCCATGCCGGTCTGCAACGAAGCAAGCGACTGAAAATGCCCACTGCAGACGTCCTGAAAAGTGCTCGCCTCAGCGCTTCCCACGCGCTTTGCCGGCCTGACACACGGAGCGCTAGAAACTGCCCGGCTCCCCATGCCCTCCCGCGACTCCCGGCCACACTCAACGACCGCCCCCTCCTGCCTCCCCATGCAGCGCGCCGCCCGCCTACAGTGCCACGGGCGGCCGCACGTACCTGGGACTCTTGGGCCAGCTCACCGGGGGACACAGCCGACGCGTGCGAAAGCACAGTCCCGGACTCCAGGGCCCCCTCCTGACCCGCCGCAGTGCCCGCGCTGTCTCCTTCACGCTGGGGCGACAAACAAGCCGCCACCGCCCGTGCAACGCCTCCTGCAGCTTTCCTGGGCCGACGCTCCAGCCCCAGCCACGCCTGCACCGGGACCGGGTCAGCAATTTGTCCCTGCCTGCCTCACAGAGCACCCGGACGGCAGCGCGCGCTTCCTCCCGTGACGCCATAGGCCCGCCCCCAGAGCTACGGAGTCAGACGTAATACACGAAGGGCAAAGCCAATTCAAAACCCTTCCTCCCCACTCCCTCGATCGCAATGAATTTCCCGCCCCACATGCCTCTACTTAAAACCTCGCCTCTTGCCTCGCGCCTCCCTAATTAACCCTACCCCGCACCTGGGTGGCCGCTCCCTTGTGCGAAACCACCCAGGGGGAGACTGGCTCGCGCTCCGCTCCCCCTGGGTCCCCTCTCAGCATTAATGCCTGAGTCCATTAACTTCTCCACAAGTGAGGGTTTAATTTTTTAACAATTTTGGTCTTCCGTTTTCATTCTCAACTGAACTTTCAATATTGTTTTTAGGCAAAATTATTATTCCTTTGAAACCTTACTGAATTTTGTGCTCCATATATGTTTAGTTGGTTATTGTAGTGCATAATTCCAGCTTATTTTTCCAAGGTTTTCTTTAGACACGCTTTCAACACAAACTTTGCCTTTGGTCAAATGTTTTATTCTTTTACATCTGTGGGGGGAGTACTATCATGCAGAATGTGACAACTCCTCCATTCTTTCTATCCTCACCAGGTGATCCCCCAATTAAATGGCAGAAGTGGAAGAAGGTGTTTGAGAGATATTCCAAAGTGTGTGGCACTAATCTTAGTGCTGAAAGGAGAACTGCTCTTCTACTTCATTGTCTCGGCTCTGAGGGACAAGAGGTGTTTGATCATTTGCCCGATGTTGATGATCAAGCGTTGAATGAATATGAACTGTGCATTTTAAAACTGTATAGGCACTATTTACCTAAAGTCAGCACCATACTCGAAATATATCATTTTGTTAGGAAGACACAAAATGATGGGGAGTCTGTCGAGAACCATGTCACTGCACTAAGGAAGTTGGCATCCTCATGTAAATTTGGGGCTCTTCTTGATGAAAGAATTAGGGACCAATTTATGTTGGGGTGCAATTTAGAGGTGGTAAGAAGTGATTTGTGGCAGATGGATGAACCTTCTCTTGAGGAGGCAATAACTATTGCTAAACAAATTGAACACCCTTTAAAGTGTATAGATATAATTTCTAAACGTGAAAACAAAGAAAACTGTGTCCATTCGGTAAACACCAGTAAAAAGGAAAAAGAGTTCCAAAAAAAAAAAAACTTTTGCGAGGGCACAGAAGAAAACCGTGAGAGATGTCTGCAAAGTCAAGCAGAATGGGGGGAAAGTTCTTGCCATTGCGGATAACAGCAGTTCTGATAGTGATGACGAGTCTGAATTTTATTGTGGTCAAATTGTATCTCAAGTATCAGATAATCACAAGAAGGGTCCTTTGGATGATATAAGTGTGGAAGGTGAGTCTACTAAAGTGCTGTTTGATTCAGGACCGAAAATTACCATAACATCTAAACAATTTTTCAAGAATAAGCTTGGTAAGGGTGTAAAACTGCTCAAGGCTGACATTAGACCTTACGCCTATGGGGGTGAACCCATAAAATTGTTGGGTTATTTTTCAGGTTTGATAGAGTATAAAAGCAGATATGTTTCAGGGAAAATATATGTCTCACATAAAGGTGACAGCATTCTTAGCTGCTTTCACTAGAGAGACCTTGGTGTAATATTAGACCTGAACAGTGATCCCCCCATTATTTTTAAGGAACATTTTCAAGTTAATGATGTGTTGGCTCAAAAGGTTGACTGTGACTTTACCACACTTCTTAAGAGTGAATTTCCCAATGTTTTTAAAGATGAGTTAGGCTGTTCACGTGGGTATGCTCATAAAATAAGGTTAATTCCTGGAGCCTTACCCAAAGCTGGTAAAGTGTGCAGCGTACCTTTATCGGTGAGGGATGAGATGAAAGGGGAACTTGAGAAACTAAAAAATTATGGTAGAATTGAGGAGGTTGAAGGCACTAGGTGGTTGGCGCCAGTAGTGGCTCGCACGCAAACCCAGTGGAAGCCTTCGCTTATGCATCAACTTAAGAGAATTAAACAAGCAGGTCATCATAGACAAGCATCCGCTTACAAAAATTTCTGATATGTTGATGCTCTTACAAGGGGCCAATGTTTTCTCAACTGTAGACTTGATGTCTGCTTATCATCAGATAAAACTGGATGATATGTCTAAAGACTTGACTGCGTTTATTACGCCCTTTGGCACTTACCGGTTCATCAGGTTGCCCTTTGGACTGGTGTCAGCGGCATCTGTGTTTCAGGGAGCTTTAGAAAGAGTATTGAAAGGTGTTGTGGGGGTGAAAATATATCAAGATGATGTGCTTGTCTTTGGGAAAAATGATGAAGAACATGATGCCTTACTCAGAGAAGTTTTTAAGAGATTTCAGGAATACAATTTAACGGTGAGAATTGACAAATGTAAGTTCAAAAGGTAATCGATAGATTATCTTGGGCACACCATCTCTGGTCAAGGTGTCCAACCCAAGGTAGAACTAGTTAATACCATTCAAAATCTAACGTCCCCTTCCAACAAAGAAGAACTCATGACATTTCGTGGGATGTCTGAGTATTATTTTGGATCTGGTATTTGCCAACCCGGCTTTAACCAAGATATTAAATATTGCGCCCCTGAACTGGACGGACCACTCTCTCATACATTTGAGCTTGGTGTTGTCCCGTTGGAAGAACAAGCCCAGCCAGCAGTACTCCTATAGGAAAGACAGAGAGTGGGCCAAATTGGCCAAAGCTGACCCTTTAATTATATCACCGGAAGTCAGCCACTTCTCCCCTGCCCTGTCCGTGGATGAAAATTATAGATCATTCACTGCACAGATCATTAAGACCCTCGATTACATCATTCCTATAAAGTCACTAAAGAAGGTGAGGAAAAGATCAGCACCTTGGTACAATGAGGAGCTGCATCAACTTAAACTCTCCCGAAGGCAAGCAGAGAGGAAATGGAGAAGAAATTACGCCGAAGACGACAAGACAGACCTGCGTCTGATTCAATTACAATACAAAGCTCTGATCCTGAGGTCTAAGGCAGATTTCTATGCGAGCTCCATTACCCAGGCTTCCAACGGGACAAAAGCCCTTTTTAAGATAGTCCGTGATCTCTCTTCTCCGGACTGTATGAACAATAGAGTAGCTCCCTCACAAGCCCTGTGCAATGAAATCGCCTCCTTCTTCCAGGAGAAAATTGCTAACATTGTCAACACATTACATGACTTTACTCAGGAAGGCTCTGAGGAAATAACCAGCCTGGCCGACGCAGACCCTTCGCTAATCGCGGCTCTAGACAGCTTCCAACCACTCTCTCAAGAGGCTTTTGATAGTCTTATAGAAAGCGTGTCTTCTGGCTCTCCTCTAGACCCTCTCCCCCATAAAGTCTGGAAACTACATGGGCGTAACACCTTCCCTTGGATGAGAATGATTTGCAATCAGTCCCTGATGGATGGATCGGTTCCAGACTGCTGGAAATTAGCAGTGGTAACCCCACTGATTAAGAAACCTAACCTGGACCCTTTGGTACCTGCTAACTTTAGGCCTATTTCACTCCTGCCCTACCCGGTGAAAATTCTCGAAAAATCGGTAAGCAAGACACTGTCTTGCTTCCTGGAGGAGAATTTCCTGCTTGATAGGGATCAGTTCGGCTTTCGTCCTGGCCACGGGACTGAAACAGCTCTGGTCACCATGTTAGATAATCTTCGAATGCGTGCCGACAACGGGAATGCCATGATTTTAGTGCTCCTCGATATGTCGGCAGCATTCGATACGGTGAGCCATCCAGTCCTGGTGGAGAGACTAAGGCAGATAGGTGTTAAAGGAAGAGCGCTGCAATGGCTGCAATCCTACCTAGAAGGCAGACAGCAGGTAGTCACCATGACCCCTTTTTCCTCTAGTCGGTTTCCAGTTGCACACGGGGTGCCGCAGGGATCTGCCATTAGTCCCATCCTTTTTAACATCTACTTACGGCCCCTGTTCCCTCTAATTAAATCTTTTGGCGTCAGCTTGGTGAACTACGCTGACGACACGCAGCTGGCCTTCTCCTTGGAAGGGGATGATGCACTACCTATGGAGCAGTTCCTACAATGCATGAAGCAGACCACGGACTGGCTCAGAAGGAATTCTCTCCAGTTCAATAGTGGTAAAACTGAGGTGGTTTTCTGCTCTCCCACTAGGATTCCAAAACATCTACCTTCTGAATTTAGACTCTCTCCAGAGGAAGATCCCCTAAAACCGGTCAGTAAGGTACGCAATCTTGGGGTGATCCTTGATGATGACCTTCAAATGGGATCCCAGGCTAGTAAGACCACCTCAGTCTGCTTCGCTCTGCTGCGACTACTTCGAAGTATTCTACCCCTACTCCCCAGGGAGTCACGAGCTATGGTAGTACGCAGTACGGTTTTAAGCAGGCTTGATTACTGCAATTCCCTCTATTTGAGGGCTCCGCAGTACATCTTCCAGGGACTGCAGAGGATACAGTCAGCAGCAGCTAAATTAGTGCTCAATCGGCGTCGCAGTTCGTCGGCCACTGGAGCACTGAGGGACCTACACTGGCTCCCTGTCAAGGAGAGGGTCTCTTTTAAGTCTCTGTGTTTGACCTTCCGAGCAGTGCACGGACTGGGCCCAGCCCCGATGCAGGACAAGTTTGTCCGTCATCTGCCAATCAGACAGCTTCGTTCCTCTACTGCAGGCCTGCTGACAGTCCCGAGATTCAAACGTTCCAGGGTAGGTGGAAGGGCCTTCAGTGTAGTAGCTGCCGGTATGTGGAACAAGCTTCCTCTGAATCTGAGACAATGTAACTCTCTAACTGAATTTCGTAAGGGACTTAAAACCTGGCTCTATCCCAAAATCTAACCCGGTTCGCTCCCCCTGCTCCTCTTCTGTCCTCTTTGGTATGGTTCTTCAGTCTAAAGCGCCAAGATGCCCGTAGGGCGATAGCTGCGCTATATAAGTTTCCCATCAATCAATAATAAATTCATGAAGAATTTTGCTGGATTGTGTGTGAATATGCGCAAACTATTGTGTAAAGGTGTGGATTTCATTTAGGCAGATGTTTGTGAGAACAAATTCAATATGATTAAGGCTATGCTTAAGAAAACTCCCTAGCTTAAGAGTTTTTTTTTTTTTAAACTCTTTTTATTAACATTTCCATTTTCAACCAATTCTGCAATACCATATCGTGCTTTATCAAGTACATCATAGTTTGCTTGTGTCAGCCTCTGCCGAGCGCCAAGGGTCCCATTCTGCCTCCTCAGGACCCCAACACCCTCCTCCTCCACCATGCCAAACATCTCGTGTCTTGCTTCCCCATACACCCCCAGTTAGTCTGAATCATCTGACAGGGATTCATCCTGCGGGTGGTCACAAATGTTCCCTCGATAGTCATTCCACTTCCCCCATATCTTAGTCCATTTTTTGGGGCATCTTCTGTGTACATAGACCGATTTCTCCGTCACCATTAGTTCGTCCATACCATTACACCATTTTTGGAGGGTCGGGGCCTGCCTGGCTCCCCACTGTTGCGCAATGTCTCTTTTCGCCAAAGCCATCCCTAGCGCTACCCATGTGTGCACTGTCTGCGTAATGTCAGCTTCCTTCCAGATGTTCAAGATGCACCCCCTGGGTTCAGGGACCAATGTTGCCCCTGTGACTTGCGCAATTGTACGCATGACTGCTTTCCAATATTTCTGGATGTGTACACATTGCCATAATGTGTGCCAGAACGTGCCTGGCTCCCCACACTGTCGGACGCAAAGTGGTGTGTCGGCTCTGTGTAGTTTATATAGTAGTGTCCTGGTATAATAGGTACGGTGCAGTATCTTAAGTTGTATTAATTTAAATCTGGATGAGATCGCCACTTCTCGTGGCGATGCCAGCGCGTCCTGCCAATCTGTCTCATCCAGCTCCCCCACGTCGGCCTCCCATTTATTTTTAAGGGCTTGTGTCGGGTCTGGTTGGTTGTTTACGATTTTTTTGTATGTGAGTGAGATAGCTTTCTTCGTCATATGATCAGTAAGGAGCCTGTCCTCAAGGGGTGTGGACTCTGGAAGTTTGGTGCCTTGTGGTATAAGTGCTGTGAGGGCATGCCTTATTTGTAAGTAGCGAAACGCCTCAGTGTCCGCCATCCCATAGCTCCGCTGCAACTGCTCAAACGGGACGGGGTTCCCCTTTTTCCACACATCCCCTACCTTTGAGATACCGATCAAGTCCCATTGTTTGAACCCCTTCGTGTTCCTTAGCCTTCCCAGTTTATTGGTATCCCAGAGTGGTGTCGCCTGCGTGATGACTCCTTCCCATCGCATCTCCTTCTGCACTGCGTGCCAGATCTTAATTGTATGTGCTGTAGGGCCTATAAGATGCTTGTGTTGATTCCTATTGTAAAGTACTCCCATAAGGTTATCTACCCCCAGCAGATGCCTATCCATACGGTAGGCCGGGTCTCCCTGATCAACATGAAGCCATTGGTTGATGACCACCAGGTGTGAGGCCCAGTAATACAACTTAATGTGCGGGAGTGCTATCCCTCCATCATACCAGCCTTTCACTAGTTTGTGCATCGCTATACGTGTCGCCTTGCCATCCCACAGCAGCTTACTGAGTTCATTATTCACTTCCCGAAAGTATGCTGGGGCTATTGGAAATGGTGTATTTTGTAGGGCGTACAGAAACCTCGGGAGCGCCATCATTTTAAAGAGGGCTGCCCTGCCCAACAGGGTGAGCGGTAGAGACCGCCAGCACTGCACATCCCTGCGGAGACGCTCCAGTGGTTTTTAAAGGTTTTCAGCTATGAAGCGGGATTCCTGCGCCGCTATGTGGATGCCCAAATACATGAATCCACCAGTCACTATCTTAGCAGCACAGTTACGTGGGAGTCGAGGCCTATCGCCTGAGAGTATATAAATATGTGATTTTTCCCAGTTTATGGTATACCCTGAAACCTGGCCGAACGCCACACAAATATCCATGAGGCAATTGAGGGATCGGGCCGGTGAGGCCAGATAGAGGAGTATGTCGTCCGCGTAGAGTGATATTCTGTCTTCCCACCCCGGCGCCCATTTAAGCCCACGGATTACCTGGTCTTGCCGTATCCACGCCGCCAAGGGTTCTAGCACTAGTGCGAATAGAAGAGGCGATAATGGACAGCCCTGCCGAGTCCCCTTAGCCAGAGGAAAGGTGCCCGAGATCCTCCCATCCTCCCACCTGCGCCATGGGTTTCGTGTACAGAAGTTCTACCCATTTTATGAATTTGGGACCAAAACCTAAGTGGTGAAGTACCGCGAATAAAAACGGCCATTCCACCATATCGAACGCCATTTGCGCGTCTAGGGAGAGAATTATGGCGTCCTCTTGGATGAGGGATTTGCGCGCCATGACACTATGCACTCGCCTCAGGTTCAGCGCCGTGTTCCGATGCGGCAGAAACCCAGATTGGTCCGGGTGAACCACCGACTCCAGATAAGGCTGGAGCCGCCTCGCTAGCACTTTGGCTAGTATCTTTGCCTCTGCGTTGATCAGGGATATAGGCCGGTAGGACATGCAACTGGTTGGCGGTTTCCCGGGCTTGTGTATTGCTACTATCGTGGCCAAGCGCTGGTCCCTGGGAAGCTCCCCCCTCTCTAAGCTGTCATTATACATGTTCAAGAGGTGGGGTGTTAAGACCGTAATCAGGTGTCGGAAGAGCTCCACTGGGATACCATTAGGCCCCAGAGCCTTGCCCGTGTGGAGTGCGAGTATGGCCTGAGTCGTTTCTTCCAGCGTAATATCCGCCTCAAGCGCCTGCACTGCTGTGTGAGCCAACTTCGGCCTTTGGATGTCGTGCAGGAAGGCTCCGTTTTCTTCCATAGTGGCCGTTGCGGTCGGCGTGTATATGCGTTCATAATGTGCCGCAAGCTCCTCTACAATGGCCTGGGGGTCTGTGATTGGCGCGCCGTGTGGTGTGGTCAGCTCTGCTATCCACCCACTAGCTTTGTCTTTTTTATCTAACCAGGCCAGTAGCTTCCCCGCTTTGTCCCCCTGCTCGTATACTGTGTGTCTTGTGGTCTGTAGTCTAGATTTCGCCTCCTCCCATACAAATGTCTTGTATTCTTGTTGCGCCAGCTGTAGCCCGTGTTTTGCCGCCTCCGTAGCGTCGGCGGCGTAGTCCGCCTCTGCCCTTTGCATGTTCTCCTCTAGCACGTGGAGTTGTTGGCGCTGGCGCTTCTTGTGGTGCGACACTGAGGAAATGGCCTGGCCCCGCAGGACCGCCTTATAGGCTTCCCAGAGCGCCGCTGGCGACTTCACCGTGCGTTCATTCTCACTAAAGTATTGTTTCGTGGTGGTGACCAACGTTTTCTTGATCTCTTTAATCGCTAAATAATGTGGGTAGATCGGGAAGAGTCTGCGCCTGCCCGGGATATCTGATGAGTATGTGAGCATGATTGGGGAGTGGTCCGAGATTCCCCTGGGCAAGTGTGTCACCTCCGCTATCCGTTCCAGTCCCAGCATCTGTGGAAACATGTGATCTATCCGCGACTCACTGTTGTGCACCCCTGAGTGAAAGGTATACTGCCTGTCGTGTGGGAATTTCGCTCTCCAGGTATCTGTGAGGCCGACCGTATCTATAAAATCTTTAAGTTTAGAACTAGCGCTACTGGGGCCTCTGGGGGGTCGCCTATCCATGGCGGTGTTAACTACGGCGTTGAAATCCCCCCCTATAATCGTTGCGCCTTGTGGAAGCGACAACAGGAATGTGCCCAGGTCCGGGAGCGCGGTACCATGTAATGCTGGTGGGATATATACTGATACGAAGTTGTACCTTTTCCCTTCCCATTGCCCCGCCAATGCGGCAAATCTGCCCTGCGCATCGGTCCATGTCTGTTGTACTATCAGGGGACAGCGCTTATGGATTAATATACCTACCCCCCGGGATCCAGAGGTGAACTCCGAATGAACTCCCATTTTATATCCCCATCTGTCTAAGGCTTGACATGCAGAACCCACCAAGTGCGTTTCTTGCAGCAGTGCTACCGCCGGCCCCTTTCGTTTAATGTATTGTAGTACCAGTCCCCGTTTAATCTTGTCCCCCAACCCGTTGACATTCCAGGACAGGACCACTAGGTGCTTTCCAGTACTGGTGTGGTCAGTGGTATGCGGATTGTCGGTCGTCCCTAAGGTCTGTTCCGTGTCCGGCCCCATGCGCTATCGTATGTGATATACGCGATGTACAATGAACGGTGTGTGGAGAGTCTATGCAGATGCTGACTGAGCTTGCGGTATGCAGATAAAACCTTGTGAACCAAAACCCCCTGTAAACACCCCCTCCCCCCCCCACCTCCCTGCTGCCCTGCCCGGCGGATTCCAAATTACCCACCACCCCCAACTGAGCAGAGTGCTTTGTCCCCATAACTGTGTACTTGCGTGCCAGGGGGGAGATGCCCGTTGCACCCAGTCTTAGTCTCCCCCTCAGAGCTTCATTATGTCCACGGCTGTGAAGAGGGCTCAGGCTCCGGCCGTAAAAGCCTCCCCCTCAGCTTTCTACAGTATGGCGCCGCCTCCAGCCTTCGTAGGCCCTCTGTTCCATCACCGCCGAGAGGCCCCGGGGAGACAGCCAGGTCCAACCCCCACGGCCATCCTCTAGGAGCGACAGAGGTCGTCATGCCATTTCCGTTGTCTGGCGAGCCCCACGTTCATATCCTACTTGGCACGGTGTCATAGTCGTCCGTCCGCCCCCTCTTGCAATGGGTCCGATACCTCCGCCCTGTCCGCGGACTGTCCATGTCTCTGCGCCGCTCCCGTGCGTCCCGTAGGCTTCCGCCAGCCCTCCAGCCATTCTGTGGCCTCCGTCGGGGACATAAAGAACCAGGTTTTGCCCTCCGCCTCCACCCAGAGCTTCGCGGGGAAGAGCATTGCATACTTCAGTTCTCTCTTCCGTAGCTCTTTCTTCACGTCCAGGAAGTCTCTGCGTTGCTTCGTTACCAGCGCTGTGTAGTCCGGGTATATCTCTATTTTGCTATTCTCCACTCGGAGTGGGGGAGCGACTCGCGCTGTCTGCAGAATGGCGTCGCGGTCGCAGAAGTTGAATATTCTTGCTAGTATAGGCCGTGGTGGGGCTCCCGGTTTGGGCGGCCCACCTGGCACCCTGTGCACCCTTTCCACTGAGAAAAACTCCGACAAACCTCTAGGTTGGAGTTTATTCTTGACGAGGTCTTCCACAAATAAGTCCAGCGCCGGACCGCGCACGGTCTCCGGCACTCCCACTAAGCGGATGTTATTGCGGCGGGCGCGCCCTTCTTGGTCGTCCAGTTTCGCCTCCAGTTGTTTCTGCGCCAGTTCCAGTGACCTCAATTTGTTTGTGAGCAGCGATGTCTCCGTGGACAGGAAGGCCGTCGTGTCTTCCACCTCCCTCAGCCTGTCGTTGATTTTTGACACGTCTGCTCGTAACAGTGTAATGTCCGTGGAGATCGTACCTATCGCCGTTTGCATTTGCGTCAGTGTGCGCATTATATCCTGCAGGGTAATCTCCCCGGGCTGACCGGCCTGCGCTGTGTCCTCACTCTTCCTGGGAGTCTCTGGGGTCTGCGAGCTCTCTCTGCGGTAGGCATATTTGTCCAATTTGCCTGTCTGCGGCCCCCGCTGCTTTCCCCCCCATGGTGCTTACTTCGTCTCGCGGTGTAGCGGGCAGGTCGGTAGTCACCGCTGCCAGACTGCGCCTTAAAGGTCAGCGCTCGGCCTTTCGGTTTTCCCTTCCCTCCTCGCCTCCGCTCGTGCAGGGGACCATTATCCAGAACGTGCCCACTCTCCTCAGGTCGCGACGGGGAGCACTATATGCAGCCCACGGTGCGTCGTGTCCACCATGTGTCCCTGCCGCACCCCGGTAGGACTGTGCAGGGGGGGGGGTTTAGGCGCCTAATCTGATCACCGGTGTTGCCCCTGCCACGCTCCAAGGGAGTCCAGGCTCACCAACAGTTTCTGCTTTCAGTCCCGACCAACCTGGGGCACGTCCGGGCTCCGGGCCGCAGATCCAGGCAGCAGGGCCCCTTATCCGCCGGTGCCAGGGTGGGGGGGCTGGGACACCTCTGTCACTCGTGTCCGGGCAGCGCGACCTCGTTTCTACTCCTCTGTGTGTGCCCCGTCCCGCTGTTCGGCCTCGCACCGCAGGGCCCTGAATGTCACGAGGCCCTGGTCCACGCCGGTCGACGCCCCCACGTTTCGTGCTCCGCTGCCGCTTTGCTTCGTCCTACGCGGCGTCCTGGTCCTCGGAGCGGGCCAACGCCGCGCGCCACCTCCTCGGCCGCGCACGTGTACTCTAGGCCCCGGTCGCGGTCTCGGGGAGTAGGCCGCACCCCCTGCCTCGCCGATGCTGACCCTGCGGTGGCACCCCCAGCTCCCAGACGGCACTCGATCGGCACCGGAGCCTCCCGATAGTTGGCGCAGCTGGTCCTTGTCGCCGTGGACGCGGATAAGTGTCAGGATTGTGGGGGAAAGAGACTAGTGAGCGCGGAGCTCTCCTAGGCTGCGGCCATTGCTGTCGGCTGCAAGCCACGCCCCCCTAGCTTAAGAGTTTTGTTCCTTCTAAAAGAGCAGTTCTTGTCCCTGATGCCAGCATGAAAGGTTTGGGGGCTGTGTTGCAACAGAGAGACGGGGACATAGAGAATGTAATCTTATTTCAGTCACGAAGCCTTAGACATCGTCTCATCAACCTCGCAGCGGATAGCACGGATTGCCTGCGCAAATTGAGTGCGGGTGCTTTTTTTTTTTTTTTAAGTCAGAGCAGCGCGCGGAATTGGCAGCGCGTTTTTTAAACAGAGCGCGCGTTTCTTCGTGTAATTACATTGTTTATTTTAGCATTTACTCGCGTTAACGATCGTCAGAGTAGCACTTACTTGCACTCTAAACTGTGACCTTCACTGCGCTTTTCGCAGGCCGTTAGCCGTCAGTCCGGGACACTGCAGCACCGCCATCTTGGGGGTAGTGTAGAGGACTCTGGAGAGGCGCCACTTCCGTGTGTGCTCTAGTTGGAGACACAGGAGGCGGGGCCCCTACTTAAGACGAGGGGAACAAGCAGTTCGTCCCTTGACATCGTCTCATCAACCTCGCAGCGGATAGCACGGATTGCCTGCGCAAATTGAGTGTGGGTGCTTTTTTTAAGTCAGAGCAGCGCGCGGAATTGGCAGCGCGTTTTTTAAACAGAGCGCGCGTTTCTTCGTGTAATTACATTGTTTATTTTAGCATTTACTCGCGTTAACGATCGTCAGAGTAGCACTTACTTGCACTCTAAACTGTGACCTTCACTGCGCTTTTCGCAGGCCGTTAGCCGTCAGTCCGGGACACTGCAGCACCGCCATCTTGGGGGTAGTGTAGAGGACTCTGGAGAGGCGCCACTTCCGTGTGTGCTCTAGTTGGAGACACAGGAGGCGGGGCCCCTACTTAAGACGAGGGGAACAAGCAGTTCGTCCCTTGACATCGTCTCATCAACCTCGCAGCGGATAGCATGGATTGCCTGCGCAAATTGAGTGTGGGTGCTTTTTTTAAGTCAGAGCAGCGCGCGGAATTGGCAGCGCGTTTTTTAAACAGAGCGCGCGTTTCTTCGTGTAATTACATTGTTTATTTTAGCATTTACTCGCGTTAACGATCGTCAGAGTAGCACTTACTTGCACTCTAAACTGTGACCTTCACTGCGCTTTTCGCAGGCCGTTAGCCGTCAGTCCGGGACACTGCAGCACCGCTATCTTGGGGGTAGTGTAGAGGACTCTGGAGAGGCGCCACTTCCGTGTGTGCTCTAGTTGGAGACACAGGAGGCGGGGCCCCTACTTAAAGCTGCTATGACAACGCGCAGCGGTGACGCGCAGCGGAAGCGCCGTCTCAGCGCCGGAGTCACGCCAGAGTCCAGCCCGTCTGTGCCCGTCCGGGCCCAGACGGGCATAGGGCAGGTTATTATGGCGAAACCTAAGGATGCGATTCGTTCTTACGATCGCACAGAACTTATGGCTCTTCGGCATGCATTGCCTAACAGCGAGGACCTTCTTTCGCGACGCTCTTCCCCCCCGTTCGTTAGTGAGGTAAGGAGAAATCCCTTGGCCCCTACAGGTAAAAATGACCTGGCGATAGGTCTCTTGAATTGCAGATCCCTCCCGCGTCATGTGACAGAAGTCAATCTGCTCATCCAAGACTCTGCCCTAGACGTTCTGCTGCTAACGGAAACGTGGTTGACCCCTAGTTCCGATGCAGACATCGTGGAGGCCCTTCCACCAGGCTACCTGATTTGTCATGTAGATAGACCAGAAGGGCGAGGAGGCGGCCTCGCCATTATTTACAGGAGTCTGTTTGTTTGTAGGGCACAGAATGGCCAACTCTCGGATTGTGAGAGCTGCCATTTCTCCCTCAGGATATCCCCGACTGTGTCCATATCGGGCCTGCTGATCTACCGCCCCCCAGGTGTCGTGGGCAATTTCGTGAACTCCCTAGTGGAATCAGTCACGACTCTGGCCACATCAACGGCTAATTTTATGGTGCTGGGCGACTTGAATCTCCACTTCAACGAGCCCACTGACCAAACAGCTCTGGATCTCCAGAGCGTTTTAAAAGAGTGTGACCTGAACCTAATTAATTCTGGGCCCACTCACGAAAAAGGACACTTACTCGATCCGATGTTCTCGAACATCCCTCGCCTTACGGCAAAGCCCGCCCTCTCTCTCCCTTGGTCAGACCATTTCTTGGTCCCAGCCTGTTGGCTAATTGATCCACTACCGGTACGTACCAAACAGGCTTTCTTGGTGGACCGAGCCTGGTCCAGACTGTCGGTGGAGAAGTGGACCTCGAAATTGGAAGATACGATCCCTCCTTGCGCGTCGGACCCAGTCACGGCCGACTCCAACATTAACAACTGGCTATCCGCCTCCCTTGATACTCTGATTCCGAAAAAGAGAGTCCAAAAGAGGGAGAAACGGGTGGGCTCGGCTCCGTGGTATTCGGTAGAACTACGCACCCTCAGGAAAGGATGTAAAAGGATGGAGAGGCTATGGAGGAAGAACTGGGACGATCATAGGAGAGAAGAATATCGTGCTGCAATGAGGGGCTACAAGTCAGCTGTACGACTTGCGAAAGCCCTTTTCTTTGAAGATCGGATTATATCCGCCTCTAGCTCCTCCAGGGAAAGTTTTAGAGTGCTCAGAGAACTGCTCAAAGTTCCGGAGCCGGTTGCCATGCATGATAAACAAAAGAGCTCGGAACTAGCTGAGTTCTTTCACACGAAAATCGAGAAGATTCTAATCTCTCTCCCCCAGCCCAGGTTATCGCAGGACCACGGCAAACGAACTGGGGGAACTCAGGATAGAGATAGCGCTCCCGGCCTGGACATCTTCGGCCCAGTGTTAGTGAGCGACGTCACCAAAACTCTATCGCTGATTAAAAGTGGCTCCCCCATGGACCCGGTCCCCATGAAGTTCCTTAAACAGGTAACAGCGGCCATTGCAGCCCCCGTGACTGATCTAATGAACGCCTCTTTCACCCAGGGCCTGGTCCCACCCACTTGGAAAATGGCAGTTGTTAGGGCTCTATTAAAAAAATCCAATTTGGATCATACGGTCCTTTCGAATTTTAGACCCATTTCATTGCTGCCGGGCCTTGGCAAAGTCGCTGAGCGACTGGCCAACAAGCAGCTGTCTGCCTTTCTGGAGCTGAACGGTCTTCTCCGGCCATCTCAAACTGGATTTCGCCCGGGTCAGGGCACCGACACAGCTCTAGTGGCTGTCGTGGATGAGGCCAGACAGATCCTAGACTCAGGAGGATCAGTGGCAGTGATCCTCCTGGACCTCAGCGCAGCATTTGACACCGTGAGCCATCAGTTGCTGATACAGCGGCTGGCTGAGGTCGGGGTGTCTGGGATGGCTCTGCAGTGGCTGAGTTCTTTCCTATCGGATCGAACGTACCAGGTCTGGGATGGATTGGAGAGATCTAAATCAATCCCCCTCCAGTGTGGAGTGCCACAGGGCTCCTCGTTGAGCCCTACATTATTCAATGTTTATATGGCCCCGCTGGAGGATGTAGTCTCCCCCTATAACATCAAAATCGTCAGTTATGCTGACGATACGCAGCTAGTCGTTTCTCTGTCCCATCTGGCCGACAACCCGGACATCTTGAAGTCCTGTCTGGTGGATGTCCATACTTGGATGGGAGAGTCCTCCCTCAAGCTAAACGGCTCAAAGACGGAACTACTGCTGCTGGGGAGTAAAGCTACCCTCCTCCCCCCACTCAGCTGGCCTGGTTGTATGGGTGAACCTCCAGCCCCCAAGGAAGCAATTAAGAGCCTTGGAGTCTGGTTAGAACCGGACCTGTCACTCCGTACCCACGCCAAGAAAACAGCAGGAGTGTGTTATGCCTTACTTAGGTCGGCTCGGAAAATCTTCCCTCTTCTTCCGTTAACATCAAGGAAGTTGCTGATTCAGGGTCTTATAACATCTAGACTTGACTATAGCAATGCTATTTTCTTGGGCGCCCCTGAATCTACCTTCAAAATCCTGCAACAGGTCCAAAACGCGGCGGCAAGGCTGCTCATGGACATCCCGAGGATGCAATCTGCGAAGCCGGCACTAAAGGCATTGCATTGGCTCCCTGTGCGGGAGAGAGTGACTTTTAAGGCACTTTGTACGGCTCATAAAATCCTCTTAGGGAAAGGTCCCCTCATCCTAAAGAATCTTGTTACGGCATACAAAGCAAGTAGAACTTTGCGCTCAGTGGGGCAACACCTCTTACTTGTCCCTAGAGTAAAAAAGGCCCGCACTGGTGGAAGAAGATTCTCCTTTAATACAGCAAAACTTTGGAACTCGCTCCCGCTTAAACTACGCGCTGAGACCTGTACATTGCGCTTCCGCAAAGGTCTTAAAACCTTTTTATTTCCCGGATAATGTGTCATTGCTGCTCTCTATCTGGGATTGGATGTTTGTCGGGAAGCGCCGGGATGCCCAAGGGTAGCTGCGCGCTATATAAGATTTTAAATAATAATAATAATAAATAATAGAGGTGCAGAACTGCGCTACCTTCTGTGGGGTTTGAAATTTGAAGTACAAACTGATCACAAGCCTTTATGCCAAGTGTTCAATAAAAAAGGGATTGATGCTAAAAGTTAGTGGGAAGACCAACCTAAGGCTGACAGGTCTAACATCAGGCATTTGATATTATGTGGTATCTAAAAAGAAGTTCAGTGCTCTTATGTTCCCTCTCTATTTCATATTTTAGTAACTTAACTAATCTCAAAATCTTTTTACCTAGTAGCACTTCTCCTGATCAGACATTACGAATTCATAATTAGAAGTAACAAACCCCCAAAAAATATGATGACTTAAATTCGATGTGAGAATAGAAACCAACAGAATAAAGAAACAATCAAATAGGATAATGTTAAGCCATACTGAAAATTGAGATACTGTACTCGAGAAACACAATCCCAGAGTCAATGACAGTCGTAGATCAGTCCTGCAGTATATTCTGCAATATTTTACAGTGTCTGCATACAATCAGTAAAAGGCCGAGTATTTAAAAGGTGAGAGTGCCGATATTTAAAAGATGGACTGGTTAAGAGCCTACTTTGAGAGGAGGCTGAACCTCCACCTATATTGCTGCTTGTAATCAATTAATTGATGCCTATGCTGACATAAAACTAATGATCATGCTTTACACAGCAGACATATCCCACAGGTTAAACTTACTCATAGATTCTGGCACTAAGCAGCAGAGGCATCCTTCGGGAGACTTATAATTTACTGGGTCATACCTCGGCCTCAGATGGCAACATTTTTTATACCTCACACAGCAGCCCTCAGTTTAGACAAAACTATCAAACTGGTGCTCCCAGAAACTGGAACTAAATATCACGATTTCACAAAAAGTACAGACTAATAGAGCTGTCATCTGGCCAGGATTTTACCGGTATGGCCAACATATATTTTCTAAATGGCAATATAAACTTTGTAAAAGCTACTTTTCCCATTTCAACCTTCATAAATGTTACTTCATCTGTGCAAAGGATGAACTATTCACATCCACTGCAATTCATTTGTTGTGTGGTAGATGTGAAGGGTTCATTTACCACTTTGATTGAAAAAATCCTTCTGGTGCTCGCACCAGTAAAGACTTGTCCCTTTAAAAAACAAAAAAATCCCTGGCGTTTAGTGGGCATTCCTGCTGCACGATCGCACGGAATGCACAAAAGAGGCATCAGGGGAAAGGAAAACCCTTTCCTTTCCCCCGATGCCTCTGAGGCTAAAATCCCCCCCTCCCCAGAGGAAAAACGTACCTCTTTGTTCCCCGACGCGCTGGAAGCAAATGGCTTCCAGTGCGTCGGGGAAGAAAGGGAAACCTCCAATGACGTCAGCGTCCCTCGCGCGCTGACGTCATTGATGATGTGGAGGGAGGGGTGCGGGGGGAGGCAGGGGAAGGGCTTCCCTGCCTTCCCCGGACCCAGATCGGTGTCCCACGGGGGGAGCGCCAGCGCTTCCCCCCTGGGTGGTTGCAATAACGGCCTGGAGCCATCATGAGCACACGCCTACTGTGCCTCATGACGGCTCCAGGCCATCATGAGCACCGAACAGGTTAAGTAACTATAAGTCGTGCTCTAAAGTAAATACATGGTCACCTCCTTGTCATGCACTGCTAATTACCTCACATATTGCATCACACTTGACATTTTCAATCACATCTTTAATAACATCACTAAAACATTTGAAATTACATAGCTTATGACAAGACTGTACATTGCGGGGCATTTTTAGTCCTTGATAAGGGTAGGTCATACACAGAAACTGAACTACTTTCTCATCAACACCTGATTCATGAATGAATGATGCGCATTTGTAGAGCGTGTGGCTACTCAGCAAGAGTGTCTTGGCGTTAATAGTCTCTGTCTAACAAACCACCAAAAACACCCCTAACCACGGAATAACCAGGTTTTAAGAAGTTTCATAAAAATAGGCAGGTCAGAATATAGATCTAAGTGTTACTGGAAAGCGGTTGCAAACTTGGGCTCCCAGGAGCCTAAAGGAACTCCCACCAGAACATGAATAAGAATCAACTAACCATTTTCTTCTCATCTCAGACTCATCACCAAACCTTCTTTTCATGTACAAAATCCTGACCTAACAATGTCCACCCAGCATCCTTCCACAATATGGCATCATCTGCATTAACTACACTAAGAAAAGAGGGGGTAGGCTTGCAGTCACATTCAAAACATACAAACAATAAATATGGAAGACTTTACAATGTGAGAAAGTAAATCTATGCTGTAAGATTTACCCCCTTTCCGTGCTCGTGCCTGATATGTTCATCTCTTCCATACAACAGAAGTTTCAAGAATACCCCATTTTACCTTCTAGTAGAGATCACACTATATAATACAGGTTTATGTATTTTATGAGACATGAAGATTTAGTTTAACTATCTCGATTTAAAACAAGTAAGATCATTCACAACAAACAGCAAAGCCCTCATCTTTCATCAACTTGTAATGTGACCAAGAGATGCAGCAGGACACACCCTGGCTTTAATCTTCCCCGGACATGCCTTTGTAACAGGAAACGTCTGCATACGAAGGGATGGACTCATCTCTTTCAAAATCATCCTCCCAATCAAAAAAACATCTAAGGAATCATCTCTGAACAATAATAGCTGCAGACAATGGAAGAAACGAAGCCTTGCAAAATTGGGCTCATAGTTTGTCAAGAGTTTACCCAACAAACAACAGATTGAAGTGATTTCTTAGACAAACTGTCTCCATTAAAGTGGTCCATTAGAACCAAACACAGAAAAGGATCCCATGCATCAATGAAAAAATAAAGAAACTGCAAATAGAACTTTGGGCATTACAACACAAATGGTTAAAGAGAATGGTTAGGAAAGAATCATAACTACATAACAAACAATTTAGAGTGCAATACAATCTATGACGAGCACATCCCCAAAATAAATTAACTGCAAGAATACCTCTGGAACCAAACAACAAAATCTCAATATAGAAATTACAGGACCTTCAACCAAAAGTCATCAACAACGAGCTACCCCGAACCTCCTTGAAATAGCTACTAGAAACATAATTTAGTGAACGATTGAAAGCAAGCAATCCAACCAGCTCACTGATAGATCATGGTCCAGCAAAATGTTTGAACAGCATTCTCCTAAATAGATGTGCTGGATCGAGGGTATAAGAAATTGGGGTGTTTGTTTGAAGGGCGTGAATACCCTTCTCCAGCACCAACCACAATCCTTTTCAGGGTGAACCACAAAAAGTCACTGAATTAACCTGTGCTTAACCCTCTGGTAGCTCGGCACAAAAGCAGTCAGGCTTAACTAAGAGGTGCTGTGTTAAGTATTTACACAGCACACAAATAGTAATTGAATGGAAACACAACTTAAGAAAAAGTCCACCCCAATTTAGAAAAATAGAGTACGATTTAATAAATTAAATGACATTAAGAGGAATTAAATCCAATTAGTAGAACCAGAGTTATGAATTTTTAAATAAACATTGTGCCGAAAAGATCAAAGCGTCAACCATAGGTATCTTGTCGAGCGAGACCCGGTAAAAGTAAAAATTAGGACCAACCGCGATGAAGCACGGTTCCGTTACACAGGATGGATCAGACCTGGTCTCAGATTTCCTTTGGACTTAGAAAAATATTTGAGAAAAGGTCCTGAGAAAGTAAAGTTCAATGGGCCACGGTAGCCAGTGGTGTTCGAGGAGGAGGCTTGATTGGATGGAAGCCGCTGTATAAAAATCGAGATGATAATTTCTACATTTTGAATTTGTCACTTTTTTGGAAGTTGAAAATTTCCAGCAGGACGATAGCCAATGAGGGCTCTACGAGGCCAGATACCCTTTCTGGGAGGTCCCACTGAACAGGATTTGCTGCTGCAAGAATGTAATGGAAACTACCTAGAGGTCAAGCCGACTGGCGATAAACTCTGGCAGATCTGTGAGTAGTTAGTCCCTGTAAGTTCTGAGGTCACTTTTTGGTGGAAATTTCTCTACATAGCAAGTTTCAGACTTTGGTTGGAGGAGCACCTTTAGCACCACTTCCAAGGGTCGGGGCTAGTTCAGCACCACTTAATGGGTCTGGACTCACTCCAGGCAGAGGCCAGATGCAGGAGTCAAGGTCTCTGGAGATTGTTGTGTCCCTGTAGTTCACACAGGAGGCCAACCATCTAGCCCTTGGAGTCATTCGGGTAGTCCGGAGATCAAAGAACAAGGCAGGCCTCAATGAGCATGGCAGTCCTCTGAGGATACCAGCCAAACTTCAAGCATCTGTTAGCAGTAAGGCAGTCGTCTGATATACAAGGCAGTCCTTCTGAGGCTCCTCCACAGATCTAGGAGTGTACTGAAGAGTTGGTCTGAGGATCCAATATTTATACCCGGTGCCATCCTTTGAAGTGGGAGAAACTTGGAGGCTATCCCTACATTTGGTTCTAGACATTTCGGGTCATGTTTACAAGTGAGTGGTGGTGTGTGGGTTAGCTGCAAAATTGCTAACGCCACGCTCCATCACTTTAGAAACACAGGGATGCACCATATTTACAATAATACGGTCCACCCCTGTGTTTCTCCCTGCACTGGCGCTAAAATCAACTGCCTAGCGCCAACACAGGCACCCTTAGGACACATTAGTGCAAGGGTGCCTGCATTGAGGGAATGCTTGTTTATGTGTGTAGGCGGAGCAGCAACAATGCTGCTCCTGGTGGGGTTATCTGCTATTGACTTACTAGCTACTTACCATCTTAATTACCTGTAACTAGGTCCTAATAAACCTTCTTCTTATAACGTACACCACTGGCTATTGGAATACTTGCCTACAAGCTCCCAACTTCCATTACAAAACTGGCAACGATCAAGGAAATAAACTAGCTTAAGGAACAAGAAACCAGAGGAACTGCTGAAGAAACTAACATGATTACCAGCTCACTTGAGCATAGCATTTTACAGCAGGCATGTCTTGCGCTCTGGAGTAAAGGTGGGTTTTCAAGCTTAAACAACAGCCAAATAGCCCTTACACCAACCAATACGGCGCCTGTTAAGCATGGGATTTTTAAAGTCTGCAATGGACTCACAGCCCACTGTCGGCAAATGTGGTTGAGTAAGTAGAGTAAGTAAATAGAAGATAGCCCCACTAGGAGCAGCATCCTTGTCGCTCAGCCCACACACTCCAACTGACCCTCTCAATCACACCAAGCACTCCAGCATTCCACTACATCACATTCATACTGGCTGAGCAGCAGGGAGCAGGTAACTAAGGGAAATGATGCAAAGTAACGATTCAAGTCACAACGCATCTCCTTCCTTAGGTAAACAATGTACCATGGGAATACACATCATCGAATAGCATAGGCAGAAGAGAAGGAAATACAGATTCAAACTAAACAATTGCTAATTATATTGCCCAAAGATGGAAAAACGAATAAACAGTCTATGATATTAGATACATTAGAATAACACCAATGTAATGTGGAGGACTTGGAGAACTAAGGACACCACTGTGGTGTAACACCCTCATTCAACCCCTTCTGAACTCCAGACATTAAAGTGCAACATTCGCAATAAGTAGGGCAGACAACCCTACAAATCACACACTTCTGAACACCTGATAGGACCAGGGGTCTCAGGCAACGCGCACTAGGTTACACGACCCTACAAAACACCCACATTCTGTACACCTGACAGGACCAAGAGTTTCAGGCAAAGCACACTAGGGTACACAACCCTACACGCTCGCAACGTTCACTAGGTACACGACCCAACAATGTACACAACCCTACAACGCACACACACACTGCACATCTGACATAATATATTGGCAGCAGAATGAGAACAGATTTAGAAATATACATAGCATACCTGGTCAGCAGATTGAGAAATGCATCAGAAATATACATAGCACAACATAGCATCATCACCAAACTTAGTATGGCAGAGGATAAAAGTCACCAAAAACATCCAAAGTTACCCTTGTGAGAGATCTCTCACCTGAAATTCCTCTAAAGCCCCAGGTTACTGGAAACGCTATACAGCATTCCCACAAAAGCAAAGAGAAATATCCAATCAAAAGATTGCAATCCTGCAACACTGCAGGAGGAATGACTGGCTCTATGAGGTGTGCCTGTCACAGGTCAAGCTAAATCATAGATGCAGGCACGTCGACCCTGCAAGGCGTGTCCATCACCGTTTTGCTCCCAAATTGACAGGAAATGCCTACTAGAAAATGGTGTAATAGAGTGCCTACGGAGGAAGTTAGAAGCCATTTGAACCATGAGCACTAAGTGGTAACCATTGTGGGAGTTCATGTAACTCTTCCCAATGCAAAATGAGGGCCCCCGGTGCACTGTGTTGCATCGGTTTCTTTGGGAAGTAGGAGTTATTATAGGTGTTCTCTCTTCCTTTACTGACGTCAGCCTCTGTGTGCATGCTTCCCCCACCTGGAATTTAAGGAATGAGTGGAGGCAGCACTCCCACGTGCCTGAAGTTCACCACGGAGGTGCCACCTCTGCTCCTCCGCTATGGCGGAGGAGGGTTGCCCCACTGAGCAGGTCGAAAAAGGAAAAAATAAAACGATAACTCATGCAAAGCCTTCCACATGCCTTGCGCTGGGCTAATGGTGGGTTTTCAAACCAAAATACCAGCAAATGAACTGGTACACAATTAACACAGCACTTCTTATGCATGCAAATTTTCGAAGTCTGTAAATGTAAACCAGAATGTACTCACAGCCCGCTGTCTGCAAATATTGATGAACACCCACACACCAATAAAACTTCAGTTCAGCCCTAAAACAGCTGGTTGCAGGCACTGCCAGTCTGCTTGCATCACTCGCTGCATTCCATGTTTTCCCTCATTGTCAGCGTTGCCGTCTCTCTTGCTGGGTTCCTTGCATATCTTGACAAGAGGCCTGTTGGTTTCCTACAAAACAAGTGCTGCTGGTTCCTTGGACACACATGCTGCAGGTTCCTAATGACTGTACACTGCAAGTTGACTCCAATGCAAGTCTTTTCCACTTGAACACTGCCAATTCACATGATGGCATCATTCCATGTAAATAACAGATACACACCCAGGCTTTGGGCTGTCCGATGAAGAGGACACTGATGGGGCATAAGGGCATTCTGTTTCTTTCAGACTTTGTTTTCTTCACTCTTAATTCACCCCTTAGTTTCTTCTGTAGTTCCTCTGTAGAGCTCCATAACTCAACACCTTGTTCCTCACACGTGGTTTCTTTCCTTGACCATCACCAGTGTGGTAAATGGGGTATGGCCCTCGTAGGTAAATAATCCAATAGACAGTAGTGTAGATTAGAAGAGAAGGTTTATTAAGAGTCAGTTACAGTCAGTTCCAGGTGACAAGTAACATGGTAAGTATACCCCACCAGGAGCAGCATCCTTGCTGCTCAGCTCACTCTCACCAACTGACATTCATATCAACCAGGCACACATCAAAGTTCCATGACATCACATTCAGACTGGCTGAGCAGCAAGGAACAGAGCACTAAAGAAGAATGCATTGCGGCATACACAGGATACAACGTGGAGGCAGCCCTTTGAAATGTAATTGTGGCAGAGAACCGCTCCTTCCTACACATCCTGAAAGGCTGGCCCATCCTGCTAACACCTAGTCCCCTTTTGTCCCATTATTTGGGAGCAATACCCAAAGGCCACCTGCCAACTATTCACAACCATGTGACCCAAGACACTGACTACAGGTACTAAATGGTTAGGACAAGAAATTCCATCTAGTTGTAAAGGTGGCATTATCAGAATTATGACTTAAAAACTGACTTTACCATTAAAGAGTGCTTTAAATTAGAATTCTTCAAACACCAAACTTGACATTCCTACTTGCCTTCAACTGAAAGATATCACTTATTAAATGCAATAAGGTAACTCAATGTTATCCTATTGGAGAGGTAGGCCTCACAGTAGTGAAAAGATTGAGTTTGGGTGTTTTTCACTACCAGGACATTAAAACTTAAAACCACACGCCCTATATCTCAAATACAATGCACCCTGCCCTATGGTCTGTTAGGGCATACCATAAGGGTGATTGATATGTATTAAAAAGGGAGCGTTAGGCCTAGGAAATGGTTTATTTTAGCAGGTTGAATTGGCAGTCTAAAACTGCACACAGGTTGCAGTGCCGGGCCTGAGACATATTTTAAAGAGCTACTTGAGTTGGTGGCACAATAAGTGTTGCAGGCCCACTGGTAATATTTCATTTACATGCCATGGGTACATGGAGTGCCCCTTTACTAGAGACTTATAAGTCAATTAAATGGAGCAATTAGGTGTAAGCCAATTTGCCATGCTTAAAGGATAGAGCACAAGCACTTCATCGCTGATTGGCAGTCCTAATGGCAATAAAAGCGAAATTCATAAAACAGGTGCGGGATGAAGAGAAAATGTTTGGGGTTGACCCTGAGGAGAGGTGTAAGTCCAGCACAGGGCATGTAACAGTCTGAACAATTCCCAATATAAAAGATCATTTCAAAGTAAACTGAAGACCTCCCTTATCAGACCACTCTGGGAAACCCCTTAAACCGTTCCAATAACAGACTAATTTTCAATGTTTGTCCCATCCTTGCAGAAACCCATAGACAGTGCAGCCTTCTCCTAGAACTACAACTTTGATAAAGAGAATACTCTACCTTCAGACCAACACAAACAATCTGGGTTCCCCTCAGACAGAGATTTGTAGTCTGCATTTACAGCCATCTGTGATGATGAAAACCTAACAGTGGATAACAGTGGACAAAAAATTGAGTGGAGGGCCAGCACTACTACGTTTGAACCTACCAGCAGATCCAGACACCATCCATCATCGGACATTCCTACTGCAACTGGGAAAACCTTGAAATAAGAGGAAATACTCTAAAATGCATATCCTCCTATCCCAAAAGCAAACAAAGCCTGGTAAGAATGCCACTGTTTTCCTATGCTCCTTATACCAATTTGTGGCATCCACAAGGCTCATTCATTTCTCCACTCCTCTTCAATCTTCTATCTCACCACCTTGCCAGACCTGATCACATCATTCAACCTCACATGATACAACTAAGTAGATGACACATAGATGTTGCTAAAATTGCAAAGCAATATGTACTTATGTACATCTAAAATTGTGGAGTGCCATTGATGACTGGAAGATGGCCAACCATTCTAAACTCAACTCTCCAAATACTTAGATCATGGCCTGTGTATAATGGAACACCCCATTCCTCAACAAATTGGAGTCACCACAAGCCGCATCAAGGGTAGTAAGAAACGTATGAATGATCTTGAACTCATGATTATTCTTGACCCCACATGTTAATGTGCACCATATGCACATGTGCCTGCTTCTTCTTTTATGTGCGGTATCATTAGAAAATGAGCAGAGTTGATAATGGAATCGGCTTACACCTAGGCATACCGTGTCCCTTCATAAACTATAATGTTATTCTTTTTATTGATTTTCATATTGGTTTCCTTAGACAACGACATCGCTGTGGTATGTCATATTCCCTTGAGAACAGTAGAAATCATTAGTTTCTGAAAAAATGGCTAAACCTTAAATAATGATACATTTGCACAAATATTAGCTTTTCATTTTAAAAAATTAGTTTGGTTTTCAATTTTCCTAATTTGTGTGTTCTATGTAAATGTAAATTAATGTGTTAATTATTATAGTCATCTTTCTATGTAGCTCTAATTTTGTATTATTCAATTGTTCTACCTACTTTGTCCATGCCATGTATTTTTAAAACTTTTCCATTTAGATTCAACCCATGTGTTTGTACCTTCACTTATCTCTTTACTTTGCTCAAAATACCAGGATGCAATTTATTTTAGTTGAGAGGTTTAAATTGAGAAATATGTGGCTAGACTCCAACTAGTGTTAATTAACCCAGATTAAATGTTCTTCTACGCCTCTGTATTGAAGCAATTCTCGTGATTGTGATAAGAAATCATTTTCTTCACAACAATCTGTTTGCTCTAAAATGTAATCAAAGCAAGTACTTCACTTTGCTCAGAGTCCCATCTGTGAGGCATCAAGTTGGGGACGCCACAGCAAGAGTGGAAGAGATAATAACTGATTCATGTGATTTGCTTGAATTTCACAAAATCCAGTCTCAATCAGTCCTTATGTTATTTTGGGTCTGATTTGTATCTTGGCCTATGGGATACTCCCTCCCAAACGTGACGGATATCCTGTGCGCCATATTACAAGTGCCTTAAGTTAAATTGTTTATTTAGGAAAATAGCATTCCTTAAAAACATACAAATAAATAAAAAAAATTCGAATAACACAATGAAAAGTAGAGATGGTAAAAGCAAAATAAAAGCAGCAGTCATAATAATTTGCCATTATAGTACATAGAACATTAATTCATATTATTATCTTAAAATCAATAAATGAAGGAAAAAAAGGAAAAAAAGGTATAGCAGCCTTGTAGTGGATAGTATGCTTGTTTAAAGTGCTAGTGAATTGAATACTATTCAATTATACTCTATAAAGTCATGTGAGTCTCAGAACAGTTTGTGCACTAAATAAACAAGAGGGGCTTCAGAAAACATGATTGTCTACCCTTTAAAAAGAGCACTTCATTATACTTGTAACATATGACTACTGCACATGTGAAGGTCTATTGTTTAAAGTTGTACTTGAGTGATACTCTTGCCTGCAATATAGTGACAACTTGTAAACTCAGTATCACATCAAAATGTTAAACCTTTTTGCTTCCTCATGAGCCTTATATCTTATGGCGCTTGTAATAAGGCAGCCAGGATATCTGTCACATTTTGTGAAGGGGTATCCCATCTGCCAAGATCTAAATCAGGCCATTTGTTTTTATTGAGGGTTCATTCACCCATCCAGGTTCCTCACCACTGAATGGAATTATTCTGAGGTGTGATTTAGAAATAGTAATATTGAGAGAATAACTGAGTTTTCAAAAGCCATTTGGTTCCATGTAGCTCAAACATCAAAATCAACCGTGATCCATACTAAGGGAGCCAACACAGAAAACCCTCTGCCTCCGTGGCACTTTCTATTGGAATCGTAGAATGCTTTTAGTGAGCAGAGTTGAGAGAAGAGAAGGAGTGTGCCTCTGAAGTCAACTAGCCGTGGAGAAAGCGTTTGTCTCTAAATACACACATGGACAATTAACATGATTTTCAAAATCACTCCCGTTAACACTGGGAGCCAATTAAGGTCTCAAAACAGCGTAGTAGTTGAGTTCATGTTATGGGTTCTAAAAATTAGTCTTGCTGCCCATTGAGAAAAACGTAATGGCGTCCCAGGATCTATCTCAGGAGACTTCTGCACAGTGAATTGCCATAGTCCAGATAGGATCCTATGGGAAAACTATGTGCAAGATGGCGCCCGTGTAGGAATCTCGGAACTCTGCCACTCCGCATCGCTATCTGGCAGTTCTTGGGGGGTCCAGTCCTTCTTAGACCCCAGATTTGGAAAGCTGACAGCCGGGGGACACCCACAGATCTTTGTATTGCCATAAGGAGGCACGGACGTGGAACAATGAGATTCCCTTTGCCGATGAACCGCCGGGATAAAATGGCGGTCGGAGGAATCGGACTGGAACGGAAACGGCTCCTGAGCTTCGGAGGGGCTGTGAAGCACTGATTGCCCTCAGGCACCACAGGCAAGTGGCAGGCGCCTGTGGCCCCGGGACATCACCTGAGGGCACAGCGGGAGAAGCTCGGCGGGGCTGACAGGGGGGCTGCGGGCCCACCCATTTACGGCACGATTCTTGACCGCCTGGGCCACATTCCACGCGACAGGCTGCCTGGAGATTCCCCTACGGTGCAGCGCGCAGGCAAGAATACACTTGTGGAGGCTGATGCCTAACTCCAGCATGGTGGCTGTGCGAGCCACGAAAGATCCCCACAAATGCAGGTACCGGCGGGGCTAGTTGAATATGCAGGTGCTACCAGAGGCCTACTAAGCAGTTTACCCTGGCTTTTGGAAGCAACTGGGGGCAACGGATAAGGGATCTCATTATACCCGGATGCCTGACCTCGACATGGCCACCACACAAATGGCCTAAACAGCCTAGCTCCTGCCTACAATTCCTCACTCTCGATTCAACCCCCCCCATCATCTCCCTCCACCGGACTGCAGCTAAAAGAGAAGCCCCTCGAACCACACTGGAATCCATGGACTGGCTCATCGAGCATACACCAGCGGGGCTAGGGGTGGTTCTAACCCCTTTGGAAGCTGGCTTTCCACTGCAGAAAAGGCTGTAGGGAGCGCCCAAGCCTGCCTGACCCTAAGATGGCGCTGGATGCAGTATTAATTCAAGCCCAGCAAGTCGGTGAGGCCGTATTGCGAGTGGGGAGACTTCAGTTTCAAGCCAGCAGGAGAGATGAGTGGTGGGGGCGATAGCCTTCCCGAACAGAGGGTATGAACATGACAGCACCTAGATTGGACATCCACCAGACCTCGCGCATAAACCCCACCCACTAACATCATCCGGCTCACCCATTAGGACATAAAATCTGTGAACTTGCCACCGACCATTGAGACATAGTATTTTGGCCGATGCCCGGTGGAGCTACCTCGATGGCTATAGAGGAGATGGGCTGTGGACTTCCCCCTCGGCTGTCACCTACCCAGCTGGACTTTTGGCAGACCTTCCTTCGTCCATCCACCGTATCTCCCTCCTACACTTTTACCTTACCGCCCTTACCCTTCTACGCACCATTTATTTAGTCTTCTATGCTATTTAAATGTTTCTAGCAACAGATGTAACTTGTAACTGATGTAACTTTGTAACAATGTGTATCCTTATGTAAAGCGCTCTGATACCTCCGAGTCTAGCCAGCGCTTTATAAAACACATCAAATAAAAAAATAAAAATCCTTGTAGAGCTGTCACAGGTGAAATTCCCAGTCTTGCTTTTAATCTGGTAAAATCTTCAGAAGATCCCTGAACTGAGAGAAAACATACAGAGGAATCTGCCAAGATATTAGTTCAACTAGAAAGGCTATTTTCCAGGCTGTAGTACAAGTATTTTAGAATTAGGAATGGAGATGATTTTATTTGATGATCTTGCAGCCAGAAGTGTCCCCTCCAAAAGCTTCTTCTTCCCTCTGGTGATCATCATCTCTGTGTTGTTAGTTTAGAATTTTACTTCATTCGATTTCTAACTTTCCTTCGTGCACAGCCAAACGTAGGTAGCTATAACATTCAGGCCTCCATCCATAAGGATGGGAACCCTTGTGTTGTTAATCTGCGTTTAGATGCAGAGGCATAGAGGCTTGATCAGACTGGTGAGAGGTCAGATGTAGAGACTAAAGTGGCTCTTTCACAGTAATGACCCCTGGTGAATACCTCTCTTTATATAGCCTTTGATTGAATGTGAAAAGGAGAATGATACTTCCTTTTATCGGGAATAAAATAACTGCAAAAGTCTACAGTACTCCAAGGTTCTCCTGTCATTCGTGATGGTGTCAAAAGGAGCAGAAAGGCCCAAAGTGACCACAACACTAACTGCCCGCACCAGCGGTCGCCCTGAGTTCATTGAGAACGGACGAACAAATTAACTCAGGGGCATATTATCAAGCACATTGTTAAAATATTATCAAGAAACGTTGTTAAAATTATCGCTGCTTTAGCGGCAGAAAACTGCCGCTAAAGCGGCGATAATGGGCTTGATAATATGCCGCAGAGATTTCCAATAGAAGCCCATGTTGACACCAGAACATGGGTTCTATTGGAATTCTCAAGGGCATATTATCAAGCCCATTATCGCCGCTTTAGCGAGTTTTCTGCCGCTAAAGCAGCGATAACTTTAACACCGTTTCTTGATAATATGCTCCTCAGTCCTTTAGGGACCCTAAACCATATCTGCAACACATCTAACAAGTCTAACTAGTGAACTAAGGAAGCATATTCTTTCCAAACCTTTGTATCCTGTGGTAGGAAGGTGATGGATCTGAAGATCACCAGGTCCATTGTAGGTTTTTTAACTGAAGTTTCTAAACACTATCAGTAGGCATTCCACCATTACGAGAAGGAAGGAAGAGAATTTTGTAAAATTAATCCTTTTTTCTTTTTTACTTAAATTTATATAGCGCGAACTTGACCCGAATCGGGTATCAGAGCGCTTTGCATAGCACCAGTTGCATTACTTGAAGTGTCTAACAGATAAACAACTTCCGGTATGGGCATTTTGACACAAAATGCATTCTTGCATAACAACACGTGGTTTTTGCAGAGACAGGGTTCGCCCATGGGCTCCAGATTTGCTCCATCTTATGCAAACCTCTTTATGGGGCTGTATGAGGTGGAGCATGTCTGGGGCCCAGGGGCACACTCGTGGAGTGATAACGTAATTTTCTACGGACATTACATTGATGATATTATTATGATTTGGCATGGAACAGTTGAACAACTAAATTCATACCATCTTTATTTAAATAGGAATAGCTTTAATGTGAAATTGACAATTCAACACTCTGAGAACAGCATAGAGTTCCTTGATCTGAAATTATTTGTAAGAAACACCAGCATACATAGTGACATATACAGAAAAAAGTCCTCATGTAACAGCTACTTACTTGCCACTAGTGCACACCCACAATCAACCATTGCTGCCATTCCATATGGCAAAATGGTTCGCCCAAGGCGCAATTGCAGCCTAGATGAAGATTACATCAAAAACATTAACAAGATCAAAACGAATTTCTCCAGGAGGGGATACAATCAGACCTGTCTGGATAATGCTGCAAAGAGAGCTCTGTCCCTTAAGAGGAAGGAGACATTGGTATCTAAATCTCAAAGCAAGTTAAACATCAAGAAACAGAACGTTTCTGTTCATTACAGAATATAATGTATTCAGTAATCATATTTACAATATCTTAAGAAAAAACTGTCATTTTCTAGAAAAGGAAGGTTCTCTGGGTAATATAATATCTAAAAAACCCAAAGTAGTATATCGGAAAAGTAGGAGGCTAAAGGATATACTAAGCCCCAGTTATGTTAAAAGTGCCCAAATTCCTTCCACAACTTGGCTATCCAATAAACCTTTGGGTTTTCACATATGTGGGAATTGTTGTTTAGGCAAATTCGGTGTGAATAAGGCTAAGATGTTTAGTGGCAGTCAATCAAGAGAATTTTCAGTAAATTGTTTCATCAACTGTAACACAACATTCACAGTATACATGGTTATATGTGCCTGCAAAAAGAAATATATTGGCAGCAGTATCCGCAGTCTTAAATTGCGGATACAAGAACATGCTAGAGCCATAAGAAATTGTGATGCCAAATATCCGGTTACTAAGCATATACAATGTGAACATCCAAATGATAAGAACTTCACCTTTTTTGGCATTGACCATGTTAAGATACCTGAAAGAGAAGGAGATAGGGAGTTAATTCTCAGGCAACGAGAGGCATCATGGATATGCCGCCTTAGAACTGTAAAGTTTGGGCTCAATGCTAATGATGAGCTACACCATTTTCTATGAGATAATTAAATATCTTTCTTGCTTAATGCTGGAAACTCATATTTATGTTCACACTATGCGCTCATGAGGTTTCTGTAATTTTATTTTGTGGGTCACACTATGTCTTTGAACGATTGGATTATCACATGGATAGACCAATCTTATTAGAAGAATGAGGTCTTTTAAAAATTGGTCTTTATTGTATCTGAGTCATGAACATATGTGAGTGTCATGTCATGCTATAATGTTCTTAGTGAACATAATGTGATATACACTACAAGAGAGAAAAAAATATACTCATTGATGCAGCTTAGCATCATATGACGTTTCTTGTACAATGAGACATCTAATGTGGTAACATAATACATTTACATATGTATTTTGATGTTCAGAGATGGTTGTCGTTTCCACATATTTTTTGCTGTCTAAACATTTGTTATTAGATATGTAATATTTCGCACTTATATGCGCCATTATTATAGCTGCTCTTGATGTATTACTTGTAAGACTATACTGTCTTTACACAATGAGTGTCGTGTTGTTCCACAATGACCGTCCTGTGTATTAGGAGGTACATATTATTGGAGAAAACATATTCATCTATGTATTTTTATGTTTCTAAGATGGCCGCCACTTTTGTATAACCCTGGGCGCTGTCCTGGAGTTTCATGTCCACATCCGACATTTGATTTGTTTCTTCTGGGTGGGATGTTTAAATAAATAGCTTTATGGGTTATTGGTTATAATCTGTAATACAAGGAATATATTTGTTATGAGCTATTATGCCACTTTGGTGAGTGAAATGACAATGAGGTAGAAATTATACATATTATACCAAACAATACGAAATACATTGTGACAATACAATATTTTTACATACGCATTTTCGAAGTTTAAATATAGCTGCCGCTTTTTATTTATGGATGCTTTTTTAAAAAACAACTTGGCTCTAGATACGTGATATCTTGCATTCATATGTTTAAAGATGGCTGCCGATTTTATATGATCATGGATGCGGTTTAAATTACTTGTCCCCAGATATGTGGAATTTCGCATTTGTATGCGCTATAAATATTGTTACTTTTTAACATATTAGTAATAAGAGTATATTTTCTTCATTTAAAAAGTGTTGTGTCATCTTATGACGACTTCGCTATATATATAATTAGATACACATTATGAATTAAAACACATTTGTTTATATATTTTTATGTCTTAAAGATGGCCGCCACATTTGTGTAGCTTTGGCGTTGTCTTGGGGATCGTAATTCGACATCCGATACCTTTTCACTTCCGGGCGGGGAGTTTAAATAAACCCGTTCACGGTTGTTCGGTTTCAATCTGAAACATAAGGTGCGCACACGCTACGGGTTACCATGCCATTGCAGGTGAGTGAAATGCTAATGCGGTAGAGAATATATGCATCACGCCAAATAATGCTTACTTAATTTTGTTTTTTTTAGAATTGGATCACTGGGATCAATATTTGAAATTTCTAAACAATATAAATGAAATTAAATAGGTTGAGTTTTAAAGCTTATGATATAACATGTCTAAAATTCGTAGAAGCGCTTAGGCTCTTATTAATGAGCCTCATAGTTAATGAGTCGCGGTACGTATAAGATGGCTTCCGTGATTATCCTGTATTCCCGTAGAATTATGTTTGCTCCGTTTGCTTTGGCTATGAATCTAACATTGATTGTCCTCCACAGTGTTATACGTGTTCCATTATTATTGAAAACACTTTGTAAATACTATTAGACTGCATGATTTGTGGATTACTATTCCACCATGTAGAGTGACTAAGCTATACTGCGCTGTATTGATTGCGGTCTTAATATGCAACCGCTCATGGTTAGAATATGTGTCCTGCACAGCTATATTTAGCTGCTTGCATTGTCTTGAGTTTCCTTTTAAAAGAAAAATAATACTCACAGCAAAATTGAATCTTACATAGAAACACAGTCTTTAGCATGCATTTAGTCATAGATTACTGTGCATAATAAATCGTCTTGAATATAAGGACATGCTTCTAATATAATGAGTTTTATGCGTGTCAGTCATTATTGTAAAAAATTTGGAAATGCCATTTGACCATATGAGCTTTGGGCTATTATTTAATTACGTGGAGCGACCAATCCATATTATATTGCAACGTATTGTTTGCTGTTTTACATGCAACCGCTTATGGTTGAGACACGTATTTTAAACAGGTAGATTTAGTTGCTCGCATTGTCCTGAATATTTTTCAAAAGAAAAAGTATACTTGTAGTAAAACATAACTCTACATAGACATAGTCCTAGACACGTATCTCGTCACAGATTACTGTGTATAAAAGCTATCTCTGATTAGATGACAGGTTTTTTTTAAATATAACTAGTTAGGAGCTATCTAAGATGATTGTAATTGTTATCTCCTTGGAAATTTAGATAATAGTATTGGTACAAGGAACAACATTAGATTGGGCAATAAAATGGGAATATTAGAGGATACCATTGTCATCATAAAATATGGAAGTAGTATTCATTGAATAGGTCTCTTGGGTTATCTGCTTTTTCCTATAGAGATTGTGATTGTAAATAAGATCATGTGAACATGACCGTGAATAAATGATTTCCTTGATCAGTGTTTGCTATAAGAATTAGATATGACATTAAATTAAAATAGAAATTGTTGAAGTTACACAATAATGGGCATAGACAGGAATGAAGTTTGTGTTTTTTTATGTACATATAAAAATACGAGAGAGATGTTTTTTTATACATATTATATACATCTGTTATTTTAGAAACTGTATACTGCATAGAAGTTTTGGAACATTGGAATTCTCAAAACCGGAACTGTAAAAACAATATTTGAAACCACGCTCTGTCTTACTGTGAAGGTATGATCCTCATCATATTTTGCTACTAATTGATGATGTTTTAATGTAATCTGTGAATTATAAGAGAGAGTGCCCATGATAGTATAGTCCTCTCGCATATAATTTGTTCCCAAATATAGAGATATTTAAGACACATATGCCTACATATAATTATCATATTAGATTAAATAAAGAACAAATCATCTTTATGATAAAAACCCTCTTGTTGAAAAATATGTGTTTTCCGATTTTAATGTATTGTATTTGTTTTTGTATGTTAAAACAAAAAATTATTATTTTTTTTAAAAATACTTTATTTGTATTGTATTTTTTAATAGCCCTGAAGAAGTCTCGTTATGAGATGAAATGTGTTGGCTATGATCCCTTGATTTCTGGAAAATAAAGAAAATATTTTAAAGAAAAATAAAGAAGAACTACTTCAAGAATTACACATTTTGGATGATTTATTTGTGTGCTAATTGCTGTGAATTTTGATATGATACATATATCCTATATAGTGCTGAACCTTTGTGCATTAACTTCCGGTATGGGATCCTTATATCATACAAATTTGAGGATTGTAAAGTTTTGGGAAGTAATTGCATAGACCTTGTGAATAAGTGACAGGAGCATTAAAAGCTGCCGGTGTAGAGAGTGTCGATGTTGTTCGATGAACAGCTGGGTTGGCAGAGTTGAACAACTGTATTTTGCATTTGCAGTGTCTGAAGCTCATACAAATAACTCAGAATTTCTCTAAGTATATTCATGAACTGTAGACACCATAAGTCATAAACAGTGAGCAGCGATTGCTTCTGTATGCTCCCGAGCGGTGGAGTCCGCAGTTCATGCATTAACTCAAAGAAATTCCAAATTCTATGTATGCACTTTAGACACTGCAAATGCATAGAAACATGCCAAGCACCTGCTCTCACTCTAGTCAGAGAAGAAGGTATTGTGCACAGTGTAAGGTTCTTGTGATGTCTTGGGCCCTGATTACAGGTTGCCTGGAACATATGCGCAGGGATACTGTGCAGCCAGAGATAACAGTGAACCAACTCTGCATGTGTTCCCCATTTTTGGAACAGATATGCTCCCACTTACCACCGCTGTGGTCTTCCAGCCAGTAGAGTAGAGTTCAATGTTTCCAAATCTAGGAAATGCAGGCTTGGGAACATAGGCTGGTTATAATTGGGTAGAGCTCTATCCCTCCCGGTGCTTTGCCCAACTTATAATTTGTGGCCTCAGTTCTATGTTATTTAATGCACAAGTCTTACTGTCATAGTGCCTGCTCATGGTGTGTTCTCGCTTTTTAAACCTATTTACACATGACAGTTCAGCTCACAACCACTATAGAGGAGTTGAGTTTTTCAGGGGATGCTTATTTTTATGCCATAATGACAAAAATAGACCTTAGAGATTGAATCTCGGAAACTGCTGAGCATAACAAGTCCAGGATCCAGATGAACTGGTGTAGGCGCTCATGTCACTCAAAGTAGAGCAAATGAAAGTGCTAATCAACTATTGCACACAAAAGCATATTTTGATCCAAACATTGACTCCGCATTAATGATCAGCATCAATCATAGATAAATTCTGCAAAGGATTATGAAAGTGTCAGCCAGCTTGATGTGGAATCCTAGTGTCAAATGAACAGGTGAAAAAAAATACCAAAGCGAAAGTACATATGTAATAAAAAATACATTTTATGAAAATTAAAAATGTCACGCAATTGACCGTTGGGCTGTGGTCTGCTCAAGGATAGTGTGCTCGGGGGAGTGCCTCGAATACAAAACGCACATTAGGTACCACTTACTTGGCTAAGCACCACTGTCAGTGTCATAGAAACAGAAGATCTAAGGTGAGCATGACTGATGACTTCTTTGGTGTGATACACTTCGTAAAAAACAGGTCTGAGTGATTTTCTGCAGTCCGGGGAATGCAGCACTGGATATCTTCATGCAGACATTCCTTGTGCAAGGCTTTTGTAATTCTAGGCCTGGGTCTGGTGGGGCCATACCTGACAATCCGCCTGCTGGTTTGTATAAATACACTGGCATCCACCTTCTTGTCTCAGACTTATCTGCATTGATTTTCATATGCTTTAAGATTAGTGATGCATCTAATGGGTGTTGGATCTGACATCCTTGACTTGGTATTATCCCAGACTTTTTGCTATCATTCCCCAGTTTTGTCTGAACTCATTATTGTTGGTATTAGTACTCTGTGCACTTTACCCCTGATAACCGTTGGTAAAATTGTCCTGCACCTAATTGGTACTCTTAGTTTAATTATAAATCTCGGGTAAATAGTACTCTATGTACCCAGGGTCTGTAAATTAAATACTATATGTCGGCTGCAGCACTCATTGTAGAACACACTTATGCAGCTTGTAAAAATGTTGCAGGCCTGCCACTGCAGCCTCTAATGCAGTTTTAAACTGCCATTTTGACCTTGCATAATGAACCTTTTGCCATGCCTAAAGCTTCCTTTTTATGTTTTGCCTGCACAGCAGTAGCGCTGTGCTTGTGAAATCTATTGTTTTTATTATAAACATAAAAGGGACTTCCTCTCTTTCCTAGTTTCTCATTGGTTCCTGTGTGTGTCATTTACCTTTCCTCCATTTCTATTGGTTGTGGCACATTTTCCTGCATTTACCAATGCTTGCTCCTCGTCTTCTTCTCCTATCAGTTTCCCACCGCAAAAATACTGTTAACATCCGCTTTGGTGCAACTATATTTTCATAAAGTTTTGCCTTTTACTATTGCAGCATATTCCTATAACAATTTATCACCGGGGGAGATTGAGTGATTTGCATAGAATCACAGGATGTTACGGGGCGCCGCCAAGACTGGAACCGAGATCCCCAGCTCTCGAGTCAGCAGCTCTGGCACTGCACCACATCCTCTTCACTCCTGTGTTATCTGTCAGGGAACTCTATCCTTCTCCCGGACGATGATTGATGAAAACAGCTCTTTATTCATTACATAGGCGAAACTGATACATTACCAATGCTTGTTAATAGTTATAGGTCACCTCTAAGGTAGGCCCCAATCACTCCCAGGGCAGGGTGCATAGAATTTAAAAAGCAGGAGATGTGCATTTAAGTTTTACATGATCTGGCAGCGAAAAACTCCTACTGTCTTTTTTTCACTGTTGTAAGGCTCTCTTCCATAGACTAACACCAGGTTGCCTTATTATCCTTAATAAGAGATTACGTCAGCTTGGAACCAGATAGAGAAATGCAGTTTCCACTCAAATTAATTTTGTATTCCTTCCAGACATAGGGGCAAAAGGGCCTTGGATGCGGGGCAGGGTGTTTGTCTCCTGAGCAGGATGTCCTGGGGATGTACTCAGCCTTCCTGAGATTCAAAGCATACTGCCCTTTATTACCCTAGACAGTTTGGAGCCAAACCCAGGAAAGGGGAGACGTTAGTCAAAGGAGGCATCCCCCACCCACAGGCAGGCCCTGGGGATAAAAGTGCCACCTTCAGAACCCCTCATCAGAACACTCCTGGCCCTGTGGAAGATTCAGAAGAAGAACTTCCCTGCTATCTAAAGAAGGAAGACTGGCCCTGTTTCCCTTTAACTTCGGGCTAGCCAGAAATGACTCCAAGGGCCAGTTGTCTGATCTATTTGAGCTACAGGGTACAAGAAACTTTCAGAGGCGTTCCTAAAACTGCCCAGCTGACCAGCACCATCTGGGCCTATCTGGACCTGCCTGAGCCCTGCTGTTTGCCTCTGCTGGAGTGAGTCCTGATCCCCAAGAAGTGCCCTCCAGATCCTTGACCCTTGACTGGGCCAGAGTGTACTCCTCCTGAACTCAAGGTGAAGATACAGAAGCTATGGCCACTGCACCACATCCTCTTTACTCCTGTGTTATCTGTCAGGGAACTCTTTCCTTCTCCCGGACGATGATTGATGAAAACAGCTCTTTATTCATTACATAGGCGAAACTGATGCATTACCAATGCTTGTTAATAGTTATAGGTCACCTCTAAGGTAGGTCCCAATCACTCCCATGGTAGGGTGCATAGTATTTAAAAAGCAGATGTGCATTTAAGTTTTACATGATCTGGCAGCGAAAAACTCCTAATGTAATTTTTTCACTGTTGTAAGGCTCTCTTCCATAGACTAACACCAGATTGCCTTATTATCCTTAATAAGAGATTATGTCAGCTTGGAACCAGATAGAGAAATGCAGTTTCCACTCAAATTAGTTTTCTATTCCCTCCAGACATATGGGCAAAAGGGCCTTGGATGCGGGGCAGGACCGTGAAGTAGCCTCTTTACACCGATAAGCTTCCATCCGCAACAACCGCTGTTGCTTAAACTGAGTCTGGCTCAGTTCTACAAGGTTTGCTTTCCCACCCATGGGTGACACAGGTAAACTTATTTCAATGCACCAACTCTGAATGCGAAAGACAACTATGTGTAGCCCTGTCGAACTTCACCGAATACATAGTTGAAGTGAGGTCAATGCTTTTGGGTTACTAACAGTCTCAGGGACACCGTGGGGATCAGAAACAAACCTTTTCCATTCTTCTCAATCATACACACACAGATGCGCTAAGAAAAAGATACTTTAACTAAAAAGCGAATGTATTTCATCAGGTGCACCATGTTGCTCAACACATCAAAATAACCTCACAGCAGCGGCGGATTTTGTATTAACCACACAGATGGTAAAGCAGCGGATTTTCTAGCATCAAAGCCGCATCAGATGTAATGTTGAGACTGCTCCCCTGGTGGGTCACTACAAAGAAAAAAATTATTCTGAAACAGACTTAACCTGGCAGGTGATTGACCGCCCTACTCTTCCGCTCAGAGGTGGAAAGCAAACTCCTGCTGAACAAATGTGAGTGCAGATGGATTGCACGCTGCAATTCGGTCACAAATGGCTTAAATACACTGGATGAGTGGAACACGGTCATTACAGCTCCTTGACCCGTTGAAGCACAAATTGCCTCCCTCCACATGGCTAGCTCCTGACATTCTCTCACTCAGGGGACACTACCTATTGCCAACACCTGTTTAGACCACTGCCTCCTTGGTCGACATGCGAATTGACTCCATTGGGACACTCCTGTTGTAGACTACACATGTGTTCTCCTATTTCTTTGATATGTACATACTGAATTGTCATTAGACTGCACAGTTCTATATGTCATTACTATCGAAATTGTGCCTGTGCATTGCCTTTCTTTCCCTGGTCAACATGCAATTGACTCCATTGGGACACTCCTGTTGTAGACTACACATGTGTTCACTTCCTTGATATGTACATACTGAACTGTAATTAGACTGCGCAGTCCTATATGTCGCTGCTAGCTAAATTGTTCCTGTGCATTGTTTTTCCTTTTTCTCCTCTGCATGAGTGTATGCCACCCGGTTGAATTCAACCACGGTACCAGCAATACTATATTTGCTAGATAACATTCAGGTCCCGCTCATACCTTGCAGTTACTGATATGAGCCTTACTATCATGATATGCAGTGTATACCCCTTGATTCCAATTGCATTCAGTGATTCTACCTCCAAATAATTGCCCTTCACATGCTACATTGTTGCAATTTCATTAATATGCCTAGGTCCCTTTCTTAAACAATTAGTATACTTTTGACATCACCACCTTTGCACAGTTTTCAATTATTTGCGTCTTCATTAACATACACATGATCCTGATTGTTTCCCTTCATATCAAATGGTTCATAAAATGAGATTTGCAATTGTATTACTATTTTTTGCCATGTAACTTTGTTACAACTGTTTTAATTCTTGATCTCACATGCATTGTTATTAACTGCGGAATTAAACCCTTCACTTTCGGTGTAATTGGCTTCGCCTGATCGACACTCCCTGGTCCCCCCCGGGTTCCTTGTCAGACCCTGCTACCTCCGGTCTAGTCTTCTTTTCCTCGTGACTCGTGTCACCTGACCGGCCTGCACGGCACATATTGCCGTTTTTCCTTTCACCCCGTGCTCCTGGATGCTTCAATCGTCCGACGCCAGGCTGCAACACGGAGGTTTGGTTCCTCTGCTTCAGCTTCGGAGTCATTGACTCGCCACCTTGCTACTCCGTTTTCTGGATTCCTCCATCACCCTTCCTAATTCAAGTAGGTCACGGCCCACACCCGGCACCATGTAATTAATTTCCCTCACTTGCCTTGATGCTGCCCGTCCTTAATGCATCTAATTACCCCTCCCCACCTTTCAGACTCTCCTTGACCGCCAGGCATACATACTCATCCTGTGAATCGTAAGACCCCTCTTCGAAGTATCACGCCGTGGCGCTCAATCGATTTGGGTAATTATATATGCACGCCTACAGCGCTTGCCACATTGCTGCCTTCTACACAGATTGAGGCGCCCTATTTACCCATAACTATTCCCCTTTCAGAGCACATGTGGACACCTGACGCCCCGCTGGTTCCACTAGACCTTAATTGTTCTTACCCGAACTTTTTACTTATTCCTTTTTCAATTAAGGTCATTAATATACACTTGGACCCTCTTATCCTTTACTTTCTTTTTGGGCCTCTTAGTTGCTAATCTATTCTCCTATTCTCCTCTCCCTTCCTCCCCCTATACAGCGCTACTTTCAAATTAATGACCATTGTCCTGATGATGACCTGAAATCAGTCAGGCTGAAACGCCGTCGACTACCCAGCATAGAACTTGTTGTGGTCAATTTATTTATCCTGAATCCTAAACATCAACATTGTATATATATGTTTGAATTTTTTACCACATTCCTCTTACCCCTCATTGCTGTTCACGCTGTTCTCTTCACCCTTGTGTCACTGCGCCGCTCACCATCACTAGCACGCCCAGTGCTCACTTTTGTGTGTTATGGTCATTGTACACTTAATTGTACCATAGTGCTGTTTAAACTACTTACAAACAATAACCTTTCTCACTCTACCATCTTCGTTGTGGTCTCCCTTCCTTTGTTCCCCGCCCCCATTGTGATTTATATCACTGTTTTTTACTGTCCTGTTTTAATGAATACCAGTTGAGACATTATTGTTTGTTGCATACTTTACCCGGTCTCACCTGGGTTAACAGGTGCGACTCCTGTAATTGTTTCTTCGGATTTTGTATTAGGGCATAGGGGCTCCGCCCCAGGCCTTTTGTGGCCTCCTTCACTTAATTAAAGTTGGAATTAACACCACTGGTAGGTGATTTATTCTACCTGACCTCAACTCGGAGAGAGTGAGACACTTTTACAAACTGTGCACATCTAAGCGTGTACCTCATGCTCCAGCATTGACAGGGATTGCCCAAGCACAGCCCTGGAATTCAAGTGATCATCGTGACTTCCTTTGCCTCCTCCTCCTCCTGCAGGAGTGCTGATAATACACAGCCTCAGGAGTGCTACCTTCAAGCCCCTGTTACAGAAATCCTGCTTGTCACTCAGCTGCAAGCCACACATTTCTTAACCCCATTTCCCGTTTTGCCACAGGCTAAAATGGCATTGGAAGTATATTTAACCACACCAACTCTCAAATAAGTGGAGATAGGTGGCATTTAGTAAATGAGCCATGGCCCAACTGAAGAGAAAGCATTCAGAATTTCAATTAATACACAGTGCAACACGCTTCCTGAAAATCCCAAATATGTTGGAAACATTCAAGGGCTATGTGTAGAAAATATTTGGAATGTTTGATATAACCAATAAGCATCAAGATGCTAGTTTAGGATGCATTCTTACATACGCATAAAGTGAAAATACAACACTTCAGACTACAGTGTTCTGGTTATTGTTCTTTTTTTACCTTGAAATTGAGATAACAAGGAACTTGTTTCAGACTGATGTTGCATCAGGTATTTTGTTTATGTTTATATCTAAATGACTTGACACTTTCAATGTTCTTGGAAAGATAAGGATAGATGACATCTGCCTCAAAGGCAGACATGTTGCTGATTTTGCAGAAATGCAGAAAATGGAGTCGAGGCCTATTTAAAAATGGAGTCATGCCCTACTTAGAATTAAAAAGACACGTAGCATTATTTAAACCTGAGTTCTTCTTCTGGGTTTCCTTTACCTGCCCACGAAGAGGAGCATTCGTTCGGTGATTCTCTGCAGTTTAAGAGGTGAGAACTGGAAAGGTCTATTTTTAGGAATGTAGAGAGTGGGAGGCTAATATGGATCTTCTACTAACATAAAAGACTGTAGAAATTTTATTCACAGTACTAAATATAATGGGCCTTCTTATTTTGCCCTCTAGTGCAACAAGTTAGAGGAGGTGTAGAATCAAAAAGCCCCTCTTCCCTCGTGAACGAACGGACACGGGAGAGTGTACAAGAAAGTGAATACGTAACTAAGGTACGACATGGACTGAGGGTATTGCGCAGTTATGAGCAGGAATGCAGGGACCTAATCTAGTTTATGGTCAGAAGTAATTGTCCCCTTCTCTTTCTAGGCATTTAAATACAGTAGCCACTCGGCAGGAAATTGAAGCCACCTCTCGGTTCGGCCAAAAGGAAGTTAGAACGTACAAGTACATCGAGTGCACTAAGCAGGTGAGATAGTAATAATTAGCCCTTGAGCAACGTACAGAATCAAACTTTAGAATTACTCTGCTTAGTTTGTGTCTTATTGAATTATTTCACAGTATCTGCATTAACTGAAGAGAAATCGAACAGAAATCAGTAGAAGAACCGAACTCACTTATAAAGTTTGACTCAAGAGATAATTAACTAAATGTTGCAAGTTTGGGGGACAAGTTGACGCTTTAGCAAGGAGATAGGTGGCTGTATGTGTAATTTTTAATCTGACCTATGTAATGATTTAGCAACGATTTCGGTTTGATTAAAGTAATAATATGAGATCTATTCGACAATGACTATAGAAATGTGACTCATGATTTTCCAATGAATTAAAAATTTTATAGATAGATACTATAATCAACAATCCCATAGCAATAGCGAATAAATTTGCAGAGCACTTCAACGAAGTGTACAAATCAACTTCGCCCTTTGACGAGGAAGACTCCAGAGCTTTCATGCAGGATATATGGTTGCCTGCACTTTCCCCAGACGATAAATCCTATTTGGAGAGCAATATCACTAACGAAGAGATAGCACAGGCCATCCATAGTCTTAAACCGGGGAAGGCCACGGGCACTAATGGCCTCCGACTAGAGCTGTACAAGTTATGCCCTGACATGCTCTCCCCATATTTGAAGGATATGTATGAAGAGAGTGGACGTGTAGGCGCATTCCCACCGGATCAGCGCCTGGCTTCTTTGGTGGTGATTCACAAAGAAAACAAGCCCAAAGACAAATGCTCCGCGTACAGGCCCATCTCCCTGCTCAATTCGGAACCCAAAATCCTCGCCAAACTCCTTGCTACTCGACTAATTAAGGTAATTGGTGAATTGGTACATGCGGACCAATCGGGATTTATGCCTCAGCGAAACACAGCCCTTAACCTGCGACGGGTGCATGGTGTATTGGGAAGGGTGGAAACGATCCAAGAGGAGGCGGTTATACTTTCCTTGGACGCCTCGATGGCCTTTGACAACCTTGAGTATCTAATGGCGGTGCTTGACAAGCTGGGATTTGGGCCTATTTTCACGTCCTGGATAAGACTACTGTATGTGGCACCTCATGCGCAAGTGGTGGTTAACAATAAATGCTCTGGTACCTTTGAGTTAAGCTGGGGTACCCACCAGGGATGCCCACTATCACCCTTACTATTTGCCCTATCCCTGGAGCCTCTGGTGGCTTGGATCCGACGAGACCCCATTATTCGACGGCTGAAATGGTCGGTGGACTGAGAGGACCATATCTCACTTTATGTGGATGATATATTCCTTTTTTTAGCCTCCCCCCGCAGGTCACATAATTGTATCCTGTATATCTTCACGACTTTTGGGAGGTACTCAGGCTTCTCGATTAACTGGGATAAATCCATAATGTATATTCTCAGGGAAACTACCCCCCGTCTGCCCGACGGTTGTCCCATCCAGACCACCAAAGCTGGATTTCGTTACTTAGGAATATTTGTCATTGCGGACCCCAAACTACATTTCGAAAGAAACTTGCGCCCGCCTTTACAAAGGCTGCGGCGAGATACTGCCACTTGGAAGACGCTGCCTCTCTCGCTCCTTAGAAGGGCAGCCCTTTTTAAGATGATGTCGCAGCCCCATTTCTTGTACGCGAACTCAGTGCCGGCTAGTTATTTCAGGGAGATTGAACGGCTGCAGAGGGAGTTGCTCTGGCACTAACGACCTCGAATTGCACTTAAAAAACTGGTTCTCAACTGGTATGATGGTGGAATAAGCCCCCCAGACATTAAAAAGTATTACTGGGCTGCCCATCTCGTCGCAGTCAACCAGGCCACATACCGCAGCCCACATGACCCAGGCTATACTATGGACAGATGGGTCCTGCCGGGCGGAAACCATAATAAATCGTTATACACCTCCCAGAAGAAAATTACACTTACTGGCCCAACTAGACATACCGTACAGATCTGGCACGATGCACACAAATGTCTGGAGTGGAGTGGGAAGTTATCCCTGGCCACTCCATTGTGGGACTTTGGGCCAATGGGGACGTGGTGGGGTTTCATACACTGCAACAACAATATGAATTAGCAGATACAGAATCCTTCCGATACATACAGATCCGCCATGCCCTATACGGAGTTATACCAAGGGGCACCTCGCTCCCAGAATCCTCCCCACTAGAGGATAGGCTCCTCGATGGCTACTTGCCATAAAAAGCAATTTCTCTTACATATAAGAAATTGATTAATAATACCCCTGACCCCCTTGAGAGACTTAAGGACTGTTGGGAAGAGACGGCCTAGAGATGGATATGGGTGAGTGGCGGGAGGCGGTGGCCTCCCCCCGAGAAGTGAGTATCTCCGCTCGTTTAAGACTTGTCCAACTCAAGATCCTCCAAAGGATCTACGTCACAGGGCCCCAACTGGTACACATGGGGAGGGGAGAGGAGGGTGAATGTCGTTGGAAGTGTGGGCAAGTGGGCACATTCATGCACATCATATGGGAATGTGACCACATTCAGCCGTTCTGGCAAGGGGTACATAGAACCATCAGGGCGGTCCTAAATAAAGACATACTCCCCAAGGCCAAACAGTGTCTCCTTAATATATGGGAACCCACAGATCTCAACAACTCGGAGAAGACCTGGGTAACACTGGGCCTCGCTGCTGCCAAGAGGGATATTGCACAAAAATTGGGGTCGGAAGTAGCACCTACATTGTTGACTTGGAAAAAGAACCTAGACTGGTGCATGTTTAGGGAAAAAACTGTGTATTTTGCACGGGGGTGTCCGAAGAAGTGGTCCTCAACCTGGGGTAAATGGAATACATATAGGGAGATATTTGTGTAGCACCTGTGATACCAACAGAAGAAGAGGCACTTTCTCCTTGAGTCCGAACCACCGACCTGTATTACTCACGTATGCTCGATTTCAGTATATCTATTTATCATGTGGTAGAAGCACTGTAATTCTTTATTGAAATGCCAATGTCATGTTCTTTTCTTCAATAAAAAGATATGGAAAAAAAAAATTATAGATAGAGGCACAGTTTATTTATAAATGGTGAAATTAGATTTGTTTTAGTACATGCATACAATAATCGTATAGAATCATTGTGGTTTTTGAATGGTGCTTAATTGGTTTGTAAAGATGTGCATAACAAAGCAAAACATAATAAAATATAAGGTTTTTTGTAGACTGAGTTTGCCATTGTAATTAGCATTTTTGTGTAATTTGAACAAAACTTTCTCTATATAAACTTGCATTATAGAGGGCATATAAACCAAGCTATACAATAAGGAATACAGAGAGAAATGAACTAACTATTGTCTTGATAAAGATGGAATAATAATTAAAGCCATCGAAACGCGTCAACGCACCATTGTACATAATCCAAGGGAATCTAAGGGAACATTTGGACCTGCAGATACAAAAATGAGTGTATCCAGGCCAGGTTTCTAAACTGTCCCATAGGATATGTTCCTTTGAAAGACAAACTATACTGTCTAACTATTGTTCTCTTTTTATGTCATAGTATATTGTGTAAACTGATTGTAATTGGGGATTTTACATTTATTGTTCTTATGAATTATTTTTATCAATTGTTTTGCATAAAACTGTGATAGATAGGAAGTGTATTGAAATTTTAACATTGTAACCATTTTTTTAATAATAAAATATTTTTTTGTAAAACTTCAGTGCTATTTAGCAATTGATTCAATTATTAGGTGGGATTTTCCTTGACGAATTGTATTATTGTGCGCCTTGTGAGGTACGACCTACTTATGAGTTGAACCTTGTATCCTGTTCCTTTCATAACCCAAGGGAATATTTGTTTTACTTGTCAAGAGTACCCTACTCCCTTGGCTATAGCAAGGGGTCTCTCTCTCCTTGTTACATATTATGTGCATTTGGGTTGAAGAGGTTATTTCTGGACAACATTTTAGCTGCCAGTATCGAATATCTAATACTAACCGGTGAATAACATGGATAACTTTAAAACCTTTGGATTCACCGAGGATCAGTTTAATAGACTGATCAACCAAAATCCACGTAATGGTAGCACACGTGTGATGAATAATACCAGCCATGAGCAATTGGTAAAAAATGTAAACCTTAAGAAAAAATTAATTCGCACAGAATTACTTGCCGAATTTTTTATTGAATATCTCAAGGCAGATGCTATCCCCATTGGGCTATAAATTAGAAATGAGCCGGGGTTTTTTGTTGAGAACAAAACAATTTTGGAGACTTCGACCTACATAGCTAATCGTTGTAGCAGAGACTGGTTAATTCTAATTATTGAGACCGCTCAAGAAATAGTGATTATAGAAAAGAAGCAAATTGAGGAGTATGAAAATTTATTTAGACAGAGCACAGCATTGGAAGATGCTAAGAAGAAAATAGAAGAGCTAGAACTAGAATTGAATGGATATCGAGAATACCTCACCAATAAAAAGATGAAGAAATTGAAGAAGGATGTGGAGAGATTTAGTGCGGAGGGGGTGTACCCATTTCTTGGAAAATAATATGATAACACTAAGAAAGATCATAGATGGGAAAAACCTCAGCTCCAAAGACCAATATACTCCAGAGGAGGAAATAAACGTATAACCCTCTCTGAGACAACCGGCTCTAGCAGCGAGGATGAGCAGGCCATAGATCAGGCAGGTAGATCAGTACCCACTTTTGAGCGCAAGCCTTTTTAAGGGGGACGCCAGAATCAGGGACAGAGAGGTTACAGGAATTACAATAGGGAGGAGCCTATGAGCAACCATCCACATCAAAATCATACAGCACAAGATTACCTCAAAACCAGGAACCAGCGGTATTGAAGGTAGACAAATTTACAATTATAAACCTATCACAAAAGGCCCTAACAGGAGGTCTTAAAGAAAGGTTTCAGTTTTGCCCCATCAGCCCTACCGAATACATTTGAATTAGAGAAAGATTTAAAAAGTTTCTTCAGAAAAATAAGACTCAATAGGTTCTTTAAGATAAAATATATGAGCCTGCACCCAATGTGACGGGTTTAAACCTAAATCAACCTTCACACAAGCTTGTGCCAGGTAGACAAGAATGTAGAATTATTTGAAAAAATAGTGGAAATTGAAATCAAGCATATGAGAGAGAACAACTTTAATTATAACAATCTTTCAAAAGACCACAGGGAAGCTCTTAAATCACTACAAGAATCTGATTATATTACTATCAAACACGCCAATAAGGGTGGGGAAATAGTGGTCCTAGATACCATTGATTATGAAAATAGGATGAGAAAACTACTAAATGTAGATAACCACTATAAACAAATTAATTTTTCTACCATTACCAAGCTGAATACGAGGTAGCTCAGTTACTGTATCGGGGGAAGGAAGAGGGATGGATTTGTGAAAGTGAGTACAAATTTTTGATGAACATGCATCTGGTTCTTCCCGCCATTTATGGACTCCCAGAAATACACAAAGATGTGTTAAATCCCCCAATGTGGCCAATTGTCAGCAGTTTAGGCTCGATTTTAAAAACCACTAGTCCATAAACAGAGGTCTTATCTTAAAGATACATCACATACCATATCCATTTGTGAGAGACAGGGCTTCAATAGGGTGACCCAGCTTATGTTCACCCTGGACATTGAGGCCCTGTACACAAACATCACTCAGGATGATACTATTCAAGTGATTTCATCAATCCTTGATAAAGGAGATCTGAATGGAGGTAACAAAGACTTCATCATGGCATGTGTCACGATGGTCCTAAAAAACAATGATTTTTTACTTAAAGATGAACTGTACAAACAAACGAAGGGGACCAGCATGGGGGCCACATGTGCCCCCAGTCTGGCCTGTCTTTCTGTCAGTAACTTTGAGCAAACCCACATTTACAACAAAATGGCACCCTACTACAAAAATGTCACCTGTTGGCATTGTTTCATAGATGTAATCATTTTTATTTGGAACGGTGCCAGCAGTGACCTACAGTTGTTCCTAGAATGGTTGAATCTGGGAGATGAGAACTTAAGATTCATGACGCATTTCAGTAATACAAGAGTGGACTTTCTTGATTTCCGGTTAAAAAGTGTAGAGGATGAATTACATGTGGAGCCATTTAGAAAGCCCACTGACAAGAATACTTTGTTGCACTACGGAAGCAACCACCCCAAATCACAAAGAGACAACATCCCCTTTGGGGAATTTCTTCGGTTGCGCCGTAACTGCACAACCCTTAAAGACTTCTACCACCATTCAGAGATCTTGGAGAATAAACTAAAAGCGAGAGGGTATCCTAGAAGACTTATTAAACACTCCTTTGAGAGAGCCTGATTTTATGATTGGGACCATTTGCTAGTTACAAATAAAGATAAAAAAAGATAAAGAAATGAGAAGAATTGTTTTTATGAGTCAGTTCTCCAACATAAGCAATAAAATAAAAAACATTGTGAATAGAAATTGGAAGATTCTTAAGCATGGAACAGTGACACAATTACAAAAAACACTGTTTTCCTTCAGATGGAATAAGACAATCCGAAACTCCTTAGTAAAAACTTTTCAAAACAGAGTCAGAGTGTCAAAGAACACTAGGCGGACAGAAGGCAGTGGGAAATTACAAATGTGGAACGTGTTCCATATGCCCACACTGCATTGAAGCAAAAGACATGGTATTTGCAGACAAAACATTGACCGCGAAAACTTTGAACAACTGCCGTATCTATTGACCTGTCCCTGCGGGCTGGGCTATGTGAGCGAGACCAGCAGGGAACTGCGCACTCGCCTACTGGAGCACAAATCGGCCATAAGAACTAAAAAAGAAAATGCTCCGCTGAAAGACCATTTTTCAAGATTGAACCACGATTGCAATCAATTCAGGTGGTTCATTCTTGAAAAAAAAATAAGTATCAGTAGAAGAGGAGGTGATCTAGATACAATAAGGAAAAAACGGGAGCAGTGGTATATGTGCCATCTAAACACAATAGATAATGGACTAAACTCATGTGAGGATTGGATGAAAATAGTAGCTAACCAATAACAGGGTTGGTTTCTATTTTCAAATAAATGAGTTAGTACTGCCTTTGCTATAAGAGCATTATGTAACTGTGAACTACACTTCAACCACATTGGGTAGAAGTTATGATAATTTAGAGAATGAGGCACCTGGAAAGATGACAGATAGATCTATAGTTGCATTCGTTATCGACGCATTATGTGCATTTGTAATATTAATTTCGATAAAATTAAAATATCTGCACACAATTTAAGAGATAGTCAGAAAGTGACAGAAATATTTGGACACATTTTTTTAAATACTAAAAATAATGCGTTAGATAAATTACACGGTCCTTTGCCTGGGCCCTTTGACATTTAGATTGGTCCCGGCATTATTATTTACGGGTTACTAAATTAAAATCTACTTAACAAAGAGAATAACTTCCCGGTTCATTAGAGGCAGAGTCAGCAATGTAAATTTACCTACAAAAAGGAAAACCTCCTGGTTCATTAGAGGCAGAGTCAGCACATGTAAATGTTGCAAAGTAAGAATAGGCCAGGACAACCAATCAGAAGACATGTAGCATTATTTAAACCTGAGTTGTTCTTCTGGGTTTCCTTTACCCGCCCACGAAGAGGAGCATTCGTTCGGTGATTCTCTGCAGTTTAAGAGGTGAGAACTGGAAAGGTCTATTTTGAGGAAGGTAGAGAGCGGGAGGCTAATATGGAACTTCTACTAACATAAAAGACTGTAGAAATGTTATTCACAGTACTAAATATAATGGGCCTTCTTATTTTGCCCTCTAGTGCAACAAGTTAGAGGAGGTGTAGAATCAAAAAGCCCCTCTGCCCTCGTGAACGAACGGACACAGGAGAGTGTACAAAAGAAAGTGAATACGTAATTAAGGTACGACATGGCTGAGGGCATTGCGCAGGAATGCAGGGACCTAATCTAGTTTATGGTCAGAAGTAATTGTCCCCTTCTCTTTCTAGGCATTTAAATACAGTAGCCACTCAGCAGGAAATTGAAGCCACCTCTCGGGTCGGCCAAAAGGAAGTTAGAACGTATAAGTACATCAAGTGCACTAAGCAGGTGATATAGTAATAATTAGCCCTTGAGCAATGTACAGAGTCGAACTTTAGAATTACTCTGCTTAGTTTGTGCCTTATTGAATTCTTTCAGAGTATCTGCATTAACTGAAGAGAAATCGAACAGAAAATAGTTTTAATCAGTAGAAGAACCGAACACTCTTATAAAGTTTGACTCAAGAGGTAGTAAACTAAATGTTGCACGTTTGGGGACAAGTTGACCCTTTATCAAGGAGATAGGTGGCTGTATGTGTAATTTCTTGTCTGACCTATGTAATGATTTAGCAAGGATTTCGGTTTGATTAAGGTAATAATATGAGATCCATTCGACAATGACTATAGAAATGTGACTCATGATTTTCCAATGAATTAAACATTTTATAGATAGAAGCACAGTGTATTTATAAATGGTGAAATTAGATTTGTTTTAGTGCATGTATACAATAATCGTGTAGAATCATTGTGGATTTTGAATGGTGCTTAATTGTTTTTTAAAGATGTGCCTAACAAAGCAAAACATAATCAAATATAAGGTTTTTTTGTAGACTGAGTTTGCCATTGTAATTAGCATTTTTGTGTAATTAAAAAAAAATATTCTCTATATATACTTGCTTTATACAGGGCATATAAACCAAGCTATACAATAAGGAATACAGAGAGAAACAAACTAACTATTGTCTTACTAAAGATGGAATAATAATTAAAGCCATCGAAATGCGTCGACGCATCATTGTACATAATCCAAGGGAAAATTTGGACCTGCAGAAACGAAAATGAGGGTATCCAGGCCAGGTTGGATATGTTCCTTTGAAAGAGAAAGTATACTGTCTAACCATTGTTCTCTTTTTATGTAATAGTATATTGTGTAAACTTATTGTAATTGGGGATTTTACATTTATTGTTTTTTTGAATTGTTTTTATTAATTGTTTTGCATAAAACTGTGATAGATAGGAAGTGTATAGAAATTTTAAGATTGTAACCATTTTTTTAATAATAAAAGATTTTTGTAAAACTTCAGTGCTATTTAGCAATTGATTCAAATATTAGGTGGGATTTTCCTTGACGACTTGTATTATTGTGCGCCTTGTGAGGTACGACCTAGTTGTGAGTTGAACCTTGTATCCTGTTCCTTTCATAACCCAAGGGAATATTTGTTTTACTTGTCAAGAGTACCCTACTCCCTTGGCTATAACAAGGGATCTCTCTCTCCTTTTTACATACTTACCTACTTGGAATGGAGTCAGGCCTTATATCGTTATGTCACCGCCAACACAAAAGTTGCAGCTGAACCTGCACTTTGCATCGACAGTGACCATTCTGCAACGACAGCCAAAGTAATGCTACAGTGAGACCTGCGTTTTACGGCGACAATGACCGCCCACGTCGACCACCAGCATGAAGTTCCAGGGACGAGCAGTCCTTCATGCTGAAACAACGACCATTGCGATTCCTGACCTACTCCTCATGCTGACAATGACCTACTTGAAGCCCCCGCCAACCTGGATGGCAGCTCCTCAAACAGACTTGAAAAGGTAACTCTTCAGCGGGACGAACATGGTGCCTGTAGCTGACCCGCACTCTATCATGGTCAGCCTGAACCTGTGACTTTGCAGAGGTCCAGCGCAACCAGATAATCTTGAGTGCCCCTTTGTGCTTTTTTAGCTTTATTTTCACAAACGATTTTAAAAACTCATATCTCCGCTTCTACTCCTTGTATTTTATAATTTCGGTGTCAAATAGTTTATTACATTTTCTGAATCGGTTTGAGATTTTTCATTTGTTGTGTTTTCCCTTTATTTCTGTTTGAGTACTACATAAATACTTTACACATTACTTCTAATTTAAGCCTGACTGCTTTCGTGCCAAGCTACCATATGGTTAAGCACGGCTTTGTGTAGTGACTTTTGTGGTTCACCCTTGCAATTATGGTGTTTAATATTTGAGTGGGGCTTCCACCCCGCTCAACTAATAACCCAGTTTCTTATGATGGGTGTTAGGCCCTTAGATACTAGCATGCAGGTTTAAATTTTTCCCCAATTTTGGGCTAAATTTACTAGCACTTTACACTAGGTTTGCATCTCAAAAGTGGCACAAATCCAGTGTAAAGTTTGGTGAGATTTATTTTCCGATACAAATCATGGCTGCCGTTAAAAGTGGCTTAAAGTAACACTAAACAGCATTATTCCCTACTGCGTTAACGGAGCATATCACTGGTAAATGGGCATTCCCATTCAACCACCCATGGGTATTGATGCACATCCCTATCTACCAACATTTGTAGATGGGGATTTGTGCCAGATAATGATACCTTCTTGAGGCAGGGGTAATAGTGGAACAGCTTTTAAAACGCTCCACAATTTTTCCAACTTTGTATGTGTGTTGCACTGTACAGTGCACATACAATGTGGGAAAAGTATTAAACCATAGTTTTCATATTAAAAGGCTTCCTGTCATGGGGACATGCACCACCAAATATAATGCTTTTACATGATGTGAATCCCTGGACAGGCGCTGTGTGATCTTGGAAGATGCGCTCTGCATAAAGCCACATTTATAAAACATGTGCATCTGTGTGCTTTCCACGGGTGCATCTGATTGTGTGTGTGCTCTCACCCCATATAATTTGTGTGTAGTTGTTGTGTTGACACAATTAGGTTATGGTCTGGGCCTGGTGATTATAAAATCAGGAAATGAGTCACCCAGACTGGGCCTGATGATTATACAATCAGGAAATGAGTCACCCAGACTGGGCCTGATGATTATACAATCAGGAAATGAGTCACCCAGAACACTCATGGTATGAGCCTGTTGATTATACAATCAGGAAATGAGTTACCCACTCAGCAGCCATCTTAATTGCACTGGGACTTTAAAGGCACTCTCTGCCTGATCCCGGTGTGGCCTCGGCGGTCACATCTTTAAGATCAGCTCTGGTTGCCATTGGACTTCAAGATAACGGTATCTAGTGGATCCTGGGTCACGAGCCTGCAGAGGACATCATCATCCTGTGTCATGAGTTTGCAGTTGATGTCAATATGTCATTGTGTCATGGACCTGCAGTGGACATCTGCGCCTCTGAAACTGTACAATAAGTCGCTTCTCCATTTACGAATCCCCAAAGGGGCATCTTTAATGTCTTACAATAGATTCTTGCCACAGCAGGTCTCTGCAAAGGTAACAGGTCAGTACATACAGGACTACAACTGCTAGCGCGTATGATGTTGCCCTCAACATCTCATGCCAACCTTGCTGCAATGTTTATGGATAGCTGGAGGGTGAACTGACCCACAGGTTTACCTGGTTCAGGTCTGGTCAGTTCATTATTGTGGGGCACATTTGTAAGGTGCCTTACAGCACTTTTGGATTGGAGAAGAGCTCCATTCCATCAGGTTGTTATTCAGTGACTTAACTCAAGGCAACAACCTGCTGTCCTTCTGAGCCAAGATCCCGGGCCACCTGATGATTTGATTGCGTGAAAAAGTAATGCAGATACTGAAGTGAATGTGGTGGGATGCACAGGGAAGTGCTTGCATAGGTGTGATGATCTGTGAATATTTCTGTTTATGTTTATATCATAGTGTGCACCACATCTTCAATGCCCACCTGGTATTATGTCAAGGTCAACGCCTACCCAGCAACCACAGACGAGGCTGCCCAGTGAGCCAACAGACCAAATCTTGCTTCTTTAATATTTTATCCCATTCCCTTCATTGTGACACGTGCTGGCAAAAAGCTGCCCGCATGGCAGTGAGGGGCGTGGTAGGACAAGCACGAACATCACTCTCGCTGGGTTCAGGATATCTTAGGTTAGTGTATCTGCCTAAACCAATGCTTGACAGAACACACACAACCTTGCACTATTGTGCATGGGGGTTGGTGTTGGTGCAGAACAGCTTAAAGAGCAGCAAAACATAGAACTGCTCTAATTTCACCCATTGACGTAAAACAGCACAGCACCTTTGGTCAAAACTTAGCAAATCTGCCCCAACCATGCCAAAACCGTAGCAGTGCAGGCTGGGAGTTCAAATGTTTAGTAAGCAGGTCAGTAGTGTCACGATCTTGGAGGCCCCTCCGAGCAGTAGGGGTCGGTTTTCTAACCTTGTGTTACAAGGACTTAGTTCAATGCACCAACACAAATTAGAAATTGAGGGGTATATGTACAACCAAGTGGCGGAGCATGGTGTTAACCTTCTTGGCTTAACGCCACGCTCCGCCACTTCAGAAGCGCAGGACTGCACCATATTTACAACAATATGGTGCAGTCCTGTGTTTCCCCCTGTGCTGGTGCTAAACTTAGCAGCCTAGCGACAACGCAGACACCCTTGCACCATAGTGCAAGGGTGTCTGCGTTGAGGGAAAGATTGTTTATGTGCAGGAAGGTCTCCCTTCCTGCACATAAACAATCTTTAATTGGTGTTTTGTAACTTTTATGTGTGCTGCTTAATGCAGCACAGATAGAAGCTGCTAAACTTATTTTTTTTTATTGTTTAAATACAGGAAGGGTAACCTTCCTGCACATACGCAATCAATGGCAATTTGCTGTTTCTATGTGTGCTGCACAACACAGCACACTTGGAAACAGCAAAAACAAGGCGAAATAAAGCATTTCTCCTCGTTTTGCCTGTTTAAGACCAAGTTTTCCCGGGTCTTAATTTTGACGCAGCCTCCTATTTCGCCACCCATGTAAATAGGGGGCAGCGTCAAAACCAATGGGTGTTGCGGTGGAAAGTCCACTGCAACACCCATTGCCCTCCCCTTTAACGCTGAATACTGCGTGAAAGGGTGCCTTATTTACAAGGCAGCGTTGAGCCACGATAAGTGGCTTAACGCTGCCTTGTAAATAAGGTGAAGCCCCTTATGTTGTGGTGGTGATAGGGGCTTGTAAATATGCCCTTGAGTTGGGCTACAACCTGCATACAACTCACTAATCAATACTGTGCAGGTGAAGTATTCTGGTCATGGTTAGTCCTTCTCCATGAGGACAGGGACACCACAAACTCCAATTCCTCTTTCATGAATGAATAACACAGTCAATTCAATTCATAAAGCTTTATTCGGAGCTTGACAAAAGTCCATAAAAGCAGATCGTACATAATAAAACATCAATAATATACATAGACAGATAGCAAGAATAAGTCATAAAAGCTTCATCTAAATGGTTAAAACAAACAAGTGATAAAAACAGCAGTAGCAATTTAAAAAATAATACTAGGCCTTGCCTTGATAGCTTTTAGAAGAAATGTGGCAGTAAAAAAGCAAACATCGGGTGGGGGGTTAAATATCAGTTTCATGACATCTTTAACAGTTCTAACACCAAATTTCTTGTACATAGGTTTTAAAAGATCAATACGGTAATTACCATATAATGGGCAGAACAATAAAAAGTGCATAGTGCTTTGAGCTGTAGTGCCATCACAGGGGCAAGGACCGATTGGGTATTTTTTGATATTGGGAAACGCCACTAGATGGTGAGCAATTCCAAAGCGCAGTCTAGTTAAAACGAACCTGTGAGAGGGTCTAGTAACAAAGCTCAAATATGGTTGGTAACCTGACAACTCACAGCAGCTGTCATAGAGCAGACAGGTGGATAGATTGCTACTGGCCTTCAAGTGTTGCTCGTACTTTAGAGACAACCAAACAGATTTCAGTTCGCTTTTAGTCAAACTGTTGGCAGCATAACAGTCCTCATATAAGTTTAGACCATATATGTCCTTGAAACTGCTCATAACAAAATTTACCCAAGGGATCTTTAAATAATTATCTAGAGACAGACAGTCCTTAATAATGGCTCTATTCATGGAAGTCTCCTCCTTAGCCCAAATAGCACGCCACAGCATTAGAGGTCTATGGGCAATGGAATCCGAAAGATGGTGTATTCCAAGTTCCCTATGCACCAAATGCGTGGATGCTGAAATAGGCAAACAAAGTAGCCTTTTTAAAAACAGGTTTTCCTCCACTTGTAGACTCCCAGCCGAAACATGCCCCCAGACACCTGCTCCGTAAAGGGCAATTGAGAGGCACCTCATCTGGTAGATTTTCAGCATATCCCCAATCCGCCTATCCCCGATCTTAGAGGCGAACGTGAAAACCCCGTGAGCACATTTCGCCATTCTTGCTCTAACGTGGGTGACTTCGCTGGACCAGCTACCTGTCTTGGAAAAGGTGATACCCAGATAGTTAAAAGTATCGACCGTCTGAACCCTATGCCCTTCGATAAAGAAGGGATGGGGTTTTTTACGGCCCTTGCCGCATTCCATGACAAATGTCTTTGATTTGTTGATGACCAGCTTCCTTTCCCCAATAAACAGGGAAAACCTGTCCATGAGGCGTTGGAGGCCGACGGGGGTCCTGGAGAGAAGAACCGCGTCGTCCGCATATAGTAGGACTGGGATGTGGGAGTCAAGTATAATTGGGGCATCTGCCCCCACAGTCCTTAAAACAGAGTCAACCTCATTAATAAAAAGTGTGAAAAGCAGGGGCTCTAGCACACACCCCTGCCTAATACCACGCTTAACAGAAAACTTTGATGTACACTCCCCACCTGGTCCATATCGAACACTAGAACTAAGATTAGCATAGAGTCTGGCCAAGAAGTAGACAATACCCTCCGGTGCCCCCATTTCAAGTAGTGTCTCCCAAAGAATCTTATGGTTAACCATATCGAAGGCACTACTAAGGTCGGCAAAACAGAGGAAGAGGGAACCTTTCTTGGCCAAAGTATATTTCCCTATAAGTAGTTCTAGGTTGAGACACTGTTCTACTGTGCCTCTGCCCTTCCTAAATCCGTATTGGGAATTAGCCAGGATGTTATTTGTTTCTGCCCATTCTTCTAATCTAACAAGAAGCACCCGGCTCATAATTTTCACGGAGGAATCTAAGAGGGAGATAGGGCGATAGTTCTTAGCATCCCCCTTCTCCCCCTTCTTATAGATAGGAATAATAATAGATTCCTTCCATGTAGGCGGGGCACCATGTCTTACAGCAGCATTAAATACTTTTGTCAATAGCGGGCCCCAGATCTCCGGTTCTTTTTTATAAACGTCAATAACACAGTCAAAAAAGCACTAAGAAACACTAGGTAAACCTTTAAAATGTTTATTTTCTAAAACCCAAGTCTATTGCATAAAATATGAGCAGTAACCACACAGAATGTGAAAATAAATGCAATGGTGGATGACATGGCCAACAAATGCAATATGAACAGCCCTAAAATGGTTAGTACATTCCTGGCATCCCAACCATATTGCTACTTTTAGGTGCTATGCTAAAATTTAGCACAAACAAAAAAAAAAAGCCTATAAATGGAGTTTCTTAAAATGGATTGCACAGCATAACTTAGTGAGAAATTGCTATTTAGCTATTCTCTACCACAGCTCGTGTCTGGGAATGATTAGCAATGTTGTGCTGATGACCACTTTTCTGCCCTGGAGCAAACCCCGACTGCAGTTGGTTTGCCACAAACTGGTGTGACCTCTGGCCTGCTAGTAGCGTTGCAACATCTCTCCAAACTATGTCCAAATTCAGGGGTGTTCATAGCACCTGATGTCCAGATTTTATCTCATGTTTATAAGTAGGGTGACCCTAGGGTCCCAATAAGACAAAATAAGTATGGCGATAAATGTGTCATCTGAATTCACAAGTTGACATTTTAGTCTCCATGCAAGCGTCCATTTTATCATGCCGTGGCCATATTATAAACAACAAAAATATGTTAACTTAGATGCAAGGCAGACATTATGCCTGAATAGAAAGAGGAAAGAGGAAAAGAATTTTCAAGCAAACTTACAATAAAAATAGAAGTTGAAACGGGCCCTGTCACAGTGTTCATCATGTAGAAACTCTTGAGACAGTGCCCTCTTTGCAATTATAAACGTGATGATAGTTGTGAGGGAGGCCTTTTAGATGTTGAAGAGGGTGGGGCTGAGGGAGAATAACTGGGGCACTCCACATCTAGTCTCTGTAGGTTCTGAGAGGTAGGGCGGGAGTCTGACTCGCTGAGTTCTAATTGTGAGAAATGAGCATACCCAGTCCAGGACTTTTCCGCTGATACCATCGTGGAGTATGGTGGCTAGTGTGCGGTGGGAGACAGTGTCGAAGGCAGCTGAGTGATCCAGGAGGATGTGGGCTGCTGTTTGGCCCTGGTCGAGGAGGGAGGGGATGTCATCAGTGGATGCGAGTAGGGCGGTCTTGGTGCTGTGGTTGCCGCCGGATTCAGATTGGGAGATGTCCAGCTAGTTGTTGGCTTCGATGAAGTTTGCTAGCTGGGTGTTGATGGCCTTTTCGATTACCTTGGCTGCGAATGGAAGCAGAGAGATGGGCCTGAAGTTCCTGAGTTACGTCGGGTTTGCGGAGGGTTTCTCCAGGAGGGGGTTGACTTCGGCATGTTTCCAGTGGTCGGGGAATGTGGCGGTTTCAAGGAAGCAGTTGATCATCTGGCATAGTTCGGGTGCGATGGCCGTGGCGGCTCTGTGAAAGATGTGGAGTGGGCAGGGGTCTGAGAGTGCTCCGGAATGGATGCTCTTAATGGGCTTTAGGGTGTCTTTTGTAGTGAGCTGGGTCCAGGTGAGCATGGTCTGTTGAGTGGCATCACTGGGGCTGGGATCTTGAGCGGTGCGGAGGTCTTGGTTGTCGAAGTTGTCATAGATCATCTTAATCTTGAGCCGAAATAAGGTGCTGAGTCTGTTGCAGAGGTCTTGGGAGGGTGGGACATTTGTTGTTTCTCTGTTGGGTTTGGTGAATTCCTTGATGACGGAGAAGAGTTCTTTGGTCTTGTGGGCATTGGTGACAATTTTGTCAAGGACGAACTTCTTTGTGGATTTGATGAGTTGGTGGTGTGCTGTGGTGGCTGCTCTGTATGCATTCATGTTTTTGGGGTTCTAGTGTTCCTCCATGTTTTTTCAAGTCATCTGCAGGAGAGCTTGGATTCTTGGAGTGCAGTGGTGAACCAGCGGTGGAGATTGAGTGCTGCAGTGCTAGCATCTGGCGTCATTGGTGGTGGGGTGACGAGGAGGGCAGAGGTGAGCTGGTCTTCGGTGACTTTGTTCCAGCTTCTGCAGGAGAGGTGGTGGGCGTGTTTGTGTGTGGTGGGTTATCTGAAGAAGAAGTGGATGCAGTGGTGGTCTGTCCAGAGGAGTTCTTTGGTGTGGCTGTAGGAGACGTTGTTTTCTTCTGCAAAGACGGGGTCGAATGTGTGTCCTACTGTGTGCATGAGGGCGGTGACCAGTTGCTTCAGTCCTATGTTGGCAAGGTTCTCTAGGAGGGTGGTGGTACTGGGGTCGTCGTGGTTGTTCAGATGGAAGTTTAGGCCTCCGAGTAGGATGTAGTCTGTGGAGGTGAGGACGTGGGGTGCAATGAGGTCCGTGATGGTGTTGGTATAGGGAGCACGGGGGCCGGGCGGCCTGTTGATGAGGGTTCTGCAGAGGGTCGTTTTAGGGTTGGTCTTGATCTGGAAGTGGAGGTGCTCCATGAGGGTCGTAGTGTCGTCCAGGCCATTGGTTGTCTTGCAGAGGGTGCTTTTGTCGACGATGGCAATGCCTCCTCTTTCTTTCTGATGGCTGTGGCAATATCGGGCACGGAGTAGCCATTGGTCCAGGTTTCTGTGAGGAATGCGACGTCAGGGCGTGGGTGTTGAGTAGGTCCCAGGAGGAGGTGCAACACAACTCCAGGAGCTGTGGAACACACAGATGCCTTGTTCATTAATAAGCTCTACACCACGCTCTGTGAACACACAGTGTAGATATAGAGACAATTCCTATGACGATAAATTTAATCAGTGGCTAAAGTCCTCTCCATTGGTGCATCATCATGACAGGAGTACTGACAGCTCTAGGCCAGAAATGGGTACATTGGTTAGCATGTTTGCAAATTACTTTGCTGCCAAAGAAAAAGATAATAATGAAGTTAAAAGATTGCTAATATTCCACGTCATAGGAATGAGGTAAATCCCCAAACCCAGGAGTTCCTATTCCCTCTGTACAGTAGAACTTGTTGCCCTGAAAGCTCATTTCTCTAGTTAACCCTGATTAGTTTCCATAACACCTTGCTATAGGATGGATTCTTAAACTCTTTGAAGCCAGAGTGGGTACAGTGATGCCTGGGGCATGCACAAAGTCACAGCCCAGAGGTCAAGGTGTCAATATATCTACTTTGAACCCTCAAGTCTGACCTGAAAGGCAACCTCTGGCAACTTTGGAGGTGAATACCTAGCTAGAGCAGAATGCCCTGTGAAAGGGAGGACATTCTCAGCCGGTGACAAACTAACTTGCTTTGCAAAAGTGTGCTGCTCCAGAGGGGTGGTTTCCATTTCTACCCAGCTATGTCACAAAGAAGATCACATACAGTGCACCAGAAAACATGGGTGGTGACTACACGTAAGACACAATAAACATGGTATGCATGGAAGATCAGATACTGCTCCCTCGGAAAAATGCCACCCAAAGTGACATGTTACAGTCAGATGTTAGATGGTTGTTCCATTGATCATTTTAAGATCTTTAGAAAATGTCATGTCCAAGGAACAATTTTACTTGCTTCACATCCCCAAACACCTAAGCTTGCATCAGCAAAGGCCAGTATATTCACCTAAAGCAACATATCACCACTATTCTTACTAGGTGTATTCTTCACTAGCATCCACCATAATAGACAGTATGAAAACGCTTAATTAAATGTTACCAACCAAGGCACCTGGACACTCCTGAACTGCTGCCACTCCACAATCACCTAAAACTGATACCAGATGCACTAAGCTTTAAAGCAAATTGTTAGAAATGAGGTTTCCGGTTTGCAAAGATATGCACTCTTTCCAAGCAAGAACCATAATCCTAGTCAGGGTAAATCACAAACAAAACCTTAATTTAATCTGTGCTCACCGTCTGGTAGCTTGGCACAGAGCAGTTAGGCTTAATTTAAGAGTCAATGTGTAAAGTATTTGTGCAAAACTTCAAACAGTAACACAGTGGAAACACAGCAAAAAGACTCCACACCAGATTAGAACACTAGACCTTAATTGTATAAATAAAACATGACCAAAACGGCAAAACTCCAATAAGTAGAAGCCAAGATATGAATTTTTCACGAATTAATTGTAAAATAGAACTTAGAAGCAGTAAGCGCTTATGTTGGTTATCTGGTCTCGCCGGACCATGACAAAGTCAAAATTTCAGGCTGACTGCAAGGGAGCAGGGGCCAGATACAGGGACCCAGTTAGGCCAGCTGAACTGAAGTACCTTGTTCCAGGCTGCTTCGCTGTCAAAGAAGATGCTGGGTGTAGCTGAAGCAACGCTGCCGTGTTGAGCCATGCAGTGGAGGAGATGCATCGATTTTCTCCATGCAATGGCAGCGATGAGTTGGTTCAGAGTACGCTGCAGTCATTCCGAATGTGATGCTCTGCCACTGCTCCTGCAGCAGAGGATGCATTGATTCTGAGTATGATGCACTGCTCCCGAGTGCGATGCGCCAGTTCTGATCCACGCAACGGCGTCAATGCACTGGTTTTAGAGGTGATGTGTGTGTCTTGTTGAAGCAAGCACCTTTGGTGTTACTTCCAAGGATCCAGGACTGGGTTGGCACCACTTGGCAGGGAAGACTCACAGATGGCAGAGTCCAGGTGCAGCAGCAGGAGGGTTGGAAGTCTTTTATATCCCTGAGACTTCAAGTCAGGAGGCCAGCCAGCAAGCCCGTGGAGTTACTCTGGATTCAAGTGATTTAGGTCCAGTTCTACTCACACAGGCAGGGGAACAGCAGGCAGTAGAGGAGCAACACAAGACAGGAGTCCAGCAAAGCAGCAGTCCAGCAGAATGGCAGTCCTCTCAGCAGCACAGCACTTCTTCTTCCTGTCAGAGTAGTCACAGGTCCAGAATTGTACTAAAGGGGTAGAGTCTGAGGCCCAGTTATTATACCCAGTAGTGCCTTTGAAGTGAGGGGAGACTTCAGAGAGGGGCTTTGACATGAACAGAGGTCCTCCCTTCCTGCTCTGGCCCCAGACTCTCTACAGGGGGGTATGTAGCCCTTTGTGTGGGAACAGAACACAGCCTATTTGGGTGTAAATGTGAGGCTGTGCCCAGCTACTCCCTCCCATCCTGTCAGGATCAGCCATCAAGGTCCATCAAAACACACCTAAGTTATTGTGTGTGGCTGTCTAGGGGTAATACACAAAGCCTAGCTGTCACCCACCCTAGCATGATAAGACAGAGGCAGCAGGCACCAAATGGCTAAAGTAGGAAAATGCCAACTTTCTAAAAGTAGAAAATGTGAACTAGAGCATAATGTTCTAGACAGGGTGTGCTCTACCTGATACACTCCTACATGACTGGTCAGTAGCATTGGAAGGCATTAACAATAAATTAGATCTTTATGCTAAAGAAATACATGAGCGCAAGGTGCGCAAGTTCAGACGTGATACTATAGATTACAAACTCGACGAAGTATATTCCTGGGCGAAGGTGTATGCGCACAAGCGCACATACCAAAACCCCGGGAATACTTCCTCGTAAGAGAGTATAGCCTCTATTAGTGATACCCGTTTAACCAGACCACCAGTACCATCCCCAGCTGACAATACTACTGTTGAGGTTCCATCCACATCATCTTCCAAAGCACCTTCTTTGGAGATCAGTCCAGCAGCCAACAACCCACCAACAGCACAAATCAACACCGAGCCAGGCACATCAAAACCCGCAGAGGTAGTGGAGAGCACAAAGCAAACCAACGTAGGTCGGAGGCAGAAGAAACACTAGTAGTGAACATCTCTTCAGTCACTTTGACTAAAGCACAAATAACAGTACTAAATTAGGGCATATCTTTCGTGCCCACTTTCCATACTTCGCCATTTCACACAGAAATAGAGTTCTACAAGTTCATACGTATGCTGAGATTGTGGTATTATTTTTTCCAATCTATGCTTCACGAGTATTGATTCCAGTGAAAGTGAATACACTGAGTTTAAACCTAGAAGTACCTTTACAGCCCCCAGTTCACATAAGGTTTTAGACACCTTAGAATCATTGATGAAAAGGGATTTATCTCAGTTACCGACTCCATCCCGAAAACATCACAACTTAACAGCATCAGATAGAAAAGCATTGAAATCTTTGAGGACCAATAATACATTGGTGTATTTTCCAGCTGATAAGGGTGGCGCCCTGGTTGTCATGGACAGCCACTTTTATGAAGCCAAGGGGAATAAAATAGTATCTGACGAATCCACATACTTAGTCAGGGTCCGATTTCAGAATTTCAAGGAACACTTTTTGAAATCTTAATGCATGCTAAAGATATGGGGTGGATAAACTCCAAGACGTTTGACTTTTTGTATTCAAGGTTTCCTCGCATGCCATCCATATATATGCTACCAAAAATTCCCAAGAGTCTCCGGGACCCCCCACTACGTCCCATTGTGTCAGGGTGTAACTCCATTCATGAAACATTGGGCCATTACTTAGACACATTTTTACAGACCATTGTGCAGGCAGGACCAACTTATGTGCAAGATACAACTCATTTTTTGAAGTTACTAGGTGATCTCATTTTATCCCCCGAAGAAGAAATTTGGCTAGGGACAGTAGACGTGGTATCACTATACACCTCAATACCACATGCTAAGGGTATTGAAGCCATTGATTGGGCCCTACTTCAACAGGAGCACATTCCTGCCAATAACGTTTTCCTTTTATAATGATTGCAGTTTTGTCTCTTTCACAGTTATTTCCAATGGAAGGAAAGGTACTTCCTCCAAACCAATGGTATGTCCATGGGTTTTGCGGGGGCGCCTAGCTATGCCAATATCTTCATGATGAAGTTTGAACAAGACGACATACTTAATGATTCCACATGCACTGACCATCTCATCATATACCGTAGGTATATTGATGACATTTTCATCATATGGCAAGCAGAGAAACAGGATCTAGAAAGGAAGCTTTCAGCACTTAACAATATTAATCCTAGGATTCAATTTACATTTACCTTAGACAAGCAGACAATATCATATTTGGACGTAGATGTTCAATTGCAGGACTCCAAGATAGTCACTAAGGTTCTCAAAAAAGCCACTGATCGCAACAACATATTACTGTTTGACAGTTTCCATCCCGGCTCTCTTAAGAGGCATCCCCCATTTTCCCAATTTCTGAGGATCAAGCGTATCACGACAGATCCCGCACAATTGGCAGAGTCCCTTGAGTCTGCCGAAATATTTTTTGTAGCAAGGGGTTACCCGAGAGAAATACTCAAGGATTCTGAAGCTAGATTAGCAGAGATTCCCAGATCAACATTGCTAGAAAAGAAGGTGAAACCCAAAGGAGAAAAAAGAGAGGTATTTGTTTCCACCTTCTCAACCCAATCGCCTGCAATCAAAAAAGCCATTTTGAAAAGATGGGATCTGCTACAAGCAGAACCCGACTTCGGTGATATTTTCAAGGATCAGCCCATTTTTGCGTATAAACGCTCTAGCAACATCAGGGAATTACTCAAGAAACGAGACTCTCCAGACACGCATCAGGCCAAGGGCATGTTGAAGTGTTACAACTGTTCCCATTGTAACAACGTAATAACAGGTATATCCATATCACACCCCTGGACAGGTAAACCCATCAGACTACGGTTCACAGCCAATTGCAACACGCAGAATATCATCTACGTAATACGGTGCCCTTGTGGCATGCATTACGTGGGTAAGACCGAGAGGTCGTTACGCACCCGCATCACAGAGCACAAAAGCAGGATTCGCACTAGAACCTTAAGTTCCCCTTTAGCTAGTCATTGGGTTGACGCACATCACACAATAGCACAACTTCGATTCAGTGTATTAGAGGTTGTGCGCGAGTACAATGACAGGGACACCATGAAATACATCATCCAGAGGGAGAAATTCTGGATCAGGTACTTGGATACTATGAGTCCCAAGGGTTTGAATGATAGATTGGAATTAGCATGCTTTTTATGAAGGCATTTTAGTTAGCAACATTAATATTTGATACATGCATCTACATTTCACTATTAGGCGTCACAAACAACACACAGCACCTCATTTCTCTAGTTTTCAGTTGGATTCATGAGTTAGGTTATATTTGGTTGATTATTCCGCATACATTTCATATTATAGACATATATCATTTTTTATGTGCAATAATTGATGCGAGGACATGTTCATGTTAAACAGCATGCTGGCATTTTCACCATCTTGTGGTTCATACTTATGTCTTAAGCAATTAGTTACATGGTGTATTAGTCCTCTCCACAGTCGCTCATTATGTGGTTAATATATGCAACTATTTTACGTGAAGCATAAGGATATTTGGAACAGCTTTATCGTGTATGAATCAAGTCAAGCTGGATTACATTTGAATATTCTGGAATAAAATTTATGAACAAGTTCAAAAGTGTGTGACGCAATTTTCCGAAGCTGTGCGAATGGGTATACAGCATCGTTATGCTGCATGTTGTTGATTATTGTACGTGCAATGAGGCAAGGCACGATCCCAGGTCGCACGCATATCAAGGAACAATTATGCAAAACAAAAGGCAAACAAAAGGAGTACATTGAGGAATAAATAGGTGTGCAACGGCTTTCTTCAAATATGTCAGAAATGAAATTCTTGCCACATAAGCTGTGTTGCACCCGACAACGAACTGCAAATTAATGATTAAACAGATAAACATTTCAACATCTTCACGAATCAAGCTGACTTTTCATGAAAAAATAATAAGGACTTGTGAAATCTTCTTCTTTACGAAAGGGTTTTCATTTTGGCAAGACTTCAGGGCATTTCATCCGGACACTTACAAATTGGTTTTAAAACCACATTGATTAATTTAAGTTTTGATGTGTTAGAGTCAGATGATGTGTCATGTTCAAAGTGAGGGGATTTACATGTTATAAACCAAACGGTTTTTGTTGGGTTGCACTTTTCAGCACAAATTTGTTTTTTTAGCGGTGAAGGATTATGGGAGTTGTAGGAGCAGAGAGTGGGAAGCAGGAACAGGGTGGGGGAACAAGGGTTATCGGACTGATGGTTTCCAATTAAGGAATGTGAGGGCGAGGCTATGCCGGTCACGGGTTGAAATGGCGCGAAAGGAATAGCTTAAATAGCGTACAGAGCAACAGCAGGGCTGGTTGAGCATTTGGTAAAAGAAGGAACATAGAGCAGATGTGAGCAAACGTCCTCTACAGGTAAATTGGAATTCAGGAATCTGTGATGGCTTTGTATGTAAGGGCACAGGAACAGACATTAGATATTTAATTTTCGTTTTGTAGTTAGGAATAGGGTTTAGTGAAGCGTGAGGTTTTATTGAATGCACAGGGTTGGTTCGAGTGTTTATCTTATGACGTGGTATAATACTGGCAGGTTTAACAGCGAGGATGGAGAAGGGGAGGTTACCGCGTTGTAACAAACACTGGATACAGTTAGAATGGTTCTGAGGGTGGGTGATTACGTTAGTAGCTAGAAAGGGAATTTCATTTTTCATTTGGGATCATAGTGAGGAAGTTTGAAATGAGATCATGGAGTAGAGATGTGGAAGAGTAACACAGGTTTTATTGTTTTTAAACAGCTTCCCCTGACGAAGGGCAAGAAAGGATGCCCGAAATGCATTGGGAGTATGATGTTGCTGCATTTATGAAATGTCCTGACATGAAGTAGTAAGAGGCCTGGATTGGCACAACTATTTTACGTGAAGCATAAGGATAATTGGAACAGCTTTATCGTGTATGAATCAAGTCAAGCTGGACTACATTTGAATATTCTTGAATAAAATTTATGAACAAGTTCAAAAGTGTGTGACGCAATTTTCCGAAGCTGTGCGAATGGGTATACAGCATCGTTATGCTGCATGTTGTTAATATATGCAATCACCATGTTTAAACATTTTTGTAATATTTTGTGATTGTATCACATTCCTCATAAGCCTATTGAGTACGGATGTTTAGCTTTCAAGATTAATGTCGTTCCATCCACATTTGGAGTCTTCCAGGGGACAGTTTTATTAAGACAGTATGTTGTCACAGATATATGTTATATGGAATTGTCAATCTACAAATGTTACTTCAGCAGTGTCATATTATACAAGTGTGTACAATGATTAATGTTTTATAAGGTTGGATGTTAATCATATAACTAGTATGTTCATGAACACACTTTATGATAATATTCTGAATGTCACACAAAATACATGTTGAGATTTCAGAGAACCACTATTATTTCTTACATACTGTTCCTTTGCATACTATTGCATGCATTTATTTGTCTCTCACTTCTATTCTCCACTTACATTTTATTTGTGAAATGCACCAGGCTTCGGTTCAATTACGAGTTCTGTACACGTGTTGGTGATTAGATTTTATGTTTAATAGCATTAGTATTGATTGCGATTTTATTGTTAGCGAACACGGGTGTGAGCATAATTTTTCATTTCATCATTTGGAGATAAACTCGTGGCACTGTATTCTATCAGAGCAATCCAGTCCTTTCAAGATGGCCGCTGCATTCAGTTCCCCAATCGTCTAGTATTTTTTATCTATTTCCATTATTCTTGCACGCAGCACGCACAACGCTCCATCGTGGTCGGGACTTTTAAACACAGAGACGATAATCAAAAGCTCCATGCGGTTCAGAGAAGGAAGGCACGCTACTTACATCAATACGTTTTTTACCATTAATTAGAGAATATGCCATATGGCATTTTCCTTATGCATACAGTCAGTAATAGACCGTATTTCGTCTCACAGAACACTTGTTCATCCTCGCGTCGAGAGGCGGAAACTGAGTGTGATATTCAGCACGCTGTAAATGTCTTCACTTGTTTGGAGATATTTTCGTGCATTTGATTGTTGAACAAATGTTGATAGTGATCATACATTATTTACAGATACCACCCAACAGTTTGATTCTTCACGAATCTGTACCATGTATTTTTGAGAAATATTACATTGCCATAAATGGTGTCGTCAAACGCCAGGTGAGTGTTGGGCATTCTCTGGATTTATCAGCACCGTGGTAACACACGCTGACTTTCCACGTGTCTGTGAGTCACATAATACATACATCTCTTTTGGTTTTACAGGTAGTTTCATACATTTGAACTAGTGATTTGGTCCTTGTTTAGATTTCCATCAGGTAGATACTCTCTTTCATCACATATCGTGCATGGTTTTCTTTTACTTGAATTCACAAGGTGATTAGGCTTGTTTTCACTTGGTGTGTGCTTGGTGTGTTTGTGTCTCGGCACCCACTAGATTTTAGTAGGCTCTTTCTAATTTTCGGATTTCAAGCTCATTCACGTTGTACCTTTGGACTTTCCCGGCTATTATGGGTCTACTTTATTCTGTTCAATTTTGTTAATTCAATTTTGTTTATTCATGAGAATTATGTCAGCACATGTTTTTATTTAGACAGTCACGTTTATCTACCATTTTTTGAGACAAGAAATTATATATTTGTTTTTTGATATCCCCCGAAGAAGGGTGCTGGTTACACCCAAAATGCATTGGGATTAAAGAAACAGCATTTCATTGTTTGGGATCAGAACAATATGGACTGTTCTTTTTGATTTGGATTCACTTCTTAAAGAGTGAATAAAAGAAGTTTATCATCAAGAAGGAAGTGGTTAATGGTTTACTCACCTTTTTGAATGACTTTGGAATTTGGAGATGATGTTAAATCACGAATAATTTTGATTTCCATTTGTGAAAATTGTTTTGCTTTTGTGTAAAGTGTTTTAAGTACTCTTTAAGATTAGTTTATACACACTCATGTAGGAGTGTATAAGGTAGTGCACACCCTGTCTAGAACAATATGCTCTAGTTCACATTTTCTATTTTGAAATAGGTGGCAGGGTGGAACCACTTCAGAGAGTGCACACCAAGTTAGAATAACATTGGACACCAGGTTTATTCTGTGTACCAGTTTACTTCGAGAGCGCTCAAACTGTGGTTAGTTTTTTAACTTTCTAAAAGTGGCAATTTCAGAATTTCTATTTTAAATACCATAAATTGTAATTTTAAATTGTGATTCCAGGGACACCAAAACAAAAAAGTGGATCCCTTCGCAATTGGGAATTACACTTATAAAATATAATAAGGTAATCCCAGTGTTACCTTACGGGAGAGATAGGCCTTGCAGTAGTGAAAAACGAATTTGAGAGTTTTTCACTACCAGGACATGCAAAACTTAAAAGTACATGTCCTACCTTTTGAATACATTGCACCCTGCCCTCTGGGTTGTGCAGGGCCTGCCTTAGGGGGGTTATTATGTATAAAAAGTTATGGGTTAGTGTAATGACTAGCTTGTTATGTTTTACTATGTGACCATGATCAGCATGTATTTTATTAAATTGTGAGTATCAAGATTCTCAATTCTAGAGTGTTCATACTGTTTGAGATGTTATAGAACTCCTACATGTCAGTTGCTGCTGGTGCTGCGTGGATAGGATGATTCTCCTTTTAGATGACAACTTCAAATAAAGATGTACCTGCTGATCTTCACTACGCGTTACGATCTACTTTATTACACTGGCGACGATCTCGCGAAAAGAATAGGACCCAGAGAGACATCTACAGCTTTCAGAAAGAAACGTCCTAACACGGCCGTTTACACGACGATCAACTTCCTACCATGAGGTACTGTTTCTATTACTATTACTCGCGCTAGCCCCACGCTGACCCCTTTGCTTTAAAACTAGGGATTTTAGAAATTTTTGGGGTCTTAAAATTTACCGTTCCCTCGCTCATTTTCTTTTTGCTCGCGCACATCTTCCTGGCCCATCAGCAAAGCAGCCGCATTCTTCTGCGGAGTTATGTAACCCACACTCAGAGTCTCAAGAGGTTACTGTCGCAACTGAGTAACTTCGAAGTCATCGGCAAGCAGCGTTTTCTGACAACTGTGTTCCCTTAACACCAACGCAGCCTCTTTCTTCTACACACGGCGCATCAAAGGGTAACCGTGGCAACCCGTATATCATTGTATTTGTCCTGCCGCTGCATCCTACAGCATTGCATCAGCGAACCAGTGTCTACCAAGAGATCACTGTGGCAACCGGTATAACTTTGTGGTTAAACGGCACGTGCACTAGACAGTGAATTGCTTTAGCTTCAACAAACAGCAGCAGTGACAACATACTACAGCTGCTGCATCTAATGCTCATTTTCTAGTGTCTTCCTCGCTGACAGGCACAGCTTTGTTTCCTGGTAATAATAAAAGCCTGTGGGAACATCTTCATACTTACGGGGAAGTCTTAAGCTACTAAAGTGAAAGGCTTTTCAAGTGCTTTCACCGCTTTGCTATTTATTGTTCTACGGTGATAGGCACACCTTTTCAGCTTTACTACAGTGATAAGCACACTATTATTCTGGAAATCTCAAACTACAATTTGCATCTTTGTTACAGTGATAACCACACTGCTTTTAAAAGTGCTTTCACCTCCTTGCTACTCTACTGTCCTTTAGTCATAAGCACATCTTTTCAGCTTCACTGTGCCTTCTCTATACATAAGTTATATAGTGCTAAGCACTCTCTTCTTCTTCACAAGTGCCTCCACAACGTCATCTCCTGAACTTATTACAGAGTCAGTTATCTTAACTGTCATTGGTTGCTCTTGCAATGCAGGACATCACTTTGCCCCCATTCTTTCTCTCCAATCCAGGTGAACTTTCCATTTGCTGGTCAAAATGGAAGAAGGTTTTTCTCAACTACACAAGAGTATGTGGAGTTTCATTGAGTGCTGAGAGGAAGTCTGCTTTGCTTTTAAACTGTCTGGGCTCTGAGGGGCAAGACGTTTTTGAACACTTATCAGAACTGACTGATACTGAACTGATAGTCTCAATGAGATTTGTTTAAAGAAACTAGAAAAACACTACCTTCCTAAAGTGAGTACCACTTTGGGAAGCGTATACAATTGGTGCAAGAGTCTGTTAAAGTATTTGTTACACACTTACGAAAACTAGCTTCAACCTGTAAAATTGTGGGAACACTTGAAGAACGCATTTGTGACTAATTTATGTTGGGTTGCAACATAGAAAAGGTCAAGGATGAGCTGTGGCAGAAAGATGACCCCAAATTAGAAGAGGTCATCTCAATTGGAAAACGCCTTGAGCACTCCCTTGTTTGTGTTGAGGTTATAAAAAAAGAGAACGGTACCGGTGGTGAAAAACTACAAAGTGTTACCAATACTAATGCTCCCAAACAAAGTGAAACTTTACCTATAAAACCTAAGAAAGAGTTTACTGTAAAGTGTTATCGCTGTGCCATGGTTGGCCACTTGGCCAATGATAAGTCTTGTTCTGCTATAACCTCTAAGTGTCATAATTGTGGGAAAGTAGGTCATGTCGCGAAGGCTTGTAGAGCACAGAAATACAAGAAAAACAAGCGTGTGAAAAGAAGTCTGTATACAGAATGAATCTGATTCGGCCACTGACAAACTACACTGTGGTGAGGTCTTGGTTCAGGATGTACAGGACATCGATAAGAATTCTAAGAGTCCTGTGAATCGTCACACTTTCAACATGCTCTTTGACTCTGGTGCGAAAATTACCTTGATCCCAAAGAGTTTTTATGACAATACTTTATTCAACAAAGTGAAGATTTTCAAACCTGACATCAAACCGCTTGGATATGGCGGACAACTTATAAAATTATTTGGTTATTTTGTGGGTGATATCGAGTACAAAGGTAGACTTACTGCAGGGAAGATCTATATCTCATCCAGGGGTGACAGTATCATGATCTGGTTCCATCAAGCTGATGTTTGAATGTTGTTGATTCCTGGTGGTGATCCATGTATTCTTCTTAAGGACAATTTTCCTCCGTCATTCCCTAGCGGCAGCAAAAACCCTGAGCCCGTTAGAATTGTTCAAGTGGGTGACTTAGGTAGTGAGGTTGAACAAGTCTTCAGTGAAAAGTTGGGTTGTTTATCTAATAATACACTAGGAATCACTCTTAGAGCTGGTGCTTCTCCTGTCTCTTGCCAAGTGCGTAGTGTGCCCTTGGCGCTAAGGGAGCCCATGTGCAATGAACTAGAGAAGTTGAAGAAAGAAGGAATCATAGTGGAGACTGAAGCTAGAGATTGGTTGGCTCCTGTTGTTCTCGCCTGTAAGGCTTCTGGTGAGGTGAGGCTGTGTGTGGTCGTTCGCGGTCTTAATCTTGCCGTCATTGCTGATAGGTACTCTCTCCCTAATATTGCAGAAATGTTGACCCAATAGGGGGGGGGCTGAGGTTTTTTCTACCTTGGGTCTAAGAGCTGCATATCATCAGATCAAGATTGATGGCGACTCCATGAATTTGACAGCCTTCATCACTCCCTTTGGAACATATACATTTACACGTCTTCCCTTTGGTCTAAATTCCGCAGTCTCAGTCTTCGAGCGAGCCATGGAGGGTGTCCTACATGGGTTGTCGGGTGTTAAGATATACCAAGATGAAGTCCTGGTACATGGTTCCTCCCAAAAGGTTCATGATGAGAGGCTTAGGGCTGTCTTAGAGAGGTTAGGTCACGGGGTCTGACTTTACGTGATAATAAGTGCAGATTCAACCTCTCGGAAATTGATTACTTGGGACATAAATAGGTGTTAAACCTAGAGATCAACTGGTAAAAACCATTGAGGGTCTTCCTACACCACAATCCAGGGATGATTTAGCCACCTTTCTTGGCATGGCCGAATACTATAATATATTTGTCCCACGGTTTGCCTCGCGCACCTTTACCCTAAGGCCACTTTTAAAGAAAGGTGCAAAGTTTTTATGGTCGGCCTAGTATCAAGTAGAATTTGATGATTTCAAGAATACTTTGAGTGGTGCTCCATCTCTCCAAGGTTTCGACACTACGGCCCATTATATTTTGCTTACCGATGCTAGTTCTAAGGGTCTAGGTGCCGTCCTCAAACAAGTGAAAGATGGAAAAGAATTGACTATTATGTTTCTCTCAAGAGCACTTGTAGGACCGGAAGTACAGTACTCAGTCATAGAGAAAGAAACTTTATGTATCTTTTGGGCTATTAGGAAGCTCAAGAAGTTTCTTTGGGGAAGCTCATTTGTAGTGAACTTTGACCACAAACCGTTGAAAGACTTGTTCACTAAGAAGAGTCTAGATGCTGTCTCCTCAAGAATTTGTAGGTGGATAGTCGCATTTCAAGACTATGCCTTTGTGGTAAACTATATTCCTGGGGCTGAGAACAAAGTTTCAGACTGTCTTTCTCGCCTAGTTCAAACTAATTCAAGTGTTACCCCTGATGCTTCAGAAGACCTTTGGGAAGATGATGATTACAAGGTCTGTGAGGTCATGGCAGATGTTTTGCATGAGGAAGAATGGAAGGCTTCAATGGCAAGTGATTCTGCTCTTCTTGAAGTGTGTAAATTGGTGACTGAAGGGTGGAGAGGCATAAAAGGCCTGAGTAAGGAAACACGTAAGTTCTGGAATGTGCGTGACAAATTGTCCATTAGCTCTGGCTTACTGTGGAGGGGTACAAGATTAGTTCCTCCATCTTCTGTGAGGTCGATAATTGTCCACCAAGCTCATCAGGGACATCAAGGCATTTCGAAAACCAAGGAGTGGATTCGCTTACACTTCTGGTGGCCTGGCATTGATCTCCTTGTTGAACGTATGGTGAGAGATTGCTCAGAATGTAATTTGTGTGACAAAACATTTAAGGCTAGAGGCCAACCCATGGTTGTATGTGACACTCCCACCCGCTGTTGGCAAGAAGTAGCTTTAGATCTCCTTGGGCCAATTACATGTAGTTCTGGTCAGTCCTATGTGTTGGTTCTGATAGATATGTTTCCTAGATGGCTGGAGATCAAGATTACACGACGAACTGAAACTAAGGACGTTGTCAAGTTCCTGGACGACATCTTCTCCAGAGAAAGACTCCCTGACTGCCTGTTGGCAGACAATGGAGTTCAGCTGGTCTCGAGAGAGATGGAGGAGTATTTGTTGAAAAGAGGTATTAAGCTCAAACGTTGTGCTCTCTATCATCTCGAATGCAGTGGGATGGTAGAGAGTTTCAATCGAGGCCTGAAAGAGTCCATTCAACTGGCTTAGGTCCAAGGCAAGGACTGGAAGTCGGAAATTGTGGAGCGTGTGATGGTTTACTGTCTCACGTCCCACTCCACCACGAAAAACGTTCCCTTTGAATTGTTTAGGGGACGTAGTCCCAACACCCACATGTTTCAATCATGGATGAGGGACAAATGTACAAGTACTTGTTCAAGTGTAATTTCTGGTGAGGTACCCTGGCAAGAATCACAATAGTTGAAGTCCTTCAAGAGGAAGGGTTACTTTGATGCCAGGCATGTTGTTTCGCACACACATGTGCAGGTGGGTGACAAGGTGAGAGTCCGTTTACCCCACAAGTCCAGGGGTCTTTGTAAATTTTCCTCACCATTTGTGGTTAAAAAACTTTTGCAAAATGCTGTGAAATTAAATGATGGATGCATTTGGAACCTGAGTAGTATTGCTCCTATGCGTTCTAATGGTTTACCTGTGGCTGTTGTTCTGGAAGGATCTTCCAAGGGTGCACCTGCTTTGTGCAGAAGTCCTCGTACTAAGAAGATTCCAGTTTTGCTTTGTGACTATGTTTTACACTAGTGTTTCTGTTCCTGTGTTTCTTTATTTGCTTTATGTAAAGGGGGAAGGTGTGTAATGAGTAGCTTGTTATGTTTACTGTGTGACCATGATCAGCATGCCTTGTATTAAATTGTGAGTACCAAGATTCTCCATTCTAGATTGTTCATACTGTTTGAGATGTTATAGAACCCCCCCTACATGTCAGTTGCTGCTGGCGCTGCGCGGATAGGACATTTCTCCTTGTAGATGACAACTTCAAATAAAGATCTACCTGCTGATCTTCACTACGCGTTATGACCTACTTTATTACAGTTAGGCCTGCAAGAGGCTTATATTGTCAGGTCAAAGTGGCAATGTAAACTGCACATACAGGCTCTGTAATGGCAAGCCTAAGCTGTGATTATAGGTCAACTTCAGTGGGTGGCACAATGAGTGTTGCCATGAGCACAGGTAGTGCACTTGACTAGTGACATATAAGTAAATTAGATATGGCAATTGGGGGTGAGCCAATATTACTATGTTTATGGAAGAGAGCACAAGCACTTTAGCCCTGGTTAGCAGTGGTAAAGTTCACAACATCCTAAAGCCAGCAGAAACAAGGTCAGAAAATGAATGGAGGCAGGCAAAAAGTTAAGGGGAGACCACCCTAAGGCTGTCAGGTCTAACAAAAATGAAATTAAAGAAAGTTTTGAACAGTACAGTAAGTGGTTTGCTGGATTAGGATTGGACTGGGGTAAGTGTCTGTTCATAATGTAGTCTACTTTGTCTTTATTTAATGTCTGAGGGATAAAACGTTGGAGGAAGAGGAAGTACTGTGATGGTGGACATTGCAAGAGGCAAAATGATAGGCCATGAGGAGGATCATACAATGCCAGACTGTAATGCAGTTTGGAAGGCAGGTGACAATCAGAGAGCAATGGTGGTGAATATTGTATTGTGCTGTCAGGCTAGGCAACAGGTGCTGCTGATCCACCGTAGATCAGAAGTTGATTCACACAGCAAGGCATGCTAAGTAACTCGGTGCCAGGCAGGATGCAATGTTGGTGTTTGTGGAAGTGGAGTTAAGGGTGGTGGCATGAAGAGGGGGTGGGACCAAGTGCCCAGTGATAGAAGGGAATACAGTGTGTCTGAAGTGTGGGAGCTGGGTAAGGCAAACATGATGGCAGGGTGGAGTTTCAAGGTCAAAAGGGTGATGGGACTAAAGAGAAGAATGTGGGCAGTCGGGTCTTTGAAGAAGTAGATGAGTTGAGGCAGGTGGATCATGGTCATATGGGACAGAGTCATGAATGGATAGAGTAATGTGAATCATTGCTTGAAACATGCAGGAGCAGTTTATGGTAGTCGTTACAATATGGTCACCGTTGTGCCAGTGCTCCAAGATGTATTCAAAAAGATCTTTTATCTTGTACTTTGAAAGGATGGCTCTAACAGCATGATACAGTATATCCACCTCAATATAGAAAACTTGCCAATATCTATAAGGCTCTAATATTGCTGAATTACTGAACAATGATTCAAAATATTGACTTATTATTTATTGAGATCTTCATGCCTCAATTTGTCCAACAGCCTTATGATCAGATGAACCACCAATCGAATTCTCCTAAGAAGTGATGAAAGTTTCCAAAACTCTGATTTGTCATTGTTTGAGGAGTTTCTGCATGTGTCTATGTGGATGTGTGAGTGAGCAAATATAATGACGAGTTAACGATTTAGTGGAAGAGTGAATGTGTAGATGAAACAGTAAGTAAGTAACTGAGCACATGGAGAAATGTACGAAGAGTGGGCTCACATATAGATGAGTGAGTGCTTTGATGAATGTCTGGACTAATTGGTAAAGGTATAAATGAATTAAATAGTGAGTGCATGAATTGATACAGAGAGAGTACACCAATTACAAGTGTAATGCAGAGTTGCCCAAATTCCGCCAGTTCCGCAAGGGGAATTATAATTCCGCCTGGGCCTAGTTACTAGATTCTCTGAGCACTGAAAAGCCTTTCCCTCAACCCTGCTTTAATTTTGTCTCCCACAGTTTTAACTTGGGTGAGACTAAGTGCTACTGGCTGGTAAACTTGCAACAGATTTACTAAAGTGTATCAGTAATTATGTTGCTCTTGGTGCACTCATAACATTAATACTTGAATGTAACAGTAACACTCTTATGCAACGGTAACCATCTGAGAGCACGGTGGGCAGTCCACCGCAGGCGGCACGAGTTTTGGACGTTGCGGGTGGCTGCTGTAGGAATCGCCTGCACCCCCCTCTTAGATTTGCCTACGGTCTAGCTGCGCCGCAGTCGTCCCCCGCTCCCCTCCAGTCTGACTGGCCAAGCTGCGTCCCTGGTGACCGCTGCTGAATGTTGATGGAACGTCCTGAATCATTGCTGTGCCAATGTCCAGTCCGCGATCAGGGTACATGGACCTGCTGGGGCTCGAAGATCTGAGCACCTGGCCTGGCAGTGCTCGGAGTGAGGCATGAGCCGATTCTGACAGAGGCACTGCTGGGCTGCTGAAGGTTGTCTCTGGGATGCTGAGGCTCCTGGAGGGCTGCTCTCCATCTGGGAGCAAATGTCCTCGGCTGCATTCTGCTGCTTGGAAAGTGTGGCTTTAACCAACCTCTGGGTAAATAACCATTGCAAAATGTTTACCTGTGCAATACACCTGTGGGCTGATCCAAACGTGACAGTCACTTGAATCGATGAATGGCTGAAGGGGGCTGGCCCAAACCGCTCAATGGCCAAAGGGGGCTGAACCGGCGCCCCCTCCTCGCTGTGCATTTACTTGGTGTTAGCTACATGAGCTCTTGGAGACAGCTAAAGGTGTGTGTAGCCAAACCTAATTGAAAGAAGTTATGAGATTGTTTCCAATTATTTCCCTCGATCTTAGTGAAAGAATCGCATTTCTGATGCACAGCACCAGCACAATCATTTCATACAAATAGACAATGACACACAGATGTACGTTACGTGTACATGCTATTTAATCCACTTTGTTCTTTTGTATAATGCTTTCGTCATGAACTTTCGTCATAAGCTGGAGGTACAGAAGAAGAGAGTTTCAGCAGTAGGAGCCTTTATAGCGCATGGAATTATCCACATAATAATTTGTGCTTCAGCTGGTGGACATCCAGCACTTTTGATAAACCACTGTTAGGAGTCTGGATACTTAGGTCAATAGTAATATAATCTATTTCGGAGAAGATTTGAAGGGCACACACACAATATCTTGGTCCAGCTAATAAGCACACTGTGTAAAAACGTGTTTTCTCACAGGATCTGCAAATCTGACCACCAAAGGCATTGATTTTTTTAAGACTATTCTAAGAGCAAATACATTTAATTTGTTGTACCAATTCCACTTAACTGAGCAGCATACCGATAATTCTGATTGGCCCCATTGTTTTTGCCATTCTGATTGTTCCAGGTTGGCAAAACTGCCAACATCGAGGGTTTTAGCCATTCTCATTGTCCAAACAAGCCTACCAGAAATGCTGGTTTTTATTTGGCTTACTAACGTTGTCACTTCCTATTGGTCAGATGCATTGAAACAATGTTTGTTATTAAACAGAAGGCAGAAATGGTTCAGTCAGGATATTTTTAAAAAATAAGCAAGCTCTTTATTAGGACCAGAAAACCTAGAAAGTAATCGCAGGAAATATATGAATGAAAAGTAAGGTGAAACAAGTAGGAGAACCCCAATAGGTCTCGCCTTTGAGACCTATTGGCTCTTGAAATGCCTCCATAGCATGAACAAAACAAAAGTAAAGGCACAATGATGCGCCTGACATGGCTATCTCATTTTGTATGTGCCCGCATGCCCCATGATGCATGGACATAACATGGCTCAATTTTTTTGTAGTTAATCTGAGGTGGATTGGAAAAAAATATGAACATGAAAAAGCGTTAAAAAAACACTTTTATTTAATAAGTGCAAACAAATGGCATCTAAAAATAAAATAGAACTGGGTGGGGGCAATGGAGGAATGATTCAGGGTGGTGGGAGTAAGAGGGAAAAAAGCTCACTAGGGAATGAGGAAGAAGGACAAAATGAGTGAGAAAACAACAGGGCCAGAAGGAGAAAGAAGCACATAGGCAAGAGCAATAAGGAGCATGGAGTGAGAAGCACGTGGGCAAGAGAGAGCAACAAAGAACACAGGGAAAGAAGCACATGGACAAGAGACAATAACACATAGCATGGGATGAGAGAAGCACAAAAGGGAGAGCGCTGGAAAACACATGCATTCTCATGGAGTGCTTATGCAAAAAGAAACATCTTTCCCTAAAAGTAAGTAGTGGAAGGACACAAGTAAAGAGGGTAAGCACCAGGAGAGGGCTAAACACCAGATAAACAAGGCAAGCCATTGAATAAGAAAAAAAGCAAATGAGAGTGACAATAAAGCCAAACGGTGCTAAACCATGGGTGGACTTTAGACCCACTACAAGTTCTTTGTAAACTGACAATATTCCGAGCGATTTACTATGTGGTAAAATCGACATAAATCTGATTACAAGGATTATTGCTGTTTATTTTTCCTAAGGTTTGAAAAAAGGATTACTGTAATGTAAAATAACTCTGAAAAAGTTATCTTCAACCATAATGTATTTACAAAATAAACAACATACAGTAATCCCGGCTAATAAATAAAGTTATGTTAATCTCTGAGGAGATCTGTAAAAATCGAATTGACCACTAGAGGTCCGCAGCGAGTCGTGGTTCTCATAAAGACTTAGAAAATTCAGACAGCAACAGAGTTTCGTCTAACTGTTGAATTAGGGGAATGGATACATCATAGTTTAAAGCAATGTCTTGCCGATTGTTTATAAAAGTGGAAAAAGGTGTGTAACCTGGGACTGTTTCACATTTATGTGGTGCATGGTCCCAGTTCCACATGCTGGGAGATACTGGTGTGGTTGGTGAGCTGCGATGAAACCACCATAAAAGATTGTTCACCAAAGCCGCCAAATTTCCACGTTGCTTATGTGTGACATTTCCAAGGGTTCAGTGTGCATGTGAGTGACGGTCTACTGCCAAATGTCTGACACTTTGAGTGACACTTTCTCGTAAGTAAATCAAGGCAAAGAATATTATTTGAGTGCCTGGTGTGTGTTTTTTAGGTCTCGCCTAGCGTTGCAGCGCGAATGCGCTGCCATCACTTTGCGAGGCATGCAGTAAATACTGTAGTGTGGAAGCTTCGTGGAAGCTCCACTCCCTCTCTGCCCATTGGCTTTTGCCTTAAATGCTGCCTTCCGATTGGTCTGAGGATTATTAGCCCCTCCTCATTCATCATTTGTATCCTTCCACGGCTATTGGCCCCTTTACTCTGAGTCCTGATACTATTTTCTTTTAGGTCTCGCCTAGCGTTGCAGTGCGAATGCGCTGCCATCGCTTTGCGAGACATGCAGTATATACTGTAGTGTGGAAGCTTTGTGGAAGCTCTGTCCACTCTCTGCCCATTGGCTTTTGTCTTAAATGCTGCCTTCTGATTGTTTGAGACTTGTTAGTCCCTCCTCATTCATCATTTGTATCCTTCCACGGCTATTGGCCCCTTTACTCCTAACACTATTTTCTTCCCTGTCTCCCCACCCCACAGCCCCCTCCCTCAGTCTGTGACTTCTCATCCTCATCCTCCCCCACGCCCCCACTCCCGTTTGTTTTTTCTTGCCGGCCAGCACTTCCGTTTTCATCTTTATTATTGCCACCTTGAAATATGCGAGTTCAAGATGCGTGCTGTACAAAAACGTATCGTGTTTAATGAACTAGATTTTAATGTTACTCTAAATATAATAAGACTCTAGGCAACATTTGGGGTATGCATGGCAACTGCCGCCTCTTAGTTCACAAATGGCATTGTTGTCAGGCGGGAGGAGTGGCAGTGTTTTAACTCATGTTTAAAATGAGCACTTTTAATAACTTGCTCTCAATTCAGTGCTATAATCTTGTGTACTGAGGTGACGTGCTAAAGAAATGCACTTTTTTGAATTCTGAAGAGTCATTATCACACATTACATCATGTTTACTGTATGATTAACATGCCGATCATTTTCACGGCTCGCCCACTGGCTCCTATACGCTTGGCTCGTCTCCGGCTGGCTCTACCTGTTAATTAATATATTGGCTCGCGCACCTCTAACAAAGAGTGAATGGATACATGACAGTGAGCCCGGTAGATGGTAGATAAATAGACTGGTGCGGACAAACAAACAAAGTCAATCTCCATTGCCTCACGTCAGAATCATCACTTTCAATAACCTGGAAATCTGCTGGCAACTCCCGCATGCCCCAACCGCATCTCCCGCACCTATTCTTAGCAGAAGCAGCAGATTTTGAGCTGTGCCCTGCTGGTGCAAGGGAGCACGGCAGAGTCTGTAGAAGCGCTGGGTTCCCTAGCCTCTGCGGGCGGGCACTTAAGACTTCCGGGTGCCTTCACACTCATTTTGTTCTGTGCTTTAGTCGCCCCTCTGTGAGCACTGTCTGGTAGATGAAGCTCTGTATTATTAAACACATTCAGAGAGGTGGTTGTGTACAAACAAACAACAGATGCAATACCGTACTTTTATGGTGCAATTAAATACCTGCTCATAGAGTACCTCATTGGCTGATCATTCCATGGCACTACCAAAATTACATTTGGACACATTTGCTCAACTGTAAAACACTCCCTTCTATGGGTCATTAAACAACTTGGGGTTTTGGGGTTAGGTAACCTACTTTGGATGCTGTGTAAAAGAGTAAATACAAAAATTAATGCAATGAAACTAAGCAACCAGTACTGTCTAAAACACTGTTAAAACTGACAGGCATTCTGGGATTTTGTTTAGTTAATGTCGATTTTCTCACAGATGCGAGTAAAGTACTCTTAATTTCTTAATGAAATCTGCAAATTTTTAACTAATAGCACCGGGCGACCTTTGACAACTAGGCAATGAATACATTTTTATGTACCCCCGAAGCCCCCCTGTCCCCCGCCCCTTTGGCAAACTTCATTGCCTCCCAGTGTTTGGGGGATAATCAAGATGCAGGAGAGTGAGTCAAATAGTCAATAAAAAGAAAGAGAAGCCAGGATTCGGATTCACATGCTCCAATCACGATCGCGTTGCTTAGTCTGTAAGCACTACTTTTATTAATGAGTTTCGCATTAGTAAAGCCCCACTGTGTATGTGTGGCGACACTTCACCCATGAGGTACGTGCCAAGCAATTGTTGACACAATCCACACTTTGCATCTTTTTCAATATATTTATTACGAAGTGCAGGACCTTTCCAAGGGATTTTGCACACTACATACATTCACTCCAAAAATAAAACGTGTAGGTAAAAAACATTTCCATTTACAATGTCAATAGCTCTAACTCACAAATGCAAGACCTATTTGCATTGCAAATGCTTGTTCTATCAGTGCATCCAGATATATCACACAAAAAATGAACGGGACCAGCCCTATTGGCATTGCGAATGCTTGATAACAGTATTGGCTAATGACTAATAATAATTAAATTGTTGTGAATAATTAGAATTCAATATGTGCTGTGAATTAAACATTACTTAGATCTGTGGCAGGGGCAGTGGTCTTCAGTGTTTCTCTCTGACCACTTCTATTCTGCCCTTTGCACCACTTTGCTCTGCAGTCTTCCACTGTTAGCCACTTACACTCTTATTCTCTCTGCATCTTCCTCCATCTGCATATCTCTTATGACATCTCTTTCCTGTTCATCACTTTCTTTCACTCCGTCCCTTACATGTACTTCCTTGTGTCGTCCCCCTCACCACACACACACACTCACTCTCTCTTTCTTCATCAGTAAACCCACCATTTTCTTCATCTTTGTGGCTGTCAATGTTTCGACAGGTGTGCATACCTCCTTCGCACGCTTTCATGTAAAATAGTAATTACAGATGGCACATGTATGAACGTTGCTCTGTGGGTTGAACAAAGGATTGGATGTGCAGGTAACATGAGCACCTGCATGACCCACCGGCAGGCACTGTGAGTAACTCACTGCTTTCATCCTCAATTCCAGAGTTCTTAATTGTTTCAAGTGTTATATACTCATCCTTAACCTGGATTTACCCAGACAGCATGAGGGAAACAAGGTCAGAGTATGCTCTATACAAGAGTCACATTTGCATTGAAAAAATGCGCAAAATATAAAATCGGATAAAAGCATATATTCTTAGGAAATACAAGATGAAGTAAAATGTGAACTGCAACCAGGCACCACATCACTGACATGGTTTTCACTTTGGTTTTTCTATTGCTTTTAGCGCTCTACAGAGATCCAAGAACTGGATGAGCATGTATTCTGAACCCCTGCATCAATTACTGTGCAATTTGTGAATCTCTCTATGTCATCAGTCTCAGCTCCAGAGCTTTCAGTCATTCCCCATCTTAAACACCCAGCCACAGCCAGAACTTACCCAGACACAGAAGTAACTCAGTTCACATTATGTGCCTTAAACATGTTAGATCTGTCAGCCTTGGAGTGGTCTTCCTCCCAACTTTTTGCTGTCCTCACAACTCTGATCACTTTCTACTGCTAACCAGTGCTAAAGTGCATGTGCTCTCTCCTCTAAACATGACAATATTGGCTCCTACCTAATTGCCATATTTAATTAACTTAGAAGTCACTAGTAAAGTAGTACTGTAAGTGGCCAGGGCCTGTAATTGAATGCTACTAATGGGCCTACAGCACTGATTGTGTGACCCACTTAAGTAGCCCTTTAAACATGTCCAAGGCCTGCCATTGCAAAGCCTGTGTGCGCAGTTTAAACTGCCATTTTGACCTGGCAAAATAAACCTTTGACCAAGTCCAAAGGTTCCTTTTTAATACATATGTCACTCCTAGGTTAGGCCCTGGACAGCCCAGAGGACAGGGTGCAATATATTAATTTTACATCTCCTAGTCGTGAAAAGCTCTTAAATTGTTTTTTTCACTACTGCAAGGCTTATACTGCCCGTAGGATAACATTGGGATTACCTTGTTACACTTTATAAGTGTCATTTCCTAATGTGAAGATATCATAGATTCTAGTTTGGTGTCTCTGGAATCTTACTTTAAGATACTAACTTATGGTGAAGTCGCTTTTTAAATTAAAATTCCATAAATGTCACTTTTTGAAAGTTGGCATTTTCTTGCCTTAGCCATTTGGAGCCTGCAGCGTGTATCTGGTCACCTGACTGTGTGTAGTTGACAGTTGGGCTTTGTGCATTCCTCCTAGAGAGCCACACACAATGGGAGTTTAGGTGTGACTGAGTGGGCCATTATTGGCCGGATTGGAGGGAGGAGTGGGATCTAGTTTCACTTACACCTGAATAGGCTGTGTCCTGTCTCCACATCATGGCTGAAAACCCCCTCTAGATAGTTTGGAGCCAGGACAGGGAAGGCAGGGCACCAGTGCATTACAAAGACATGCCTCTAGAAGTATCTCCCCACTTAAAAGGCTCAACTGTGTATAAAAGAAGGACCTTAGACACCACCACTTCAGTACACTTCTGCACCTGTGGATACTTTGCCAGGCGGGAGGCCTGCTGTGCTGCTGAAGGACTGCCACTCTGCTGGACTGCACTTTGCTGGACTCCTGCTTTGCTGTGCTGACCTGCTGCCTGCTGCCCTCTTTCCTGGGTGAGAGGGTCTGGACCTGCATCTCTTGAACCCAGAGTGAGTCCAAGGCCAATGGCTGGCCTCCTGATCTGAAGCCTCAGGGACATCACAGGCTTCCAACAACCTTGCACCTGTACCTGGACCCTGTCAAGTGGTGGCACCCCAGTCTTGGACTCTTGGAAGTAGGCCTAAGGTGCTTGCCAGCAGAACCGAAGTATCTTCTCTGCTGAGTGACGCATCCCAAGCAGAACCAATGCATCGCTGCTGCTGCATGGTTTGAACCCACCATAAAGACCTGCATCACCGCCACAGTCCTCAGAACGGATGCATCAATCAATCAACCAATCAATCAATCATGGCATTTGTAAATCGCACTACATACCTGTGAGGGTCTCAAGGCGCTGAAGGTTAGGAGGTCTTCGGTCTGACGTAGGCAGATGGGGAGGGTGTTCCACGTCTTGGCGGCGAGGCGGTCACTCTTCAGATGCGGGGGACGGTGGCGAGTGCGCGGTCTGCGGAGCGGAGCTGGTGGGTGGGGGTGTAGAGGCTGAGTCGGCTGTTGAGGTACGCTGGTCCGGTGTCGTGGAGTGCCTTGTGTGCGTGGGTGAGGAGCTTGAAGGTTATCCTCTTGTTGATGGGGAGCCAGTGCAGGTCTCTCAGGTGGGGTGTGATGTGGCTGCAGCGAGGGATGTCGAGGATCAAGCGTGCGGAGGCGTTCTGGATGCGTTGGAGCCGTTTCAGGAGTTTGGCCGTTGCCGTAGTCCATTCTACTGCTGACGAGGGCCTGGGTGACCTTCTAGTTTCCGTGGAGATCCACTTGAAGATCCTGAGAAGCATGCGGAGGGTGTTGAAGCAGGAGGAGGAGACGGCGTTGACCTGCTTCATCATGGAGAGTGTGGAGTCGAGGATGACCCCTAGGTTGCGTGCGTGGTCGGTGGGTGTAGGGGGTGCTCCTAGTGCAATCGGCCACAAGGAGTCGTCCCAGGCCGAGGGGGGTGGATCCGAGGATGAGGGCCTCCGTCTTGTCCGAGTTCAGCTTCAGTCGGCTGTTTCTCATCCAGTCGGCGACGGCCTTCATTCCTTCGTGGAGGTTGGTTTTGGTGGTGTGGGGGTCATTGGTGAGGGAGAGGATCAGCTGGGTGTCATCGGCGTAGGAGATGATGTTGAGGCCGTGCCGTTGGGTGACGTGGGTGAGCGGTGCCATGTAGACGTTGAACAACATTGGGCTGAGGGATGAACCTTGGGGTACGCCGCAGATGATCTTGGTGGCTTCGGAGCGGAAGGGGGGGAGGCGGACGCTCTGAGTTCGGCTGAAGAGGAAGGAGTTGGTTCAGTCCAGGGCCTTTTCCTGGATTCTGGCGTCATGGAGGCATGCTGTTAGTGTGCGGTGGCAGACCGTGTCGAAGGCGGCTGACAGGTCGAGAAGGATGAGGGCCGCGGTTTCTCCGTTGTTGAGCAGGGCCTGATGTCTTCGGTGGCGGCAATGAGGGCAGTTTCGGTGCTGTGGTTGCTGCGGAACCCGGATTCGGACGGGTCCAGGATGTTGTTCTCTTTGAGGAAGCTGGTCAGTTGTTTGTTGACGGCTTTTTCGATGACCTTCACCGGGAACGGGAGCAGGGAGATGGGTCGGACGTTCTTGAGGTCCTTGGGGTCCGCCTTGGGTTTCTTGAGTAAGGCGTTGATCTCTGCGTGCTTCCAGCTCTCCAGGAATGTTGCTGTCTCGATGTTGATGGTTTTCCGGAGGTGGGGTGCGATGGTGTTGCTGGCTTCGTTGAAGATGTGGTGTGGGCAGGGGTCTTCCAGGGACGGTGTTATGTTATGTTATGTTATGTTATTAGGGTTTATAAAGCGCACGATTACCTTGCGGTGTCCTGGCGCTAAGCAAATGATAACCTACGCTAAAATGAGAAACTAAAACTGAGAGAAAAACCAAGTCTTGAGATTTTTCCTAAAGGAGCTAAAATCTGATGCATTTCTCAGCATGAAAGGAAGTTCATTCCAGATTTTTGAGGCCCCATAAACAAAGCTCCTTCCTCCCCAATTTACCTTTTTGATGCAAGGAATTTTCACTAGCTTAGCTCCAGTAGATCTGAGCATTCTGCATGGAGTATACCAGGAAAACTTGTTTTTAAGAAACTCAGGACCTGTCCCGTTCAAGGCTCTGAACACTATACACGAAGCCTTGAACCTGGCTCTCAGGTGGGTCGGAAGCCAATGCAGTGTCTTCAGATCACCTTTAACTGACACACATCTGGGAGTCTGGGTCAAAAGTCTGACAGCTGCATTTTGAATAACCTGCAGCCTGTTTTGATATTGTGACTGCATATTGACATAAAGACTATTACAGTAGTCAAGACGGGATAATATGAGTGCAGTCACCACTGTACGGAGACACCCCTCAGAAAGATATGACCTGATTTTTCTGATCATTCTGAGTACCATAGAACATCCTGAGGTGACCCTGCTCACTTGGTCCCCCATGCTGAGTTTATCATCGACCACCACTCCCAAGTTTTTAGCTTTCCTACAAGGTGTGGGGCAGGGACCGAGTGAGTCAGGCCACCAATCGGGTGTCCACATACGAGGGTTATTACCAAACCTCACCACTTCTGTTTTAGCTGAATTAAGCTTAAGGCAATTAGCCGACATCCATCTGGAGATGGATAACATGCATTGCGAAAAGCGGGTACCTGTTTCCTTTTCAGCTCCCTCCCTCACAGACAGCACAATTTGCGTGTCGTCTGCGTAGGAGGTGAGTTGGAACCCAAAAGATCTAATGATGCCAGCCAGGGGTGCCACATAGATATTAAAAAGTGTGGGGCTCAAGGAAGAGCCCTGCGGCACCCCGCAAGGCAGGGAGAAGGGTTCAGATGTAGCATCATTTAGTTCGACTATTTGAAGTCTATCCTTCAAGAAGGAATCAAGCAGATTCCATGCTTGTCCTGTTATCCCGATCTCTGACAACCGATTGAGCAGTACTTTGTGATGCACGGTGTCAAAGGCCGCGGATAGGTCCAAAAGGATAAGCATCGCGCTACCTCCTTTATCCAGGACTTCTCTGATCTCCTCAGTCGATTTGATAAGAGCTAGCTCGGTACTATGATGAGTTCTAAAGCCATATTGTGAGTGATCCAGAGAATCATTCATCAGGAGAAAATCACTGAGTTGTTTATTCATGGCTTTTTCAAGCATTTTGGCTGGTAGGGGCAGTCTGGAGTTAGGGCGATAGTTAGCTGGACCTTTAGGGTCCAAAGATTGTTTCTTCAAGAGAGGGAGCACTGAGGCCTTTTTCCAGGGGCTGGGAAAAATAGCGGTTCAAAATATCTTGTTAAAAAGGGGGGTTATAACCCTGCAGGTTATATCTGCAAGCTGTTTAATAATCCATGTAGGACAGGGATCACTGGGAGCGCCTGATTTTATATTGTTCATGAGATTCATTGTTTCTTCTGTATTCAGAGGAGAAAAATGATCCAGGGTACTGGCCGGGGGAGAGGGAGCATTAATGGTAGAATCCGAATGCTTTTTATTAACCTGGTCTGACAGAGAGGAAAAAATAGTTTCTACTTTTGATTTAAAAAAAGCAGCAACAGTATTACAAAAGTCAGGTGCGACTGGACCGCTGGGCGTCCTAGGGTTTGATAGTTTGATGACTGTTTTAAAAAGCTCCTTCGAGTCAGATTTGGCTTTAGTAATTTGAAGTAGGAAATATTCTTTCTTGGCTAACAGGAGGGATACTTTATAACTCGCAATCGGTGATTTTAGGTCCATTTTATCAGCCGTTGCATAGTTTTTTCGCCACAGTCTTTCGGCCCGTTTGCATAGTAGTTTTTTTTCTCTGAGCTCATCTGAATACCAAGGGGCCGTAGGTAGGACCCTTCTCGGTATCCATTTTCTAGGGGGGGCTGCGAGTAGACACGCCTCGTCTAACCAATTGTTATACAGGCGTGTTGCTACTTCAGGGTCGGGTGAGTCTATAGGCATTGATTCCATGAGGGAAGATTCTAGATGTATAACATCAACTTTCCCCCAGGCTCTGGTCATAATCTCCTTCTTATCTTTTGAGTCTATAGGACCCCTCATATCATGTTTGATTTCAAAGGTAATTATAGAGTGATCGGACCAGGTAATCGGGAGGACAGAGATGTTGCCCAGGTCACAATTGTTTGAAAAAATCCCATCTAGGGTGTGTCCTTTTATGTGGGTGGGGAAGGAGACCAATTGTTCAAGGCCACCTAAGGCCATGATACTATTAAGTCTAGCCGTATCAAGGTCCTCCAATTTTTCCAAGTGGAAATTGAAGTCTCCTAATACGACAAAAGTTTGTTGACACAGAGCTTCTTCTAATAATATATTAAGAGAGTTAAGAAAATCAGTCTTACCTCCTGGAGGGCGGTAGATTAGGATCCCTTTAAAGGGTTTATAGTGTGCAGATGCAATGTTGAAAGACAGGGCTTCGCAGCCTTGATCAAACACAGGTAAGAAATGTGGAGTCTGTGAATCGTGATATATCACTTCAAGCCCTCCGCCCTTTTTATGAGTTCGGTCGTGGGAGTAGCAGCAAAAACCAGTGGGGGTGGCCTTCACCAAGTCAGGACCCGAAGTGCTGTCCAGCCAGGTCTCAGTTATTAATGCAAGTTTAACATTATTGTTTTCCAGAAAAAGAGCGCATTCCACTGAGTGTTTGACCAGCGATCTAGCGTTAAATAGGACACAATTCAGGTGATTGTCCGTTCCGGCAGTTTTAACCACGTCATGCGCATGTGTTCATGATCTTGATGGTGTCGTCGTCATTGAAGTTGGTCCAGGTGAGCAAGCAGTTGGTGCCGGTGGTGGTCGTGGGAGCGGGGGTATCGGCAGTTGCCAGGGTGGTGACGGCGTCAAAGCTGTTGTGGATGTCTGCGATCTTGCGATGGAAGAAGGTGGCCAGCGAGTCGCACAGGTCTTGTGATGGTGGGATGTCGTTGGTGTTGGAGCTGGGGTTCGAGAGTTCCTTCATGATGCTGAAGAGCTCTTTGCTATTGTGTGTGTTGTTTTCTAGGTGGTCTTTGAAGGAGGTCCTTTTGGCGGATCTGATGAGGTGGTGGTGTCGGCGGGTGGTGTTCCTGTGGGCTGTGTAGCTTTCCGGTGTTCCTTTGCAGGTCCAGTTTTTTTCTAGTTTTCGGCAGTTTCGCTTGGAGGCCTGGATGTCTTCGGTGAACCAGCTGGCTCTCTTGCTGGTGTGGGTGTTAGAGGGCTTCTTGAGCAGGGCGAGGGTGTTGGTGCAGTCGTCGATCCATTGTCTGAGGCTGCGGGCTGCGGCGTCCGGGCCGGTCGGGTCTGCGGGTGGGTTCTAGGCAAGGGTGGTCGTTAGCTGGTCCTCGGTGACCTTGCTCCAGCTGCGGCGAGGCATCTGCTGGGTGCGGTGGTGTATGGTGGGTTTCCGGAAGGTGAAGTGGATGCAGCGATGGTCGGTCCAGTGGAGTTCGGTGGTGCGGTTGAAGAAGATGTGGGGGCTTGCTGAGAAGATGGGGTCAAGCGTGTGGCCGGCAGAGTGGGTGGGAGTTGTGACGAGTTGTCTGAGTCCGAGGTTGTCGATCAGGGTGGAAGAGTTGGAGTCGTTGTTGTTCTCGAGGTGGAAGTTCCCCAATGGCGCGGTGCATCCACAGCCTACGTCACTGCATCTCTCGTCGACAGCAGCCTTGATGACGACACAGGGTTCCGCATTGCAGCTTTGCAACTCCTTGGAACCGATGCATCGCCAGCTGTGCCCAGCATCACCAATGCTGGCCTTCACATCGCAAGCCCCGTTGATGGAATCCTCGACGACGACACTACAGGACCTTGTACCGCAGCCTGGCTGCATCTCAGAACTTTGGCTGCGTGATGCATCATTAAAGCGGACCCACACAACGTTCTGCAGATCCAATCTTTGAGGCTCCTAAATTTCGTGTGCTCACAGATGCATCCCCGTATGTAGATAGTACCACCATGGCAAACACAACATGATGATGGACGGGGTGCTGAAACTTTTCAACCACTCATCCCTAGTGACAGATCCATTGTTCTTTTGCTCACCATGCTACCCCAGTTTGGACCCAGCCATATGCAAATCAGTCTTGACCCTGTTACTTATGGGAACAGTCCAGTCTGAATTGCCAGGCCAGGTCCTCCCTGGACCGGGAACAAGCATCCTGTGACTAGTTTTGGAGTAGTACCCCTCATCAGCCAGGCTAGCTTGAATCCAGTGGCACAGCGATCAAGGGACCCATAGGCATACTCTCTCAGAAAGACCAATTTAGCCAACCCTGTGTGGTGCTCATCTATGGCTAGTTTCCTCTGACAGGTAGAGTTGTGCCCTGACTGGACACAGTCATAACACCTGGGTATGTGAAAGTGCGCTCTAAGGCTTCCGCTCTGCGGGGTGTGGAAACTATCTCATACCCATTTGGGCAGGGTGGTAGCCATGGGGGACATTTGAGGGCCAGGACAGCACTTTTTTTTTTTTTTTTTTACATATTTTATTGGTTTTGTAGTTATAAACAATTCAAGTTTACAGTACGCCAGTATGCATAGAATAGATATGATAATTACTTTTTAAACATTCATACCCACCCCCTCCCTGATAGTAGAAACTATACAAGCCTCTCACCTTTCCCACTAGACTCAATCTTACATTATATCCTAGTCATATTGTCATTCAAGACATAGTACTCTGCATGTATTTTACATTTTAGTTTGCAGTATTTATAAACAAAGACCCACTAATACCATTCCGGGCCAGGCCAGCTCCAAAAAATCTTTGCCCCTCCCCCTCCCCCAAATGACCGAGGCAGATGGCACGGTATAGAGGTGCCAGAGTTCAGAAGGTGAATGGCCAATAAAAATGCCTTTACATTTGTTTTTATCTTTTTATGTTTGATGTGTGATCAATGACAGTATACATGTCAGGCTTTGTTTTATGACATAGTGCTGATTATTCTTTTAACAGACATGGTGTTTACTTTTCTTTCTTTGACGGTAAATGAAGATTCTGTAAAGTTAACTCTGTGACCATCTTTCTGGGGTACAGACAGGGCCGCTGGAATTATGCAGCAGGGAAAGCTTAAGTTATGCATCAATGTTCAGTAAAGTATGCAGCAAGGAAACACAAATGATGAGGCATAATGCAGCACATTTTGTCATAGTGACACCATCATTTTGTAATTCTTACACATTTTAGCACTATCTTGGCAAATGTTTTACTTCATTAGTACAAGTTCCAAATCCAAATGCAGATTTCAATAACTAGAAGGTGACCAGTCAGCCTTTGCTAAGGACTAACCATTGCACGGCAGCATCTTTTCCAGCATTTGTAGTATCTTTTGATAATTGGCTAATTTTCATAATCGTGCGGAAAACAGCCACAGAATCACATAATTCCAGTTGTCTTGTGTACAGTGAGTGTGAAAAGAAATACTGTAGGATGTCAATTTGTTTCTAATTTACAAACAATGTAAATATCTGTAAATGAACTGTACAAATATTTCAACATACACCAGTAGTTATGAAAAGACAAATGAAGCACATTTTGCTTTATTATTCTGAAGTGTGATGAAACAAAGATTTTGATAGGATGAAAACAAATCAATATCAAAACAAATCTTGGTGATGCACAAATGATAAATATTGTATTGTATTGTAATTCACCTTTGTACATTGCTTTCTACCCCAGTGTGCGATACTGAAGAGCTTACCTATATGGACATCAATCTACGCTATGTAGGGTGGTTAGTGCTTGGAGAGCTATTATATTTGTTTTGTGATCCTATGTGAGGGGCCTTTCGTGTCATGCATGATGACCACCAAGGTGCGGTTATTGTGTTATGAGATGCAGCGCCTAATACTGTGGTAGCTGATGAGATGTGCCAGATACAGATGCAGAGTTTTGGGTTTTTCAGTATACTGGTAGCTTTGAACTGCTTTGCAAGTCCCTTTATGGTATTTCTTATGATTATAATCTGCTCAGCTGGTTACTGTGCTGGGTTGTCTAATCAGAAATTTAGGGCAGATTTACTTAAATTTCATGCAACATAACAAGGCAACTTGCTGTGCTGTGTTGAGTGAAAGGCAGACAGTAAAAATGCACCATATTTACAAAGAAATGACACATTTCTGTTGTTTCCGTGCACTGGAGCACTGTGCGCTACCAAGTCTCAACATAGGCACCCTTATGCCATGGTGCAAGAGTGCCTGCATTAAGTTCAGGATTGATCGTGTGCAGGAAGGGACACCTGTCTGCAAAAAAACCCTCCTTTGAGGCATATTCCTCTTTCTAAGTGTGCTGCATAATGCAGCACACATAGCATGAAGAAGTAACAAGGAGAAATACAAATATTTCTTATTGTTACTCCTCACTGAGGAGGGCGTAGCATTTTGACGCTTTCCCAGATTTACTATCTTTAGTAAATCTGAGAATGCACCAAAATCCATAGGTGGATCGTGGAATGCCCACACTTCACTCTTGGAATGCCTTCCCAATACAATGTAACGTCAGGCAGTGATTTGAGCTGCCTTGTTGTACTTTGTATTTACTAAACTACGCAAAGCCATGAACAACTCTACAGGACATTGAGTCATGTTGTTCTTAAGTCAGCAACTTTCATGACATTACCTATTCCTGATACATAAGTGGTTGTCCCTATCTAAACCTACCAGTCATTCAGAAGCAATGCCCAGTCAGGAAATTCTAGATCTCAATTTGGCATGGTGCTTTGATTAGCCCATTGGACTGGGGAAGAGTCATCACAAGTCTGGTACGACTTACATTGCTCCACCCTACACTGGCCTGTTTTGAAATATAGCCTGGTGAGATAATCAATCTGCTCTGGAGATCTTTATTTTGCTTGCGGAAGCCAGATAGTTTGTTGCACTAATGTGCCTGCTGCAGATGGCTACAAATGCCTTAACTAGCAGTAGTGTAAATATAAAATTGCCCAATATAGCCTGCCTTGTCACAAAAGGTTGCTATAACAGACTATCTTTCATAAAATGGTTTAAAAATATAGATAGCCCTGCCAGGCTCAACACACTGAGGATTCAGATCCTTGACCCAAATATTGTGTAAATCGTAATCAGGGAGTGTGAAACTGAAGGCATTTGTATTGTGATTGACCTCCCCAGACTAAGGGTGGGCAGTACACTCATCTCTGCTGGCAGAGTTCACCGGGTTTTACCACTCCATGATCTACTTGGAGTGCAGCGTTTGGCAAAAACTCTGCCAATCGCCTTGTGGCAGAGTTTGCCGACGGAGCCTGAGGTAGCATCCATTCTCTGAGAGGACTCCATTTTCAATGAGGCAGTCCGGCTTCTGCGCTCAGCGCCACCCACGAGTACAGACAGAGCACCGCTTGACCTGCATGCACCATGTCTGTGGTGGACATAGACATGGGCTTCCAAAGCTGCTATATTGCAGTGGCCCATGCTGGTGGCATCGAGACTGTAGCCAATAAGTTCAGTGACCACTGCATGCTGTGAGTATCCTACTAACTCCCACAGAACAAATTGCGGCCACACTAGCCAAGGAGGCCTCAGTGAAGTGTGAGAGAAAGGAGAGTGTTTGAGCAGTTGACAGTCACAAAGTTAGGTTGCACATTTTATATAGCGCTAGGAGCTTTGTCTGAATTGTGGTGGCATGCAGAGTGATGTAGCTCTAGGCCATTAGTTCACGGAGTAATAGCGTTGCTCTAGATGCTTTGTCTGTGACTGTGGTACAAGTTACAAGCACAAAGTTAGGTTACACATTTACATAGCTCTAGGAGCTTTTTCTGTGGAATAAAGCACAGTTACACAGCTCTTTGTTCTTTCTTCATGACATCCAGTAGAGTTTTAGAATTTCTTTAGTCACTTTGCTGGGACAGAGCACAAGTTTTTTTTTTTTTGGCATTGATCACAGAGCATACAGCTCTGAGTGCAGGGAGCGCGCAGGTCTCTGGCTGTATTACCTTTGTTAATGTTGCAATGCACCATGTTACACAGCGCACAGCACTATACGAGCTCTAGGTTACTTGTCTGTGGCTTAGAGCACTGATACAGACAACTAGAGCTTTGTCGTAAGTGCATTGCACGAGGTCAGACAGGTTTGGGTGCTATGCTTGTATCTGCTGCAGAGTTATGAACTGCTCCAATATTATGCCAGTGGCACATTCCATCATCCCAGGCACTGTGTCTGAGTCACACAGGAAAGTTAACTTACACCCCCTAGCACTTTGTCCACCGTGCATGGTACATGGTTACCCAAGGCAGGGTGCTGTGAGTGTATCACAGTGCTGGGTAGGACAGTGGCAACTCTCAAGGCAACTAATTTAAGTTTTAACTAAGACTAAAGAAATTCCAATGCATGTTCAACTCATTGGCATCACTTCATTGGTCTAGTCTATAAAGTCCTAATTTTCAGACTTATTATGTTGAATTCAAAGCTTACATTGGCTTGAGCACAGCTTTGCCTGTTTTTAAAACATAAAGCCTCAGTCAGGACGACCACAGGTATTTTGTGAAGACGAGAACTTTTTTTGACTGTTACTCTTATTTTTACCTTGCTAGTTGAAGACCATGAATTTAACTTATAAATGCTACCCGTGATGGTGTGCACAAATGTCAATGAGCTATGAGGGAGTGCTGCGCTATATCCACCTACCCATTATAAAAGGGGAGGTGAAAATGGCTCTAACGTCATTGGTTGTAAATTAAAACTAGGGGTGGGCTGAACTCTGCAAAATCTTGTGGATTTTTTATGTAACTCTGTGGAATTCCATGGAGTAAAACTCTGCGAGTTCCACCCACCCCTACTCGAGACATCGCTGCAGAACATCCCCTATCATTGCCTGATTTTTGTATATTGTAATTTAAGATCTATGTAGTATGGATCTGCTTTATGAAATGTAAAGATACCTTTGAAATTCTGCTTTATCTTTATCTCAACCTGACAGCTGACCGCATTCTTGCACGTCTAGCTGCTGCTTCGCTGTGCCCTGCTACTAATTTCCTCCATTGTTTTAATATGTGAAATTTCTAAATGTGTTCTTGCTGCTATCAAATGAAATTAAATTTTAATCTGTTTTAAACCTTTGCACTATTCACTAGCGGGAGGGTGGTGGCCGGCTTTCTTGTGCAGAGCTGAATTGCCTCACGGTTGGGACATAGAGCGCCTCCATTTTGGGGAGGTGTGCACTCTAGTCTCACATGGTTAAAAGCAGAGATGCTGTGCGGCTGCGCCGCTGGTGCACCCAAGGCGTGCCAAAGGCAAGCCTGTATGCATCCGTCAGTTTCCCGGAGGTGGCCGGCGCCTGCCTAGCTGCCCGTTTGCCCTGGGATTCGACACCAACTATCCAGTACGGGCGTGAAAAACAGCTCAACCTTGGTACCTACTATTTCTGCCAGGGTGCAGCGGCTAGCTGCGATAATTGGGCTAACTTTCGCTGCCCGACTTGCAACTAGGCTTGTCCACAGGACATAGTGGGATCTCCCACGCTGTCTGCCCCAAGTAAGAAGGTCTGCAATCCTGTTGGATTTGAGCACTGCGTTTGATGCAGTGTCTCACTTCATTCTGTTAGATCGCCTTGAAGCCTGTGGGATTACGTGTCTGGCTCTGAAGTGGCTGAGGTCTTTTCTTACTGACTGTACTTTTCAGGTTAACAATGGGAGATAGCACACATTAGAGTTGACCTCTGGTGTTCTTCAGGGCTCTATTTTGAGCCCCTTACTTTTTAATATATATGTTCGCCCTTTGGCCAACATTGCGGAGAAGTCGGGTCTGCCTATCTTCTCCTATGCTGACAATACTCAGATCGTCTTCTCCCTCTCTGCTGCTCAGCACTAGGATCCTTCCTTATTGTAGCATTGCCTGAGGAATGTTTCATCCTGGCTGACCTGTAATGCCCTGAAGCTTAACAGTTCCAAAACTGAGGTGCTTATTGAGGGCAATTACCCTGAACTATGGGGTATTAAACAATGGCTTGATGATTTGGGCCCTGTGCCTGTCCCTGTGTCCAAAGTTAAGAACCTGGGCTTTATTATTGATCAAAAGCTCTCCCTTAAACCTCAGATTTCCAGAGTTGCCTTATCTTGCTTTGCTGATCTCAGATGGATTAAAAACATCCTTTGGCTAATCCCACTGACAGCTCAGAGAATGGTTCTGCAGGCTCTGGTGATATCCAGGTTGGACTACGGCAACATCCGGTACTTGGGCGCTGAAAAAGCCTCTTTACATCGGCTACAGGTCATCCAGAATTCTGCTGCTCACCTTCTTTTCCCACCTGCCTAGATCTGCCTCAGCTTCTCCTCTGCTCCACCAATTTCATTGGCTTAGAATCAGTAAGCGCATTGAGTTTAAGACCCTCTGTTTCATGTTTCATGTCAAATAGGGCCTTGCTCCTTCCTACATTCAAAGCCTGCTCACCCTTTATGTTCCAGCTCGACAGCTGCGCTCGTCCAGCCTTTCATTGTTCTCTGTTCCCAGGATTTGGTTGGTCCATATGAGGGGTCGCTCCTACTCATGTCTTAGACCCAGGCTCTGAAATGCCCTTCCAATTGACCTTAGAAACTCTCAATCCCTGTTGGCCTTCGGTCAGAGCTTAAAGACGTTGCTCTTTAGTGACTCAGTCTGATCTCTCTTTTTCCTCTTAATTTCTACTACTTTGTCTCTGCTTAGCTGTTTTGGCCCCCACATGTCCAGTGCCGGGAGACCCTATCAGGTAGCTGTGAGCTTTATAAATGTAAATACATACATACATACATACATACATATATACATACATACAGAGAGACATGTGAAGCCTTTTAGAGCAGTGTTGCTCAATACACACTTCCTTCAAAAACATGAAGCGCAAATTTATGACCTCCTGTCTCAGGTCCGCCCTGATTTTCTATTTCTCACGGAAACTTGGCTGTTTGACTCCTCTAACCCCACTATTGCTTCAGCCACCCCATCTGGATACAAAATACTGTGGATAGAACATTCGGTAGGGTAAGGAGGTGGTGTCGCCATTGTCTTTAATCAAGAGTTTGACTGCACCCCCATTACTTTGGACATCGCTGAGGGTGCGAAATGCATAGGATTCCGGTGCACACAATCTCCTCGGCAATGCATAGCGGGGATCCTTATTTATAGGTCCCCAGGGCTGCCTGGGAAATTCATATAGTCCCTTAATGAAGTTATTCACCCTCTTGCCCTTAGGTACAACCACCTTCTCATCCTACGCAATTTTAACTTACATATGGACAAACCTATGGATCCATATGTCATTTCATTGACTGAAGTAATGACAGCATGCAGTCTTGCCCCTTTTATCTCCTGTCCCACACATAACCTGGTCCACACCCTTGATCAGATTTTTTGCAATGGTGAACTGGAGACGGACCTGCCGTCCCCCATAACCTGGTCAGACCACCCCTCATTAATTTCAGGATACCTAGCATAGGGACAGATATACCCCCCTCACTGAATAAGGCGGAATACAAATATAGAGCCCTACACAAAATACACAATAAATGATTATGCAGAACACCACAATCTCCTGCATATGACTCAATCTGACTTCAGGGCCAATTACAGTACAGAGACGGCTCTGTTGGAAGTCACGGAGCACGTGAGGAAAAGCTTGACCAGGGGGCCAGAGCTATCCTGATATTGTTGGATCAGTCTGTGACCTTCTACACGGTCCCACATGATAAACTTTTGGAAAGGCTCAGGGATATTGGCATCGGTGGATCAGCACTTGCATGGATCACATCTTTCCTTATTGATAGAAACCAGGAAATCTGATTACACTCTTTTGCCTCCCCCATGCCCACTATAAAAGTAGGAGGCCCTCAGGGCTCCATCCTCAGCCCTACTCTTAATAACTTATACATGTCCCAAGTGCCTTCCTGGCAAAGGCCAGTGGTGCTGAGATAATCTCATATGCTGACGACACGCAGATGATTTTCATCTGCCACAAGGGAGAGGACTTTGAAGGGGAAAGAATGAGTTCCTTCCTCACAAAGGTGTTCAATTGGCTCAAGGGAAGACAACTCAAATGCAATTGGGAGAAATCAGAGATTGTCTTCTTTGGCTTGCCTTCCGCGATCAATTGGAGTCATTGGTGGCCTGAGGAGTTGTCCCCCCCTCTTAACCCAAACCACAGTAAAAAATCCTTGGCATCCACATTGACAGGGCTCCCTCTATGAGACCCCAAGTCCAGGCCTTAGTGGACACCTGCTTTAGCATGCTACACATGTTAAGAAAGTTCCTCCTGCTTCTTTCATTCAACACCAGGAAAACAGTGGTCCAGGCTTTGGTGACTTCTAGACTGGACTACGCTAATATATTGTACCTGGGTCTGCCTGGTTACCTCCATCAGCGCCTTCAGGTGATCCAAAATGCTGCGAGCAGGCTGATCCTTAGGTTGAAGCCCAGGATGCACATGGCCACTTATCTCAAAGTACTACATTGACTACCGGTCAAAGAAAGGATTAGGTTTAAGGTCCTGGTAATATTTTTTAAAGCACTCCATGGTAAGGGCGCGGGTTATCTCAAAAGGAGAGTTAGCTGTTACTCACAGGCCAGATCCCTGAGATCCTCCTCTTCGGACCTCGCTTGCATCCCCAGAGTACACCTGACCCGTATGGGGGGCAGATCTTTTGGGTCTTTGGGAGATCAAGCGTGGAACCAAATACCAGCTGCTCTGAAACCCCAACTGACTTGACAACCTTCACAAAACATCTTAAAACCTGGCTCTTCCAGTGCTAAATGTGTTTATGGGTCCTGTTTGCGTGAACCAATCAGCACCGGGACACTCTTGTTGAGTAGCTGTGCATGTACATGTACATGTACATGTACGCTCATTCATTCATCTAACGTATGTTCGTAGCAAATAAATAGCTGTCATGAGGTCCTATATAATTAATGTACAAATGCATAACTTTTGGTGAACATTTGGGTTAGCATTTTATTGATAGAAGTGTGGGAACACTAGGTGGAAGGAATTTTATGAATCCTCAGAAATTCTGGAATTTTCCTTCACAGAAATATGTGATTTAGCCAAACTTTGGAGTTTGTAGGTCATTCTTGGTGATAAAAAACATTGGGATCCACGCAAGCCACACCATCGCAGACCACTAGGTACCTATTTTTCAGAAATATCTGAGCCTGGCAGGTTTCCCTGTGTGCCGACCGAGACCTGGCCTAAATTCCACAGCTACCTACATCACCAGAATTGGTCCATTTGCAAGGCAAAACCTTGATCTTGCCTTGTATCTAAGGGGCCACAGGAGCCATTCCTTATGCAGGTGATAGCTCAGTCACTATGGTTGTAGGGAAAACTGGAGGAACGCTGTGTGGTAGGATACTTATGAATCCCTACAGATTCCATTAGCGCTGTTTGCTTTCATTTTTGTTGTGCTATGTATCGCCCTTGCGCACAGCGTGCTGCTTAATACTACAAAGCAATACATTAAACTTGGGAGTTCCGAGAAGCATTTTCCTTGCATGCCAACTTTGATTGTGGGAAATAAAATGTCAGGTGTTATTACCAAAAACATTTTCTTATCTAGCACTGTTGAAGTCCACCGTACTGTAAAAATAGTGTGTTGGACATCAACAGGTCGTCGTCTGCCCTAAAGCAGTTAAAACCCATCAAATCCATGAAGCCTGATGTCGTATCCAACAAGACTTATTAACAAACTGCACGGATGTAATGGACACATTGCACTAACTTCTTTGTCCCATGATAGTAGGGGACTTCTCTAGTTCTAGGAGGCCCCCCAGGAGGGCAGCCTTTTGAGACTAGGGAACAGCAAAAGGCACAGTGATCAAAGAAATGTGCCATGTGCTGCAATTGGCCATGCATAGCCAAAAGAAAGTTTCAGTTGCCATATGTGGTCTATGGAGAAGAGGGCTAAAGAAAGAATAAACACATTGAGAAGCACAAAGAAGATATAAGGGAAGATAGAGAATAGGTTCTATTAAAGAAGAGACGCCTAACAGAAAGAAAGGAGAGTAAATAGAAAATGCAAGCGAGAGCAGGAGAGTTAGGCATGACAAGAATGGGAAGATAGATGCAGCAGCAAACAGAAAGGGATCGTGGGGAAAAGGTTGAGAGGGGCAGTGATGGCTAGGTACATGTAAAGAAATAGTGATTGGAGATTGTAAGTGGAATGTATAACTTACATGTTTTGGTCAATACAGCTTGCCCAATGTGATTTTAAAGCACACTTTTGCACTTTATTTTCTAAAAGGAATCTTAGCATAAGATCCACATATCAACTTGGATCGGGGTCTTTAAAATCCTAATAAGTTCTTACCATTGTTACTTGATCCACAATCTCCTTCTTATTCTCTTCTGCCCCATATTTACAAGGACACGTAAAGCCACCCTGTGTTTTTTTTCGTGTCCTTGTAAATATGGCCCCTTTACACACAACAATTTGCATGAAAGGAGCGTGCCATGGGTGTTGCTGTGGGTGTTCCTACGCAACACCCATGACTTCTGCCACATTCGCAGATGTACGAGAAATTGTAAACCTGGAAATGAACCCGAATGCTACACCTCCCCAGGGGTGGTGTAGTGAGGTGCAATAAGGTGCGATGTTTAAATTTCTTCTCGTTTTTTTGTTCTTTCTATGTGTGGTGCATTTTGCACAGGAAATCACCTCTTGTGCTTGTTTATGTGCAGGAAGGTGCCCCTTCCTGCACTTCAACAATCATTAAAAAAAGTTATGTTTTTCAACTTCTATGTGTGCTGCATTAAGCAGCACACATAGAAGTTGAAAAACAACATTTCAGATTTGTTTATGTACAGAAAGGAACACCTCCCTGCACATAAACAATCATTACCCTCAACGCAGGCAGCCTTGCACTACAGTGGAAGGGTGCCTGCGTTGGTGCATGGCAGAAAATTGTGCGCCAGCGAATGGGAGAGCAAAGGGTTCCGTCAGTTCGTTGTAGATATGACGCATCCCTGTGCTCCGGATTTAACGCAGCGCGGCGCAGCCGCACGGCTTGCGGCACTACGCTGCGTTAATTCCTTGTAAATGAGGCCCTGAGTGCATATTCTGCATCTGGTGTCAAGTGAGAAATATAAACACACATTGAACATTATGTATTTTAAAGATGGATTCAGAGCCTGAGGCCTATGCTCCATTTAGACTCCATTGAGTCTTCGTCACGAGACATGCGGTGCAAAACAGCTCTCCGTGCTGAGCGTGTCATGAAGATTCTGCGAGGGAGCGTTATGCAAAGGGACCGCTGTGAGCTGGCTGGCAGGTCCCTCCTGATGTTAACAGAACTTTAATAAAGCTTATTATCTTAACTCTGGTCGCCGGCACCTCTTTTCAGCCTAGTTTAGTCTAAGCCAGAAAAACACATCACAATGATTTCATTTCAATTGTAATAGCTCCATGTCAATACAACTATATAATTCAAATGTGGAATAACTTCCACACCTGGAAAAACCTGGTTGCGCCCACCTTTTCAGATCGATTCTCACTTTGCATGTATGTGAAGGACATGACCCGAGAACATTTTACACACACATAGGACACAAGTGTGCACTATTCTACTTTAATTTGCTCACTATGTATTCATACATTTCTCCAGTAAGTCTATGACAGGGAAGTGTTTTATGACCCAAGACATTAGAGCCCTTGTGTATTGTACATTATTGCTAAACACTGTCACAGATTGATGACGTGCTGCTTGTTACTCTAGTATTTCAAATGTGGCTTGACATCACATGATATCTTTTGCAGCTGTGTGTGGTACTCATTGAGCTTCCATCACCAGCATGAAGGGGAGACACCCACTGAAGTGTTTACACATTTACATTAGGCTTCCACTTTTTACTTCTAACACAAAAACATGTTTTAACACCATAATACAACCACTGCTGATGTTCCTGTTCTTTTCTACTTTTCCAGCATGATCACATACTTCATTTTGCATTAATCTCCAGTACGGTCCATTTTATATGAACCAGTAGTATACCTTTATTCCATCTTACCTACAGGACACGTAAGCTCAGAATAGCAAAACTAAATGTCTGTGCCTTAGTCACTTATTTCATGGCTAGTCAGTGGCCTTCGAGCATTCATCACACTTGTTTCCTCATATTTCTTCTTAGGAATCTCAGAAATCATCTCAGCTGGTTCTCCTCTTCTCTCGCTGCCCACTTCTCTCTCCACTCCACGCTATCAGCTCAGTCTCAGTGGGCTTGGTTCTTTTCTCTCTGTTACTGTCTCCACTGCTTGCAATATCATGTCATCATTCAGTTTCAGATCAACTATTTACCGAAGACATCCATGGCAACTTCTCCTTCCTCCCTGGAACCCATAACTCCAAGACAGACTGACGGGCCAACCCAGAGCCATCAGTATCTATGTGGCACTTTGTTTTCTCTTGTTGAAAGTGGCAAAACTCAAACTCATCATCTTGCAGCATCGCCAGGCTTCATCACTGCCTCTTCCATCCCAGTGTCCTGTACCCCTCACCCATTCTTCCTGGCTCAGCAATGAGCAAGGACACTTTGTTTACTTACGTAAGCTCATCAGCAACTGCGTAGAGAAAGCTGGAGATTGCAGTGCCCCCTACTTTTGGGTGAAGGGCATTGCAGAATTACAGCTGCTGTGTAAGGTCCACCACACAGACCTGACACAGCAGTAGCAATCCTGCAACGTCCCATGCCCCAAAATTAGGGGGCAAGGCAATCCTCAGCTTTCTCTACGCCGATGACGTGATCTTGGGCAGTCACACTGAGGTGGGGCTGCAGAGGTTGCAGCAGCCCCTTAATGTCACGAGGCCCTACTCTATGGACAATGGTTTTACCATTAACCTTGGGAAAACCAAGACCATGACATATAACAACAACAAAAAACGAGCTTCGACATGGTTCTAGGGAGACACCCAGATTGAGAACACAGAAGAGTAAAAGTGTTTAGGGGTAATCATTGAAAAAAAGGCTCTTACATCGCACAGAAAGAAGCGTTTAAAAGGAAGGGCATGGTTCTTGCTGTAACACTTAAAACCTTTGAAAGGAAATTAGCAGGTCCTTCACTGGCACCCCTTCTTCGAGTAGTACAAGCCAAACCTGTACCGAAGAGTTCATACAGGAGCGAAACATAAGAGGCCAGGATGCTAGAGTTTTGGACAACATAACGGCACGCTCATCTAGAATCATCTTTTCACTTCTGTGCTTTACCTCCCTGGCACAGATTTGGCTACAGTTTGGCAGTTAAAACAGACACTGGCTAGGCGGGGTGCCTACCTAATATGCCGGAACAAAATCAGAAAAGCAGAGCCCAACACTCTGAATTCCCACCTATGGAAGAAGCTACAGGATTGTAACTTTTCGCCCGCAACTGCCTACCTTCAGGAATCACTAACAACTGGTAGACCTTCGCAGCTTTGGGACTCACCTCCTAGCCATCAAGTCTTCAAGAAGCTAGTTTGGAAATCACAAAAAATTCGCTCACCAGCCGAAGATAAAGCTTCACTGACGCACAGAGCCCACGAGTGGATGACACTCAATAAATGCAAGACTCTCACGCCACAAATGTAGTTTAACACCGGGTACCAAGCCTTTGACAAGGAGTAGTTTTAAGATACCAATTGGGGTTACTGCTCTCAAGATTTCATTCCCCCCTCCCCCGGATGCGGGAGAGCCATTCTGACACTTGCAGACTATGTAGCTCTGCGTCCGAAGACTTGCTCCAACTGGTCTGCTCTTGCACAGGGTTGCTTGATGAAAGGAGACATAGTGCCAATATCGGCAACAGTTATCACAAAACACATAAGTACATAAATAAAACACACGACACTGAATGTAAGTGGAGAAATATTGCTGCAGGTTTATTAGCATAAGCAATATGCAAACATGGTGGGTTATCTTACGGGCGATCCCAGGGCAGGCCAGCCCCTATGCCGCCTGCCCGTCTGATAAGCCTAGAGTCACCATGGCAACGCCAATTGGTGTATACCAAATGTTGGGAGGGTCCCCCCCTCCCATCCGTGGACCACCAGTCCACTTGCTTCACACGCCCCCCCGTGATGGGTGGGCGGAGCATACATGGCAGCCCCCGGTTGCTCAGACCCACAACCGCCTGTCGGATAGCGGGGCGCCGTCGGTCTTCCAGTGGACACGCTAAACATCCCTGGGTATCCTGGCTTAGCACCACGCGGTGCTGCTGCATGCTATACCCCTTGGTATGTGCAGACCCTGGATCGCCCTGTAACTCCTCCTGCAACACAAAGTGAAAATTGTTAGAAAACCTGGCCCCCCCTTTGTCCCTCCGGACGCCGGGTAAGCGGATGGGCGGGCAAGGCGAACGAGCGGACAAGAGGGCGAGGAGGGGGCGGAGACAGAATATGTACCCACCTGGCTCCTCCCCGCCGGAAGCAGCTATCTGCTGGGGTCTCCCTTGGTCTATCCCAGGGACACGACCTCCCACCCCTGTGCCTTCCTGTGGCACTAAGGCGGCCGCCCTCAAAGGGGCGGGCCGCTGCGCAACCCCCCCCCCGGGCAGCCTTACAGTTGTTAAAGGTCTCCTTTAACCGGAGAGTCATACGCACGTGGAGGCAGGCGGTGCTGGCCTGCTTCGATCCACCGGACCCACAGCTAAACCGCCATTTTGTTAAATTTTTGCTGATGGTAGGAAAAAAGATTCCTCACAGTACACCTAATCCCCTTGCTACAAGGGTGCCAGTAAGGACTCATGCAAGAGCAGCAAGGTATTTCTCATGGAGATGGCCCTGTCGGGGCCAGTGGCAAACTAATCACGTGCCTTGCTCTATTGTGATCAAGGGGCATGGTCTCCATGCAGGGACGAACCTCAGAGGCCTGTCGTCCCTCCCACGTCCTGCTGCCCCCCAGGCACTCGCTTTCAGGGTCGGACTGGCCATAGCGGGCACCGGGCAATCCCCCGGTGGCCCGCACGGGTGGGGGCCGGTTTTGGGCCCCTGGGGGACGTTATGGTTACACAGCTGTTTCTGCAAAATCGGCCGAAAACCGGCCCTGGCAAAGAGCTCGGCGGCACCCCCAAGGGAGGGGGGGGGGCTGCCAAGCTCTTTGCCAGGGCCGGTTTTGGTTCACAGTCCGGCCCTGCTTGCTTTCTGTTCTGCACTTAGCACTTTAAGTCAGGCGAGGTTTTGATCTCTTGCCATCTCGCTATTTTGAACAAGACATGGACAATATTGGCTGCACCAGTAAAATGAGTTTAAGCTGTTGTTATCATCTGTGGAGAACTCCTGTATAGTCATATTTTTAAGGATTGTATTACCTGTGGCACCATATTTAACCTTTTTTATTGCCAGTTTTACGCAAGGGATCTGTTTGCTTTTGCATGTGGCTGTTTAACTAAGATTAATTAATTTGTGGTGGATACTATTAGCCATTATAGAAATGGTATTTCATGTTTTAAAGTCATAGTATTTTATTGCAAAGTATGCAATTAATAAAAAATTCCAAATTCTAAAATTCATCAGAAACTGCTACCTATTACCATCTCCTAAATAGTAAGCCTGGGTGATTAACTCCGCTCCGCTTGCGTAGTTTGCAGAGTTTTCAGCACTCCGCGTTACGTGGAGCTCGCGGAGTTCCGAAAAAAGAGCTGAGATTTTTTCCTCGCTTGCACTCAACAACATCAAGTTGGCGAGCATGATTGAGAGGAAATCCACCTCCCGGCAAGATTTTTTCTCATTCGCGTTCATCATCGCCAAGTTGGCGAGCATGAGCTAGGGAAATCAACCTCCCGGCAAGATTTCTCAATGCGGGCAGTCAGATTTCTCAATGTTAGTGGCCGCGTAGTCTCGCGTCTGCTCACGTTGAGAAACCGTCCGTTCGCGTTGAGAGAGCTGCCGCTCAAGTAGATAATCTACTCGAGCGGCAAAAAGGAAGCAGCGCCCGCTTGTGCTGTGCATGGTGCCGTTTGCAAAAATTTCACAGCACGGACAAAGACCCGGTGCTGAAAATTACAGCAAACTGCATTTTTCTAACGCACTCCACCACTTGCAGAGCTCCAAGTAGCGCGGCAGAGTTTTTTCTGCACGTAGCGGAGTTGCACATAGCGGAACTCTGTGAACTCCGCCCATGCAACTAAATAGAAACCTAATCCAGTAACTCTTCTCATTTTACCCATCCAAAACCATTGTCAACTCCCTGTTCATAAAAGAAATATACTGTGGTTTTACCCTCTTTCATGAGCTCCCCAGTACACATCTCCTCTTGGGAAAGCCACTATTTTCATAATGTGTACCGTGCTTTTGCTTCTTGATACACCCCTGTCTCCCTCGACCATTTCCAAGCAGGCCGACTCTCCACACGGAAAGACTCTGCTCAAGTGTCTTATTCTGATGGTCAAAGCGGTCCACGGTCTACGCCCTCTGTGCGACAAGCATTATCAAGCCACCGACTATAACCCAGTGACCTTTGTCCTGCCATCACGTGGCTTCCACCCCCTTCCCCAAGTCCCCATAGTGAAGCACACTGGCTCTGAGTCTTCACACTCTTGAATGCCTTTGCTGGAATTTCCCACACTAGATCAGCAGGAGCTCACGCTATGTTCAAGAGGGCCCTCAAGTATTCATTGTATGTAAAAAAAAGTCCTTTGATAATAACCTTATCTTCATAATACAACAGATTGTGACACACAGTCACCCTTTAGCGGCTTCTGCATTCTGAGAATTAACTACCTACAACTATTGAGAGCAGAACTGTAGGCATCCTGAGATACAAGGAAGTCACTGCTGTATGCAAGCGTGGTTATTGAGGTTTCCTGCTTGAACGCATGTGCAGCATTATTTCCAAATGCTAACACTGACAGAGCTAATAGGTCTGTGATAGATCTACTGTGGGACGCTGCACAGACAAATGGCGACTCGTTCAAACCATACACTGGCAAAACACTGAATATGTACATGCAAATGTATACCTCCCCCAGAGTTAGGGCGTTGTTCAGATCTGCCACAAATATACACTGATGAAGCCCATGGGACACCAAGACATTGTGGATTCTCTGCATTGTACTGGCAGGGAGACAGGACAATGGTGCATGAACATAGAAAGAAGACTACAGAGTACACGATACAACGGTGGCTTTTGTAGAGGACTTATGACGTGTGAATGTACAAACAAGGTAGAAAAGGGACTTTTGCTTTCGTCTAGTCATTGTCATTCTCCCTCCCAGTAACTTCTCTGTCTGTGACACTCAGTCCTGTAAAATACCAATCCTCCTACTGTTATCACCACCAATCCTATGACTGCTACCTCCATCCCCAGGCCACCATGTTTGTTCAGCCCATTTTCCAATGCCCTGTAGGGAAAAGCTGTCCCTGTTAATTCTGACAGACCTCCATACTCATTTTTAAATAATTTTTTGGGAACAGTACCTTCTGTATGCCCCAAGTGTAGGAACTGGGTTTCTGTTGCACTAACCCCCCCCACTTTTTGCCAGACTACTGATGCATTTTGACTTGATACCAATCAGGTTCCCAGGGCCTGTGTTCTTTCACCAAAACGAACCCAATTGGCATCTCTAGCCACAGGTCAGCCCCTGGTAAATGATACCTTAGGTACCCAGGGCACTGTGACAAGGGAAGACCTCTATGGGCTACAGCACTTATTGAGCCACCCTTAGAGGCCCTGTACCATTACACTCACACCCTGTCCTTGCAGGCTGCGTGTTGTGGTGTAGAACAGTGAAGAGTCAGCTTGGCACACCTCTGTGTGCCATGCCTACAACCCATTGCCCTGGCAAAGGTCAGTCACCCCTCTAGCTGGGTGCACTATACCAGTGGTGAGGGTACAGGTGCATGAGCCCTGTATCCCATACAGTGTCTAAGTCCTTTCTTAGACATTGTAAGTGCAGTGCTGCCATTAAGAGTATATGGTACTGGGAGTTTGTCATTACGAACTCCTCTGCACCATAATGGCTACACTGAAAACTGAGAAGTTTGGTATCAAACTTCGCAGCACATTAAACCCACACGGATGCCAGTGTGGGATTTAATGAAAAATGCACACAGAGGGCATCTTAGAGATGCCCCCTGAAAACTAACCCACACTAGTGTCCAGGCTGAGTGGCTGCTTTCAGCTTCTACCACCAGACATGTTTCTGGACCTCTGGGTCGAGAGCCTGCTACTCTCTGTGGCCTGAAACAATGCACTTCCTGGGACGAGGTGCCAAGCCTCCTCCCCCAGGATGGGCAGGGTTCACGATGGGAAAGCTTCAAAGGCTTGCCGCATTTGTGAGCTTCCCCAGGCCACTTGCTGCCCTCAGCAACTGGTCCCCACTGGTTCTTACCCCCACCTTGGGCGGGAGAACCGGCGGGAAAAACAAGTGAGGAAGAGAAGTGTGCCCACCTCTGCCAACTCCACCCATCATGTGGGGGAGGCGAGGTGAAGCACAACTCTCAGTTCACACCATCTTGAAGATGGGGGGACTCAGCCAACCAGGGACAGGCTCATGCCCGCTCCCACTGGAGGGTGGCATAATAGAGGGTCTACCCACCCCAGGAAAGGGACCCATTGATCCCTGCCTTTTACCTACCTGTAACACCTCTAAATCTAGTATTTAGGGGCACCCTTGAACCTTGCTTCCTCAGACAAGAACCTGCAAGAAGAAGAAGAAGGACCAAACAGCTGTGCAGCAGCTAACAAGGGGAAGACGCCCACTGACTTGGCCCCAGCCCCCCGGACTCCTCCCCCTCGAACCTGCTCCTGTGAAATCCCGGTGTGTCCTGCAGCCAGCAACCTTGAAAACCCCGGCGAACCTGCCTGCCTTCAACTACAAAGACTCTGTCACCCGTGAACACCGGATTTGTTAATCTGCAACCTCTGGCCGGACACCGCCCCACTCTGCACCCGCCGTCCACGGCCCGAACTCAAGTGTGCAAACACCACGAGGAGGTCACCCCAGCGATCCTGACCTGAGATCTGGCTACGACCCCTGACCGCCTCAAGCCTCCAGCTGAAAATCCAGTAACCTAAATCCAGAATGCCCCCCTAACCGCAACCAGGAGCTGTTAAGAAGATCCAACCTCAAAAGGCACCTCTGCACCTGACGCCCCATGGCCTTGTGTGCCCAAACCAACGGTACCTAACCAACCCCTAACTTTCCAACTTACCTCTCGAAGTGGTGGTCACACCCAGAAGACCTTCGCCCCGAGCCTGCAGTGCCTTTGCAAACCAGAGGTCCCACATTGAAACCAACAGGGCGCCCGACGTCGAACCTGCACCCGGCCGCCCTAGTGCCGCTGAGGGTGCACCTTTGGTGCTACCTTGTTTCCCCATTTGACCTGAGCTAAAGTCCGGGAGCTTTGCTCCCACAACCCAGTGGCATGCTTGCCAGCAGCCACCAACCGGAGGCCCCCTATCCCCCATTGGAAAACATTGGGCCCCAGCACTCTGCACCCGGCAGCCCTAGTGCCGCTGAGGGTGTAACGAGAGTGCATACTTGACCCTGTGGGAACCCTTGTTCTAACCCCAGAAGCTCAACTCCAAAGACCGATTACTTACCTGGTAACCGTTAACTTCATTTCTCTCCATAGGAATCCAGTGACTGCTTTTTCTCTGAAAAATGTTCTAAGTGTGGAGTTCATTTGTATGGAAATCTGAAAAATAACAATTGTGCAAAACTGATTTTACTTACCTTTTCTCTGTGATCAATGACAGTCCAAATCTTAAAAAGACGGTCACAATCAAGGTAATCTTGTGGCAACGCTAAACCCGCAGAGAATTCCCATAGAAGCCCATGTTGACACCAGAACATGGGCTTCTATGGGAATTCTTCAGGGCATATTATCAAGCCCACTATCGCCGCTTTAGCGGCAGTTTTCTGCCGCTAAAGCGGTGATAATTTTAACGCCGTTTGTTGATAATATGCGCCCATATACTCAAAAACAAAACGACGCACTTGCCAAAGATAGCTACACTCACCAGCACCTACTCTGCAGAGACACGGCAAAAAGCAACAATCTCACACTGGAAAGAAAAAAAAACAATTACTCACAAGACAACAAATTACACATTGAGCACAAATGCAAAAAGATTTTGACACTCAAAAAAGAGAAACCAGACATACTGCTATTCTTACACCATTTGCAATAAGCACATTTATGCATGGAAATGAAACTCATTTAGAGTAAATAGTACAAAACAAATCTTTTAACTAACACATGCAACTACACAAACTGCAGAACCACCAGTAACAAAACTGCAACCTGGAACATCAGTCTAAAGAGCAAAAGCCTTGAACTAGAACAAAAAGGAGAAATTCAACATTAGAACTGCCATTCACAAGAAATAAAACAATTAACATTATAACATCCTATGTCACTACGCAAATGGTCAATCTGCCAGATGGGCCTTCAAATAGGGCCGAGAAAAATGGGGGGTGATCTTGCCCAAAGGATCTGGTGGGGTTTTCTACCAGGCCGATCTGTCCCCAAGTGGGGCAGAAAAGAACAGACAGATATTTGCCCCCTTGCTTAAGAAATAGACCCCTGGTGCCTAATTGGGTTTTCAGTCCCCCCTCCCGCCTGGGAGCAGAAAGGCCAAAAAATAGGGAGATCTGGCCTCAGAGGGGGCAGAAAATACATATACATAATTAAATCCCCTGGAAGCGACCCCTGGCCATGGGGCCGATTCCATATGCAATAAAAAAAGAAACCTTGGTGCCTAGTGACGAGCCAATCTGCCTCCGCGGGGGCAGAAAAAACGTAAACTTTATTTGAAGCGACCCAAGTGGTTGCTTCCAACTGCAATAAAAAAAAATCCCTGGTGCCTACTGGGTTTTCTGCCTCCTCTGGGGCTGAAAGACCAGAAAAAGGGCCGATTTTTCTGCCCCCCCCCCCAAGGGGGGGGGGGCAGAAATTTTTTTTACCCCCTTGTAAGTGACCCTTGCCCGCTTCCATTACACACAAAACAAAATCCCTGGTGCCTAGTGGGGTTTTCTGCCCCCCCCCCCCCTAGGTCAGAAAGGCCAAAAAAACGTGCTGAACTGCCACCGGGGGTGGGGGCGGCAGAAAAAACATGCACTCAATTTCACCCTCTTGAAAGTCGCTTCTATTATAATAAAATTCATTCCTGGTGCCTAGTAGGGGCATTTCTGCTTCACGATTGCGATGCTGTGCGCGATTGTGCAGTAGAAATGCCCTGTAAAGAGACATCAGGGAAGATGAAAAACTCTTTCCTCTCCCCCGATGCCTCGATGCACAAAGAACCCCCCCCCCCCCCGGTAACAGGAAGCACCTACCTGCTGCAAATGGCTTCCAGCGCTTCCGGGGCTTCTTGATGATGTCGGCCCACGCTGTGAGATGCTGACGCCATGAGATTGCCACGGGGTCGGGGGTGGCACGAAAACTCTTCTGCTGCCATCCCTGTTTATCAGTAGTTGATGGGCTGCCCATGGAGGGAACGCCAGCGCTTCCCTCATGGGTGGGTGCCATGACGGGACGGTTCCATTATGAGCTCACGTCCACAGTGGCTCATGACGGAACCGTTCCGTCATGAGCACAAAAGGTTTTAAAACTTAAAACAACAAATATAAAACATAAATTAAAGCTACAAACTCTATTTAGATAACATTATTAAAACTATTGGAGTCTAAGAATATTAAATATACTATTCTCACTCTAGTTTTTGCAATGGTAGGGAAAGTATTAGACTTTGGAAATGTACTATTCCCACTCCAAACAGCGCAACTGTAGAGAAAGTGTTACACTTTGGAGGGGTAAAATACACTATTCCTACTCCAGTCCATGAAAAAGTAGAAATAGAATTGGATTTTGGAGGGGTGGACTTTACTATTCCCACTCCAAACAGCACAACAGTAAGGAAAGTGTTGAACTTCGGAGGGGTGAAACTTACTATTGCCAACCACTACAAACAGCACGACAGTAGGGAAAGTGTCAATTTGCAAACAGGTTAAATTTACTATTGATAGAGCAGTCTAAATAAGAGTAGGGAGAGTATTTCACTTCAAATACATTACATATTCATGGTAACAACATGAATGTAGAGAAAAAATTAAACGTACTATAAAATTATTAATTAACATAAATATTTCTGTGTAAAAAATTAATCAAGTTACATAAACAATGTATAAATCTTTGTTATTCACTTACAAATTAACTTCCCTCCCTATTACCCTACAAGCCTAGCAGCCTAAGCCTTAAATATTACTTAAAAACAAGTATTTCATACATTCCGTATTTAAAATCAATTAAATAATCAATAAAAAATTAATAATTAATTGTTAATTAATTATTACTTTATACATTTCCCACCATGTACACCTGCAAACCTAACAGGCTGCAAATAACATATAATGAAACTAAATCAATATTGCATAATTTATTAACTAAATACATAATTCTTATTATCTATTTAACTACCCACCCCCTATAAACCCAGCAACTCGCTACAACACTATTGTGAGAAGTTGGCCTGGTATATGCTGTCCACTAGTTATAGTTGGCACCCTGTACCAGTCCAAACAACCCCTTATTGATGATAGGTTAAAGACAACCTTTATTGAAAGCTATCCCAGTGGTACCTATGGAGTGCAGCCTTCAGGCTAAGTCTTGAAGGAATGTAAAGCAGCTTGTTTTACCAGTCTATAATCTCTTGAATGGCTAAATGAAAGACATCCACATCAGGTATATATATAAAATATATGTATTTATTACTAAACACACCCTCCTAGTCTCTTTATGAGACTAGAGGTCAAAACACATAAGTTACACTTCAAATATTACAGTAAAATAGCACAAATACACGTCAGGCCCTAGGGGCGGGCCAAACCATATATTAAAATAGTGGTATAAGAACCACGACTTGACTAGACACAAGGCCCAGAGCCTGTAGAATCGCTGGGACCCCAAGGAACCACCCAAGGTAGTGACACAGGGGACCCACGGGTGCCGTGTGCAGTGTGAGAGCACAGCCGCGAGCTCCCCTTAGCTTTTATGGGAAAAATCGCGGTTGGATTTTTAAAGATTAGGGACACTTAGAAATGAGTCAGGGACAAACCCTTTGGGACTTAGGAAGTTCTAGGGCTAACACCCACGGGAGCAATGGCGTACTCGTGTTACCTCACTCAGGGAAGCCGGGTGCATAGGTGTCAAATGGTGTCGGTCGCGTCGTCGATTTCAATGTGAGCTGGCAAAGAAGTGCGGCTGCCGGGAAGATGCAAAGTGTCCGAAGGGATCCAAGCCTGAATCGAAGTCGAGAAGAACTTGAAAGCAGAGGGGACAGAGTCTGGGTCACTAGCCAGTGACCAGGAGGATGATAGGCAGATGCCCACCGATGTCGGGTGATTTCAAGTGAAGAAGGTGAAGCTTGACCCTTCAGCCACAAGGACCAGGAGGCGTCGAGGACAACCAGGAGCTGGATTCGAGCTGTCCCACAAAGGATGTTGAGTGCTGCAGTGTAAGTGCCCAGATTGGACACAACAAGCCTTGGCAACAGCAACCCACGCAGAAAGAGAAGAAATGCTTTGGTGCAGACTAGCAAGGTCTGAGGCACTCACCACTTGGTGGGGAGTCGGGGCACATCTGGAGCAACCAGAGAAGCCCAACGAAATTCAAAGTTACCCCCTCAGGGACCCACCAGTTGATGGATCAGGGATCGCAAAGGGACCTAAAAAAAAACACAAAATGGCAGCCCACGGGTCACTTGGGGTGACTAGGCTGACAATCTTCGGTGGATTCTCTGCTCGAGGTAAGGGCTACAAGTAAGCCCAAGCACAACTTCAAGAGACGTCGAGAAGTCAATGCACTTGCAAAAGTGCATGGTGACCAAGAGTTCCGGTTCCACGCTACTCACGAGAGCTGCGGGTCTTAGCTTTGCTGGGGACTCAGGTCTGCCTCTGAGATGTCTGGAAATCTTCTTCCTGGGCTACAAATACCTCAGAGTCTGGGGGGAGCTTTGGAAATGCAGACCGGCAAAATGCTTTGTTGGTGCCTGCCAAGCAGGGGAGTCATTCCTTGACCCCAAGGGAGAGTTATTCCGTCTTAGTAGAGCGTCGAAGTTCCAGGATTCAGCTTCAGAGTTTCGTCCAGGGATATCTAAAGTTCTGGTTACCGAGGTTCCTTACTTATACCTAAGGAAGGGGTTGGACTAGCTCTAGGGACCCACCTATGCGATGGTTTGGAATGAGGGGTGGCTTCACCCATTTCCTTTGTCCAGTTTCATGCCAGAGCACGGGCTGGGAGCCCCTGAACTGATTTGAGCTGGACTATGCACAGAGACACCAAATGTGCAACCAGTGCAGGACTTCAAAGCACTCTGAGAGTGCTCCCACCCAGCCCCAATACACATAAACCTGTCTGGGAGGTGGTTACACCTCCCTGTGACAGGAAACCTATTGTCCAGGCCTCGCCTGCCGGAGTTTCGGTCAGAAGCAGGAGGCCAGACCCGTGTCTGTGGCTGCAGCATCCATTTTGTTATGCCAGGGCTCTATTAGATTTCTACCGGGTATACCAGTACTACCATGTCTCTCCCTCTAGAAGGGTGGGATCATATCCTCACATCAGCAATTGATGTGGGGGTATGATTCCAAGGTGTTTGACACCAAACACGACATGTTTCTGTGCAGCCAGTCCAAAGTTAGCATTAACCATTTTAGATATAATGAACTCAAGAGTATATGGTCAGGCTGCACCACTGACAACCCCAGAGAAGAGATTCTGAAGGTTGCAGAGGGGCTCAGCTCATGCCTGGGTACCCACTCACGTATAACCTAGCACCCTGCCTTCAGGATTGATAAGGCTTGCCATAGGGGTGACTGATAGGTTACTATGTGCAGTGAAAGGTGAGGTACAGTGAACCTATACCTCAGTAAGGGGTGCATCCACCACCTTACCCAGGCTGTAGTAGCAGACCTGTAGTGTCATTTTGCATGGCTTTCCAGGGGTGGCACAATACATGCTTCAGCCCCTGGTAGGCCTCTGGGGTACCTATGCCCTGGCTACATAGTATACCATATACTAGGGACTCACAAGGGTACCCCAGTATCCAACCTGGAGTGTACCTAAAGTACATGCAATCAATTTAGAGAGGAAGAAGCTAGGCTGGTGCCCTGAATAGCAGGGTCCAAGCCAGACTAAAGTCGAAAAACAGTAAAACACCTGCAAAAAGTGGGGGTAAACATGTGAAGCAGATCCTACTCTCCTACAACTATGAACTACTAAAAAAAATTATAATAAAGATTCTAAATCACATAAAATTACAAGCTATATTTTAAACAAAATAATCTTTAAAACAATAGTAACACATAACATTAATGTATCAACTAAAACACATTCAAATAATTAAAAAACAATATTTTTAACCACTTTATTATTGAAAATGATATTACAACATCAATATTATTTAAAGCAATGTTACTTACCTAAAAAAACAATATCCTTGTCGACAATATTTGTGCATCATGATATTTGTGTATCACAATATTTATGTTCCAATATTTCTGCCTTCAGATACTTTTAAATCAATATTTTGGCCAAACACCATGGTCTATCCGCCCTTCTAGGGCATTGGCTGGCCACCTGCGCTCCCTCAATCTGTTCCTGCAACATATCGGCACCAGCTCTCCTCCCGCACTCCTCCTCAACTTTATTTTTGGAGGCAAGCATGCTAATACAGCAGCTGTCACCCCAACAGCTGCCCTCCTCGCTGGATGCATTGAGCGGTGGATCCAAGTCGGATCAAGTACTCCAAGCTTGATCAAGTCATCCCTCCCAGCCGCCTGCAAAATGTGAAAAGTCTTTAAAATTACTTCCCACCACTTTTTCCCCTTGCCCAACTGCTACCCAGCAGAACTATGGCCTGCACCACTTGCCTGAAGAATCCCAGAGGGACAAGATTTCTTCTAGCCTGCACTCCCTAAATCCCCTCAAGACACCCAAGAAACCAGCCCTGGAGAAATGCCTGGACGCATTGGGAGATTATATCTGAGCAGGGCTGAAACTAGCTCTCTGCATACTTGTATTTGAGGAATGCCCCTGCGCTGAACACCATCAGACCATAGTTACACACATGAAAACAGACCCGATTCAGATGGGAGACCCAAGATTTGAAAACCCCCAAATTGCTTCAATTTACCCTTCTCACACCAGAGATTTGCCCCACGTTAATGCAAGTTTAATGGGGGAAAACATCCTCCCAATTCTTTATTTAAAATATCACCGTTTCTGCTGTCCCAATGTTGGCATGGATGTACTTAGATCACAACATGTGTACCCCTCTTACACACCTGCACCATCACCATTAATATAGATCAGCATCATCTTCTTCTGACCCACTTAACAGGTCATCTCTCCTGACTCGTCCCTTACATTGACATATCCGCCTCCCCCAAACCACGAGCGCCAGATAACCAGCCCGTGCAAGCATCACTACAGACGTACGCAGTACACAGCTGAATCAAAGTTCAGATGGGCCTATAGGGCAATCTAGCGATCCTAGAGAGGCTGGTATGATAGGTCAGTGGTTTGGTCAGTTTTTGGGCTATCTATGAACCTGATTTATGGTCTGGGGAGTGGGTTTCTATTGTTGTTTTCCCTGATATTACCACAAATATTACCTTCAGCAAGCACTAATTCACACAGCCTCCCCTACCTTGCAAAACACCTACACAGCATGTCTCCATAAGTTCTACGCCACCCTCATTCGCTTTTTTGGCCATTTTTTAGCTATCTCATTTGCTAATGAAGCTACTTTTATTTTGGTACCCAGCCCTATTTTCTGTACCAGTCCGAGCCTAGCCAAAACAGTCATTTTGAGTTTCCATGACTGCCATCTCAGCGGATAATGAGTCTGATTACAACTTTGGCGGTGTGGCAGCAGGGTGCCACGCCAGTGCCCTGCTGCAACCCTGCCATACCTGTATTAACACCGTCCACCAGATTAGGAGTTGTATCCTGGTCTGGCGAGTGGTACTTTGGCACGCAATGGGAACACCAAAGCAAGTTCCTGCACGGCATGGACTGTCAAATCGATGCTGTGCAGGAACTGGGCATACATGCATACAGGGGGGCACATAATACAGGATGGCACACTATGTGCCCCCCTGCATGCATCCGCATGGCCCTGAGGCACCAGCCCTAGTTTCCTCACCGCCACAGTTTTCATAGGGGGCTGAAATTGTGGTTGTGAGGAAACTCATAATATGCAGCGGCACTGCCAGCATATTGCGGGCCTCACATCGATGCAAGACCGCTGTAGCGGTCCTATGGCGGTCTGACCTCCCAACTGGTAATAGGGTAGTCGGACTGCGGGTGTGGCAGTGCCCACGCTGCCACCATGGATACGGGTGCCGTAATCATAATCAGGCTCAATGTATTATTCAACATGCTTTTTTGGGGGGAGTTTTATATAGCGTTAACTAAACCTGAAGGTATCCGAGCGCTTTACATGAGCACCAGTTGCGTTACAGATTAACATATTCATTTTTGATAGGCCCGGGGAGATTAAGTGATTTGCCCAGAATCAAAGGATGTTGAGTGTCCCTGCTGAGACTCGAACCCAGTTCCTCAGCTTGGTGGTCGACCGCTCTAACCATTAGGCCATATTCTCTCAGAAGGTAGTGCCTGGGTGTCTGTTGTGCTTTTCTTTCTTTCAAGAGCTGCAGGAAAAAAAAGAATGACTGGTGCTATCTTAGCCTGAGCAGCTTTTCCTGTTCCCCTGTATATGCAACTACCTATCACAACAGACCTATGCTCTCTCAAGCCCTCTATGTGCGCTTATACTGGCCCCGGTTGATGCACAGTCAGTTGTTTCAGAGGCGGTTGCAGCTGGGAACACATTGCATCAATCTCACCGCCTCCAAGTTGGCCTTTTGATATCCTGAGAAGCTAAAGCATTGTGAGCAGGTCATGCATTTGTCTGCTTCACCACCTCCCTTTGTAGGTCTCTCCTAAAGCCTCATGTTTTCCAAAACATATCATACAAAAATACATACATGCATAGAGACTCTCAATTAACCCTTGCTCGCCATTGGTCTGTTCAAATATGACTAAAGTAAGGGCCCCTCTCACCACAGTACAAAATATAGGTCAATTAAGGAGCCCACTCCACCCATTATACACCTTCATTTTGACTAACTGCATTTTATCCTTACACATGTTTACATGCACCTGAAAAAAGGTTGTTCATGAATTTTTTTTTAGATACTTGTACCTTCCCGTGAATACTAAACACTATGTTATCAGCTATTTACATAACACTCAAAACATTTATTGTAAGTAGTAAGTTGCAATAATGACTGTTCACTATCATGCAGTTCTGGTATATTTATTTACTTTCTACTCTTTTGTGGGGACCTCTATTGGTAGTATACAATGACTGCAGCTCTTCATTTGCATTATACTCTTCTTTGAGGGCTTCAATTTGTATTTGTATTTGTCATAAGCCACGTACCTGGATCCCAGATGATTCCAATGGTGCGGCGACGCTAGTTCCCGAATCCTCCCGAGACTTGCCCTCGGCTTACAGGAGGAGACACTGCTCTGGTAGCAAATCCCAGGGGGAAGGGGGTTGGACTGGAGAGCGTGTAGAGTTAAAGATGCTGTGGCTCGTCTACTCAACAGCAACACTGCAGCAGGCATTCCCACCGGTCTGATGGATGGTAACGGCAGATATGGTACCTATAAACAAACAAATAATAAGGCTTTAGTCTAGAATTAACTCAATCTCTTAAGGTATCACCTCACAAAAGCTTCTCAAGTCCCAACCAACCTTTAGTTTTGTTGTTGTTTTATTTTAATTTAGATTGTCTGTAGCGGCCCTTTCATCAAATTTTCGCAATTGTAGTGAGTATGATTTCGGCATCAAACACACAACCAAATCTGGACGGGGTTAGCTTAACCCAGGTCCTCTCTAGCAGAGCCCTCCTAACCATATGTTCAAGTTGAACAAAAACACTTGTTACCTTGCTTGCAACACAATGTTGCGAATGAGCTGTGTAGTAAAATCAAGTCTGTTAATGCATCTCTCTTTTTCCATCCATGTGCTAGACTAATGCGGGATGTTCTTTTTGGCGAGGTCGAAGCGGGAGGATCAAGGAGCTGGCAAGTGGCAGGAGAAGAGGATAAGCAAAGGGGAGGAGTGTGGACTGTCTTTAAACAAGACTGCTTTAGAATGTTCATTGTAATTGTTTGTAAAATGGAACAGGTGCAGATAATTACCTTGATGAGGCTGTCATCTAGAGGGTGCTTCAGAATGTTTGTAAAGGCTTCGTTCTAATTGCTTATAGCAAGGAACAGGTGCAGATGATTAATTTGATGAGGCTGTCTTCTAGAAGGTATTTTAGAATGTTCACAAAGGCCGCGTTCTAATTGCTTATAGCAAGGAACAGGTGCAGATGATTAATTTGATGAGGCTGTCTTCTAGAAGGTATTTTAGAATGTTCTCAAAGGCCGCGTTCTAATTGCTTATAGCAAGGAACAGGTGCAGGGGATTAATTTGATGAGGCTGTCTTCTAGAAGGTATTTTAGAATGTTCACAAAGGCCGCGTTCTAATTGCTTATAGCAAGGAACAGGTGCAGGGGATTAATTTGATGAGGCTGTCTTCTAGAAGGTATTTTAGAATGTTCACAAAGGCCGCGTTCTAATTGCTTATAGCAAGGAACAGGTGCAGGGGATTAATTTGATGAGGCTGTCTTCTAGAAGGTATTTTAGAATGTTCACAAAGGCCGCGTTCTAATTGCTTATAGCAAGGAACAGGTGCAGGGGATTAATTTGATGAGGCTGTCTTCTAGAAGGTATTTTAGAATGTTCACAAAGGCCGCGTTCTAATTGCTTATAGCAAGGAACAGGTGCAGGGGATTAATTTGATGAGGCTGTCTTCTAGAAGGTATTTTAGAATGTTCACAAAGGCCGCGTTCTAATTGCTTATAGCAAGGAACAGGTGCAGGGGATTAATTTGATGAGGCTGTCTTCTAGAAGGTATTTTAGAATGTTCACAAAGGCCGCGTTCTAATTGCTTATAGCAAGGAACAGGTGCAGGGGATTAATTTGATGAAGGTTCACAGGGAGGTCATCTATGACGATTGTTTTATTTTATTTTTTTATTACACCATTTTATTGGGTTTTCAGCATTCCAAAAGCAGTATACATTATTATCAATCATAGGTAAAGGCATAACATCAAGGACATATCAGGGGGAACTGATGCATTGTTACAGGTAATAGTCATAAAAATGGGCAATGCTGAAGATCAGAGTGCTGCCTTAGAGTAGCAAGTCCCTCCAGGGGAAGGGGTTTGTCCTCCTATGAATATACCCTGGAAGAGAAAATGGGGAGAGATAATTAGCTACTAACTTGGGGTACCAACCAGGGATATGTGGCGGTTCGGGTTCTGGTCGATGGTGACTAGACGACTGAGGCTGTGGGCTTAGGCAAGAGGTGGCGGTGAATGTCCTCGTAGGGGGCTGCCGGTGATTAATGTATATGTGTGTAGTGTAGGGTACCTTGGGAGAAAAGGCCTTCTTTAGGTCCCGAGAGGGACGTTCTGCGGGGTGTCCCAGGTGAATCCTACTGTGGTAGGGGCGCTAAGGCATTCTCAGTGGCTTCTCAGAAGTGCAGGAGTAGTATAGATCATCCGGGGAGATGTGATGCCGGCACACTCCTCGTACCTCCTCGTGACGGATCGCGTCTTCTTCAGCAGCACCCCACCTACAGACTGCCCTTATCCAGGCGGCGAAGGGGGGCCCTGCAGGTGTGCGCCAATGCATTGTTTTTCCTCACTTAGCTAGGATGAGTGCCAGGGCTATAAACCACGTCTGGAATTTGTGGTGTGGTGGAGCAGGCCTCCCAGGTAGTAATGTCAGGAACCCCGTGACCTCACACAGTGTGATATGGATGACACCCCAGTAATGCTGTAGGGTGGGACAGTCCCAGAAAACATGTAGAAATGCTGCACTAGGGGCCCTGACAATGGGGGCAGGAAAACTGTGACTCCAGGTAGTAGTGCTGATGTTGCGCCGGTGTTAGATAGGCTCGTGTAAAATAAAGAATTGTATATTTTTGAACTAAGAGTTTTGGTATACTTTCTTCGGGAATTCTAGGGTACGTTCCTACTCCTTATTGTGTAGTGGGGCCTCTCAAACTCCTCTCATTTGTGTGTCAGTTGTGTAAGTGGTGCTGATGTGAGTTCCGAATGGCCTTGTATATCCAGGTAATTAAGTGATGGCTGGGGCCCATGGACAGTACTGGGTGGAGTACCAGGTGAGTTGCGGGTTCGCCCCCAGACAGATCCCAGAGACAGCGGCGGTCTGCAATAATTTGCCGGTGGAGAAAGAACTGCCCACCCGGTTCCTGCTCTCCTCTGCCAATTGGTTGAAGGGGAGAAGCTGGTCTTCAGCAAAAAGGGACTCTACTTCGAAAAGCGAGAGATCCTTCCATGCCTGTAGTGCATGGGCAGTGTAGTAGCTCCCGCCCCAGGGTAAGCCCGTCAGCGGCAACAGTGGGGTGCAAAGCGGGATCTCTTGGGACAGGCGATGGGCCTTGTCACAGCTACCTGGATTGAATGGGTTGAGGCAGGCCGGGCTCCCAGCAGGAGCAGATGTCTGACTGCCGGTATCGATAAGGGCCCAGCCTCAGAGCAGGCCTCTCCCAAATAACGGCCCGCCGTCCAGCACGATAGCCACTGAGGCTGTGCAGTGAGGAAATATGCTTCAAATGATGGGCCCCCATGCCTCCCCAGTCCATCTGCAGATGCATCTTCGCCACGGCGACTCGCTGACAACCTTATCCCTAGATAAGAGAGCAGAGTAGGGTCTCCAGTTCCTGAACAAAGGGGTTGGGGGCAATGACTGGAAGGTTCGCAAAGTGATAGAGAAGGCTATGTAAAAGGAACATCTTTGCCATGGCGAGTCTCCCAATGGGGGCAAGGGAAGGGTCCCCCAAAAACCAACTAGTGAGCATATGCTCACCAGTACTCTGTGGTGGTTGCCCTCAAAGAGATAACGGGGAGTGTGGTAGAGTCGGACACCCAGATAGCGAGGTGCCTACGCGCACCAGGCAAGGCAGGTATCGCCTATATATACCTCCCGTGGGGGAGGTCGGGGCTAAGAGTGTAAACAGATGATTTTGCCTAGTTGACCCTCAACCTGGCGGCAGCACAAAAGTCTGCAAGTGTGGCCCATATTGGTTCAAGGTCCATTAATTTTCCCGTATTTAGATTAGCAAGTCATCTGCGTACAGGGACACCTTGTGGCTATCGCCTGCCAATGGTATGCCCCAATGCTTTCCCTCCCCCTTGGGACTCCATTGCTAAGGAAAGAGGGGGGAGACTGGACATCCCTGACACCTGCCCCGTGACACTGGGAAGGGAGCCGAGATCTGGAGGCCTAGATGAACACGAGAGACAGGGTCCGAGTACAGCAACTTCGTATAGGCCAAGAGGCTGCGGCCCACTCCCATGAGCCGAAGTACCATTAATAGATCGGGCCAGGATAAGGTATCGAACGCCTTTTCCAGGTCCAGGAGCAGACAAGTGGCACAAGGGAAAAGGCCTCTCACTCGATCCTGGACGGCGAGTGTTCTGAAAGGTGTTCCTGCCCAGGACAAACCCGCAGTGGTCTGGATGCACAAGCACTGGGAGGATTTGGGCATATCGGGCTGCCAAGATCTTACCAAGAATTCTGTAATCTGTCGATAGAAGGGGAATCGGTCTATAGGAGGCCAGCAAGGTTGGGTCTCCATATGGCATTAAAAACGAGACCAAAAGAGATTCACGAAGTGAGCAGGGGAGCTTACCGTCTTGCCACCTTTTACATGTCCGCCAATCGAGGCGCTAGAAGAGCAGAAAAGGTGCTGTAATATTCTAGTGGTAGAGGCCATCTAAGCCTGGGCTTTACTGCGGGCCAAAGCAGAGATCGCCTGTTTCACATCAGCTGATGTAATCTCCGCGTCTAGGGAGGCCCTCTCCTGTGGACCGATCCGCGGCAGGATTAGGGTGAAGTGGAACCAACTTATTGATTCCGAGCAATCATGCTCCGGAGTCCTGTATACCTCGACATAATAGTCATAAAAAGTCCGTAGGATTTCCGCTTGGGGGTGGACCGAAACATCAGAGGGGGTGACAATTTCTGTAATGGGATGGACGTCGGAGTCTAATATACCAGGCCAAAAGTGCACCCGGTCTGTCTCCCTCTCGATGCACCCTGGCAGCGTGCGCCTTAAACACCGCCGGAGGTCTGCCAGCTCTACAGTGTAAGCAGCCTTTGCCTCCGCGGTCTGAGTCGTAGACGTCAAATTGGCATCTGCAGCCTTGAGGAGAGCCGCTAACTTGCGCTCCACCTCTTGCAAGTTTTTGTCCAGTGTTCCGCGGACTCCCACTATCTCTTGAATACATGCCCCCCTGGTGACAACTTTAAAGGCCATTTAATGGAGTATATCGTATTGGCAATAACTGAGAAGTAGCAGCGAATATTAGTTTCTTGCTCATGGTGAAATACTGGGTCCTCGCGGCAGTCGTGCGCCAAACGCGAAGGGGAAAAGGGGTGAAGAGGGATGCCACCTAAGGGTTATGAGGTGCGCGTCGTGATCTGATAGAAAAGGACCTAGGTAGTTTGTGCGCTGGACCAGGGGGGTGATTGCAGGCAAGAATAGGAAGCAATCAATGCGCATGCAGAGGTTATGCGGAATGGCGTGAAATGAATATAGTATAGGCGTGGGATATGTAAGGCTGCCCGGGGGGGGTTGCGCAGCGGCCCGCCCCTTTGAGGGCGGCCGCCTTAGTGCCACAGGAAGGCACAGGGGTGGGAGGTCGTGTCCCTGGGTTTGACCAAGGGAGACCCCAGACAGGTAGCTGCTTCCGGCGGGGAGGAGCAAAGGGGGGTACATATGCTGTCCCCGCCCCCTCCTCGCCCTCTTGTCCGCTCGTTCGCCTTTTACACAGCAACGGTCGCTGGTTGCTCGTCGCTGTGTCCCGGGTTTCACGCCGCATCGGTCATCGTCGCTGTCCCCTTAACGGTGAGTCTTGTTGCCTCCACTCCGCCCCGGCCCCGTCCCTGGGCAGTACCAGGCGACGGGGCCCTGTGGCTTGGATGACCACGGGCGGAGGGGGCACAAGATCAAAGCGGGGGCCTAATTTGTATGTAGTGCGGCGCCGATTGGGTCGGCGACGAGCAGTGTAGTTAAGCGCCTGGGGGGAGCGGGAGCATTATTCTCCTCGGTTCTCCGTCGGAAGGTCCAGCGTGTAGGGCACGTTGGTGCCGAGAGTCACTGTGGTAATGGGTAAGGCCTGGTACTCTTACTCGTAAGGTTACAGGTTCCATGTCCCTTGATTCTGCTCGATTATCTTTCTTTCGCCTGCAATCCCGTTTTAAGCAGTAAACCCCACTCCCCTCACCCCCGGGCCCGCCCGCGCATCGGGCTAGGCTCCGTAAGGTTTGCATTGCGCGGCATGCTGTGTCATTTGGTAGAGCATGACCCACTTAACTGCAGTGTAGTCGAGCGACTGCGGGCGCGCCTTGGGGGAGCGGGAGCAGTAATATCCTCGTTTCTCTTACTCTCAAGGTTACAGGTGTAATGTCGGGGATTTTCATCTAGATTTCTTTGCCGGCGATCCCGGTTAATTAGTATACCCTCCTCCACCAGCCCGCGTATCGAGCTAGGCTCCGGAAGGGTTGGCACGGCATGCGGTTTGACACTGGACGATTCGAGCGTGCGGGCGGGGTCACAAGCTGTTCACTCACCCTCCAACCCCCCCCCCCCGCGGGCTCCGAAGTGTGCCTTCCTTGATATTGTCCCGTCGGCTGCGCCACCGCCAAGTGTGAGGAGGGACGGCAGGGCTTCGAGGCACAGTGCGAACGGGGTCCGTCGGCCACGCGGGTGCGGCCAGACGGGGGGGGCGGGGGGGTTGAGCCCCGCGGCCTCAACCTGGGTGTCGGACCTGGTGCCTCACTTAATGAATGGCAGTAAATGCGCAACGGGTGTAAAAAGTACAACGCTCCGAGTTCGCGCTCGCTCATTTAAAGAAAAAAAAATATATATATATATCCCGGGTCGCTGGTTCATACCCGGTTCGCGTGTATTTAATCGAGCTTTGAGGTCGTGCCACATCTTGTGTCCTGGGCAAATCACTTAATCTTCCCGTGCCTGTATGGGTTTAAACACAGGGTCAGAAGAGTCCCAATAACCTTCGGGGCGAGTACATGTTATATGAATAGGCACAAATAATCGAACAACCTGCCCCGGGGGCTTCTAGGGGCTTGGGTAATGAAAATGCGATGCTAATGGAGGCGCTCGCACTGCGCCCCTTTGTACGGTGAATACGATGCCCAGGTAATGTGCTCCTATACCGTGGGACGATTTTGTGTCCGATCGGTATTACGGCACTGGCGCGACATAGTAGCGACAGGTCGGTTGGCTGCACTAGAGGTCTGAGACCAAGAGCTATGCTCGACAGAACTCTTCTTGTTTACGGACGCGATGCAATGCTCGCAATGTCCGATGATCGCGTACCGGTTGGTTGGCTGCACTACAGGGTTGGGACCAAGAGCTATGCTCAATGGCAAGTCTTGGGCCTGAGTACCGCAAACGCTGACAGAGTGACATACGTTGGTTCACTCAAAACCCTTCTTGATTATGGACGCGGTGCAAGGCTCGCAATGTCCGTTGAATGCGTTCGGCGCTCCAACACCTCCGCTAATTGGCGCGTTATATTAGGTAACAGGTTGGCTGGCTGCCTATCGGGGCTATGCGCGAGGCATGAAAGCGATGGGCACAAGAAACTGCCGCCAATTTCTGCAAGTCGGGTGAGTCACGTGGACCCATGGCTTGAAACCTGACCCACATGTAGGCATTGTCCACCTCGAGTCTATTTGGTACGGCGCACTCATACGGCCCTATAATACGTTGGCATGCAGGAAGGGGTAGGGAAACGCCCCGCTAGTGGGGGGCGCTATGTTAAGGAGACAATGGGGGCCACAATGGCTGTTGCAGGGGAAGGGTGCTGGGGATAGAAGGGGAAGAAGCGCCACGGGGCGGCCGAAGTATCTAGATCTATCCCTGGCATCTCCAGCCTTTGCCATGCTTATCTTGGACTTGAAATAGAGAGCTAGGCTGGCACCACGATGAAGGAAGAGATATTCCTTCATTTGGGTGGAGGCCCCCGTTTAAGCTGTCGGACGTCTGCTTGTCTAATCCCATGACATGGGTCTATCTCACTTTGGTAGCGGCTCGCTCGCGCAGCTAGCAGTATACTAATAGGCGCCCTTCTGACCACCCCCCCTACCGGAACGTGCTTCACGTGCCCCCCCCAGAGCATCAGCCCAAAAGGTTAAATGGGCCTCTACCAGGAACTAGGCCGCAGTCCGTAGGATTTGACCCTAGCTCCGGTGTACAACAGGAGTGTTAGCAAGAACAGGACAATTATTGTAATACAGAGATTGCTGGCATTAGGACCAAAACGGCTGTGGAGATTAGTTGAATAAGCAAATGGCCTGCTGTTAGGTAGGGCGGTGCACCGGGGCCCAGCGCACCGAGTGCGTGCGCCTTCGGGGGGCGCCGGGTTTGGAAGTTTATTACGCTTCTTGAAGCACCGGATGCTGCGCTCCCCCTGGAGAGCGAGCAGGATTTGTATAGTTGAGGTTTTGACTTCGGTGAAGTTCGTGCAGAGGGAATATGCCTGCTGCATAGAACGTGTGCCAAGTAGATTACAGAGTGCGTATGATGTAAATAGGTCAGCAGGTCACTGTTTTCAAAGAGGCATCCTTTGGTTATTTGCAATTTATAACTTAAAGTCCTAATATTCAACAGTGAGCTACAAACGTTCTTCTCAGAACTGCATACACATCGCAAAGTATACATTATTAGAACATTGATTATTGAGGCTATGAGTTAATTTGGCCAGAAAGCGACTCTGAGCTTGTGATTCTCCGGACTAAGCAACCTTTAACTATATTGCCTTCCAGTAGGGATGACATGAGAATCATACACTTTGAGTCCTTTGGCTTAGGTAACATTGCCGATACACCGATTCACACACATATGAATGTTTGGCTCTGCGTAATTTGTGTGCGAGGCAGAGTGTTCCGACACCCTACACTGGTAGGAGTGTCGCTATATACTAATTCAATGCAGCGGAGTGTGGTTAGGGAGACTTGGTCAAAGGGGGCGAGTGAGAGAATGCGTGGGGGAGGTGGCATTGGGGGGTGCCAACAAACATTGTTGCACAAGGCGCCACCAACACCTAGGCCGGCCCCGGGTTTAACCCCCGGCATCTCCAGTTCTATCCGGTTGAGGGGTGGGACCTTCGCCTGGCTTGGGCGCCCCTCCTGCCCGCGTGCCTTGCAGTCCAGGTGCCAGTGCTAGCCATGAGAGCATTTCATCCATATATCCTGCAGCAATGTGTGCATGGATGCGCGCACCAGCTATAGATAATTTTAATCAAGGCTAAGCAGCCTTGGTTGTGGAAACGTAAAGTGTAGTTTGGTAGACAGTTGTAATGGGGGATGCAACTTCTAAGTGACTGATTAGGAGTTACACAGCCTCTTCATTCCGGAACCATGACATGTTCAACGGAGCCACAGTTGTTGCTTAAGGTACGGAGGCAACTATCTCCCCAAAAGAAAAAAAAAAAAAAAAAAAAAACTGGGGCCGCACTTGCCACACACAGGCACTAGGTGGTAAGAGTAGGAGGTTAGGTATATGCCCAACAGGTTACGATGACTATGGAATTATATCGTTATTGGCGTTGAGTGAGGATCGGCGGTGCTGACGGTTTGCCTCTAACGGAAAGGGAAGAGCTGGGGGGGCCTTCCTTTGAAGGAGGTCACTGTATAGCCTGTGCATTTCCTTCTTCCTCGCCTTTTATTAAGGGATCCTCTGGGTGTTGTGTAGAATTTGCTGTCTGCGGGTGTGGGGATGCCAGCCCAGCTTTCGTTTCGCTGCAAGTCTGACATGAGGTAGAATAGCCCTCAGTTGGCCACGCAACTGAGCTATAATGGGGAATTATTTCACTACGTGCATTAGCAGTACTGATTAACAAATAGAGGGGCTTGTTGTAGGTAGTGCACCGTGTGTAGTAAATACAGGGATGCGATGATGTGCTCAGGATGTCAGGTAACTGGAGTCATGTTAAAGTTTCAACACCTTTGCGTTCACATACTCTTAATAAATGTATTTCTCAATGTGCATAGATTAACGCCATGAATGGTGATCAGTCAGGTTCGCAGTGAATGTTGTAAATATACCTGGTGAAGCAATGATCTGCCTGACTTTGCCAAAAAAAAAAAAAAAATAAAAAAATGCACCGGGGGCCCTGGCTCGCACGGTAGTGGGCAAAGATCTCTCACGCCACAGGTGCTGAGGCCTGGCGTTGGGCTCCTACGTTACTTCGGAAGGGCTAGGCCTCCAGATGCTGAAAGGATGTCCGTTGTTATTTACTCGCTTGTGTACGATGGGTTATTTCCTGGGTCTTCCAGGGGTGTAGAGCATTAGCTGCTTGTCTTTCCATCGGGTCGGTTTGATGCGGGATGGTGGTTTTTTGGGGCAGGTCACAGGCTGCCTCCTCTCGCTGTTTTGTATTTCTAGGTGTGGTCGGGTCAAGTGACGGAGGAGAGCATTCATCGCCTGGTATCGCTGGGGATGAAGGAACGCCAGGCAAGATTGTAGCATAGGCAGATAGTAGTACTTATCGGGGACTGGAGGTTGGTCTCAATGGAATGCCGCCATGCTAGGGGACCATGTACCTAGGTCACGTACATCAGGCAGTGACAGGTGAACTGGGACCATGTGTACTAGAATATACAGGAGTGGTTCCCACCACGGTCGGTCAGATGGGAAGTTGTCATCTTGATTCTCACTGGATACCCTCACTCCATCACGCCTATGGTAAGCTGAGGATGCCTGTTGACGCTGTTAGACCTGCTATTAGTTAGTACACTCACTGTTGTGCCTTGGCCCGGTTTGTCTCGCATCAGGGCCAGTTTGGGGGTACCGGCGAGTTGTTTGCTCCACGGCTGAAGCGGGCGCTGCTAGAACAGGGCAAGATTGATGAGGCCAGGCAGCATGACAAAGGTCTTTTCGGCACTGGCAGAATGGTGCAGGCTGCGAAGTAGTGCCATTACAGAACATGGATTTGTCAACATTCAGCTAGGAAATGATTAGCAGCAGGAAGGTATTAAACCATGGTGAGCAATTGGTTTTGGGTTCGTGCTCAACAGGAGCAAGGGATTTGCATTCTGTCCCATCAGGGTACGGGGACCGTCTATAGCACCAGGTACTGTAATGCTGCCATCTTCACCCTGGGCTGGGGGGTCAATGCCTTCCAACTTTACAGCCAGACTCTGAGCAGGCAAAGGCATACTTGCGATGGTGCAATGGGCACTCAGCAGTCGAGTTAGATGGGTCATCATACCCCGGTATGACGCAGTGAGGAAACCTAGGTTGTGGCTACACACGACCAGGCACTCGAGGGCAGCTGTGGCGGGGGTGTGCCAGTGCCAAGAGGGTGCGGGTTGCCTGAGTAGGGCTGCTGGCTTGGAGGGAGCACTACTCGGATCGCCACAAGGGCACGTTTGTTTCATAGAAGGTTGAATTGTTACTTTTATGGCATGGTGCCAGTTGCTTTAGTTATGCGCATGTTTCTTGGCAGCGTCAGAAACATTCAGAACTCAATGCTGGTGGTCAGCTTGTTGTCAGGCTGTTCAGAGGTATTTTAGCTCAGGCATGGCCAAGCATGGATTATAGGCCGGTGGTCTGCCCTGGGATTCGTGTTAACAGCCAGGTGAGGCAGCAGAACTTGGAGGGGCTTGGGTTTGGCCTCGGGGTACTAGGGCGGGGCCTGGTTGCTCACTTAGTAGCACGCCCTTGAGTTAGACGAAACAGGTACCTTTGATGCGAGCATCAGTACGGGGTAACTTCTCCCGACCTCCAGCACTGGCTGGCAGCTATGCAGGTGGCCTTCCAACAGGGCCATGGTCCATATGATTAAGGGAAGCACCGGGGTAACACTTTGGGCTACAAATCTGCAGGAGGACAATTTGGCTTTCCCAGTATTCAAATAGAGAAGCATTTTACACGTTGTTCTCCTCTGTGGTCACCCTGTCCTGTCTCTCCCTGGTATAATAGCAGAATTTTGGGAGGGCAAGGCTTCACATTGGGTGGTGACTGATGGAATACGATGGGCGTACTCCAACGGAGTGAAAGAGGAAGGAAGGCAGGCTTGCAACCCTTACCTCCTCCCGCATGGGCACTGCCAGGCAGGAGTGGGCGGAGCCTGGTTGCTCACTTAGTAGCCCGTCCTTTAGTTCGACGAAACTGGTACCATGGATGCGAGTATCGGTACCGGGTAACGTATCCTGCCCTTCAGCACTGGCTGGCAGCTATGCAGGTTGTGGAAGTGGCCTTCCTCGGGGGCGATATGGTCCACATGATTGAAGGAAACCCCGGGGTAATGCTTTTGGGCTACCAATTAGCAGGAGAACAACTGGCTTACCCAGTATCCAAGATAGCGAAGAATTTTACACGTTGGTCCTCCTGTGTGGTCACTCAGTCCTGTCTCTCCCTGGTATACTAGCAAAAGTTTGGGAGGGCAAGGCTTCTCATGTGGTGGTGACTGGTGGAATGCGATGGACATACTCCAACTGAGTGAAGGAGGAGGTCAGGCGGGCTTGTCAACTCTTACCCCTCCCGCATTGGCACTGCCAGGCAGGAGTGTCTTGTCAAGGGGATTGTTCTTCAGCCATTCAAAGGCTACATTGGACCAACGCCTAGTTATAGGTTTACGGTCATTTCAGTCAAAATCCACGGGGGAGTTAAAAAGGATGAGGGCACCTGCCCTGAGGGGCACGCCGCCCGCCGGTTCGGTTGGGCGTAGATTGTCTTGGCTGGACCTGGGAGAAGCCCGGTATCAGTTGCTGTAGGTAAAAAGGTCTACCTGGAGCCATGCGCAGTTGCGCAGAGCAAAGAGGTTTGGGCTTCATCAGGCATGGTCTTATACACGCCAAGTCCACAGGGTGCACCTCTCCAGTTTAGGCACGGTTCTTTTCCTACTGGACCTAGGGGAAGCTTTGGCTGCAGCCGGTTGTAAGTACATAGGTCTACCTTGGTGGGGGGCCCTGGTAGTGACGGTGGCCACTCCCAAGGCTGTGGAGGAGTTACAGGGCGATCCAGGGTCTGCACATACCAAGGGGTATAGCATGCAGCAGCACCGTGTGGTGCTAAGCCAGGATACCCAGGGATCTTTAGCGTGTCCACTGGAAGACCTACGGCGCCCCGCTAACCGACAGGCGGTTGTGGGTCTGAGCAACCGGGGGCTGCCATGTATGCTCCGCCCACCCATCACGGGGGGGCGTGTGAAGCATGTGGACTGGAGGTCCACGGATGGGAGGGGGGGGACCCTCCCAACATTTGGTATACACCAATTGGCGTTGCCATGGTGACTCTAGGCTTATCAGACGGGCAGGCGGCATGGGGCTGGCCTGCCCTGGGATCGCCCGTAAGATAACCCACCGTGTTTGCATATTTATTATGCTAATAAACCTGCAGCAATATTTCTCCACTTACATTCAGTGTCGTGTGTTTTATTTATGTACTTATGTGTGTTGTGATACCTGTTGCCGATATTGGCACTATGTAAGGCTGCCCGGGGGGGGGGGGTTGCGCAGCGGCCCGCCCCTTTGAGGGCGGCCGCCTTAGTGCCACAGGAAGGCACAGGGGTGGGAGGTCGTGTCCCTGGGTTTGACCAAGGGAGACCCCAGACAGGTAGCTGCTTCCGGCGGGGAGGAGCAAAGGGGGGTACATATGCTGTCCCCGCCCCCTCCTCGCCCTCTTGTCCGCTCGTTCGCCTTGCCCGCCCATCCGCTTACCCGGCATCCGGAGGGACAAAGGGGGGGGGGGCAGGTTTTTCTAACAATTTTCACTTTGTGTTGCAGGAGGAGTTACAGGACGATCCAGGGTCTGCACATACCAAGGGGTATAGCATGCAGCAGCACCGTGTGGTGCTAAGCCAGGATACCCAGGGATCTTTAGCGTGTCCACTGGAAGACCTACGGCGCCCCGCTAACCGACAGGCGGTTGTGGGTCTGAGCAACCGGGGGCTGCCATGTATGCTCCGCCCACCCATCACGGGGGGGCGTGTGAAGCATGTGGACTGGAGGTCCACGGATGGGAGGGGGGGGACCCTCCCAACATTTGGTATACACCAATTGGCGTTGCCATGGTGACTCTAGGCTTATCAGACGGGCAGGCGGCATGGGGCTGGCCTGCCCTGGGATCGCCCGTAAGATAACCCACCGTGTTTGCATATTTATTATGCTAATAAACCTGCAGCAATATTTCTCCACTTACATTCAGTGTCGTGTGTTTTATTTATGTACTTATGTGTGTTGTGATACCTGTTGCCGATATTGGCACTATCCGCATCTCCACACATCTGTGACCGACCAGTGGTTCACCCAGACTCGATAGCGCTCTGCCTGTGCGCAAGCCGGGAAACGGGGGAGGGGAGCGTGGGATCTGTCCAGGGAAAGGTCGAGCACACAATTGTAATCCCCTCCCAGAATCCATGGCAATGCTGTAAACTGGGCCAAGATACCCCAGAGAATCTTCCTTGTTCAGTGTTAGGTGCATAGATGCTACCTAGGATTACTAATTGGCCACCTAGGAACCTTTCTACAAGTTCATACTGCCCCTCCGTGTCATTCACCATGTGAATTTCTTGAAAGAGGACCCCAGGCCAAAGCCATATCAGCGCCCTGCTGAAATGCTGAGTAGGTGATGGCGCAGAAGGTGCTGTGTAAGCGCTTGTGCAGCCGGTCCAGTTCTCCTTCAGTAAGGTGTGTTTCTTGCAATAGGGATACACGTGTCTGCTGGTGCTTAATGTAAGAGTAGAGTGAGTAGCATTTACAGGCAGTGTGCATGCCTCGTATATTCAGAGTGAGGAGACAGGTGTCAGCTGGTGGGGTCATGGCGAGACAAAAGTGGTGCAACGAGGGAAGGGGCGGAAAGGGTAGCGCCCCAGAGGACTCGCCCTCGTCCGGGAGATAAGCATTTTCTGAGTTCAGTGCCACCTGCCCACCACATAGTTGGGGCTAGAAGGAGGTGGAAGGCCAGATGATGGGGTAAGAACTGGGAGTGGACATGTTCCCAATACTGAGGGCCTACTGCACCTGGCAGTACGTTCAAAACAAACATGGTGTAAGCGAAGTAGTGTATCGTGGGGGCGAGCCTCGTATGCACCCAGAGTGAGTGTCATGAGCAGTCCAGAAGAAACCTGAAAATCAGTTGGGGCCGGGAGCATGAGGAAGCTGCGCTACCGGCGCTTCGTTAACATTCGGAGTATGACATAGGCAAGAGTGAAAGGGGATCTGGAGATGCAGCAGTTATCATTTAGATGAGCGTGTCCGCTAAGGATGGGGTCTCTGAATCTGATTGAGAGGTGCTCGAGTCACTGGGGTCTTCCTCAGGGGTGAAAATGTGGGGGCCTCTCTCGTCACCTAAGGTTACAGAGGTAGGTCCCAAATCCACTGCAGCCTGCTGGACTCTCCTATGTTCAGCAATGATTTGTTTTAGATTGGGGTAGCCAGATACGGAGCAGAGGGGCAGAGATTTCTAGCGCGGCTTGGTCCTTTTCCCACAACATCGCTTGTTCCTAGGCCCCCATGCCCCATGTAGACTTCACCTGGCCTCTGAGGGCCGAGGGTCATGCAAGTGATGGTTGACCCAGTCTGATGCTTCTGACGAGTCAGTGAAGAAGGAGGTGGTACCATCGTACCATCATGAATTAACTTGACACATGCTGTGAACAACAGTGTGTCCTCTCTCCCCTTCTTGCCCTTCACCTCAAGAAAGGATGATCATTTGCGCTCCATCGCTCTAGTGTAGTCGGGAAATACAATGATGCGTTTTCCTTGCACTTGGATAGGTCCATTTTGTCTGACAACTCGTAGCACGGTGTCTCTGTCATGGAAGTTAAGAAGTTTCACCAGTTGTGGCTGAGGAAAAGACACCCGAGGTGGGTGGCGCGCCTTGACCCGATGTGCCCTCCCAATGGAGAAGAAGGTTGTTAGGTCTGAGGCTGGGGTGAAGGACTGGAGCAGGCCTCCACGTAAGCAATAGGGTCCGACTCACAGCACCCTCTGGTAGTTCCAGAATCCAGACTTTGCTAATCATCCTTCTAGGTCATCCGCCCGACCATCCAACTGTGTAACACAGCTCTGAAGATTCCGTTGGGCCTCCTGGTAATCTTTTGCAAGGGGTTGTAGGGTAAAGAGGGTTCTCTCCCCGTCCCCCACGCTGTCTGCTAACTTGTGGATCTCATCTTGAAGGAGGTTAAAATGTGTGGCTAGGGCCCCAAATCTGTCCTACATGGTGTCCCTGGAGTACTCTATGGCAGCTAGCACCTTGTCCAGTTTATCAGACATAGTGAGGGTGTCGGAGGCCTCCTCATCCACCTGCGGGTTATCGATGGCCGGGGAGAGTCGTTTCACCGTGGCCGGTGCCCGTGGCCCAGCGTTCGAGCGGAGCCTTCCCATGGCTTGGGGGGAGGGCGATTCCTCAGCACCAACTGGTGTCTTTTCTCTGGGTCTCCCCCACTTAAGTGAACAATATCATGCCCCCTGTGGTCGGCACATTGAGAGATCAGGTCGGCTGAAGAGCTTTCCACGTGGATCTGAGATCAGGAGCTGTGGGGGACTGTCCCTTTTAAATCCATTGGGCTCCAACACATAATAAGGGTCGGGAGGGGAAGCAAGTTGCAGTTGGCTCCCCCCAGCCAGGATAGCTTGATTCCAGTGGCATGGAAAGCACGGGACTCACGTCTGAGCATACCCGTCCCACTCAGGGTGACAAATGCAAAAAGAACTATTGATGGACAGAATGCAGAATAATGTCATACATTCACCCCAGTACAGAGATCTGGGCCTAAATCCATCGTTTTTTGCTCACCATGCCGTTCCAGTTTAGACCCAGCCATATGCAAATCAGTCTTGACCCTGTGTCCAATGGGAACAGTCCAGCCCGAACTGCCAGGCCAGGTCCTCCCTGGACTGGAAACAAGCATCCTAGGACCCGTTTCGGGGTTTCACCCCATATCAGCCAGGATAGCTTGACTCCAGTGGCATGAAGAGCACGGGACCCACGTCTGGGCATACCCGTCCCACTCGGGGTGAATAATGCAAAAAGAACAATTGCTGGACAGAATGCAGAACAATGTCATGCATTCAACCCAGTACATGGATCTGGGCCTAAATCCATCGTTTTTTTGCTCACCATGACATTTCCAGTTTGGACCCAGCCATATGAAAATCAGTGCCCAATCAGCGCCCAATGGGAACAGTCCAGCCCGAACAGTAAGGCCAGGTCCTCCCTGGACTGGAAACAAGCATCCTAGGACCAGTTTCGGGCTTTCAGCCCTCATCAGCCAGGATAGCTTGACTCCAGTGGCATGGAGAGCATGAGACCCATGTCTGGGCATATTCGTCCCACTTGGGGTGAATAATGCAAAAGGAACAATTGATGGACAGAATGCAGAACAATGTCATACATTCAACCCAGATCTGTGACTGGGGGTGAGTGTCTGAAAAGTTTAACCTCTATGTCAATGATCTCCTTGTGTTCGCTTTGTTCGCCCTAAGTTGGTAGGGTATGCCCAGACGTGGGTCCCTTGCTCACTTTGCCACTGGATTCAAGCTAGCCTGGCCGATGAAGGGTGTTACCCAGAAACCGGTCCCAGGATGCTTGTTTCCGGTTCAGGGAAGACCTAGCTTGGCAGTTCGGGCTGGACTGTTCCCATGAGGCACAGGGTCAAGACTGATGTGCATATAGCTGGGTGTGAACTGAGGTGGCGAAGTGAGATAAAGAATGATGATGGATTCAACCCAGATCTGTGACGGGGGTGAGTGTCTGAAAAGATTCAGCGCTCCGTCTATCATCTCCTTGTGTTAACTTTCTAAAAGTGGCATTTCTACAGTTAACTATAAATCCAACTTTAAAGTTAAAGATGGCTTTTAATTACAATTCTTTAGACACCAAATTCGATCCGTCTGCTCTCAATTGGAAGTTACAGCTTATTAAATGTATTAAGGTAACCTATGGGAGAGGTAGACCTTGCAGTATTAAAAAATAAATGTAGGGGGGGGCGTGGCCAAGATGGCGGGGTGAGCGGACGCTTCCTCCCGTAGCTCCTCCGGCCCGGCCAAGCTAGAGCCCTTTTCTTATGCTTTTCTCCCCCCGCTGAGGCTCAGCGCGGGAGAGGAGCGTGGCGGAACATCAGGGGCACACATCGGTGCTGTTTTGGTCCGGATCGCCCCGGGGGAACCCCCCCAAAAGTTCGACCGAGATCAAGGAACGACAACGGCGAGCCCGAGGGGCGGAGCGCATTGGAGAGCTGTCCGGGCGCTTCGGCTGGGCCTGGTGCTGAAAGTTGCGATCTGGAGGGGATCTGGCCCGCCGTTCGACGGTGACTGAAGGAGCCTTGCGGGAAGGGGCCCGACGGTGTGGAAGGCTTGGGACGGGTGCCCCGGCACTCGGACTGGTGACGGCGACACCTCGCACTGCGGAGGCCCTGACCCCTAGCCGAGGTACAGCGGACTCTCTGATGGGGTTGGACCATCTGGGCCCCTGTGCGTGACAAACGGGGGCCGGTGGTGGAACTTATTTTACTGCGGGGTGCCTCGGGGGCCCCGGTGGTGTCGCCGGGCCTAGTCGTTTTGGCCTGCTCCGCCCGGCCGCCATTTTGTCCCCGAAGGAGCAGTGGTGGCAGCCTTCGCTGGAATCCTGGCTGCTGGAGGCAGGCGACCCCCCGCTATTGCTGGGCTGACTACCGGAGGGATGTGCTGTTGGGACCCCTCCGCTGCGGCCCCCTTGGTTGTCTCACACTAGCTCTTGCGGCTGACGGTGACCGGACTGGGCCGCCATTTTGTCACCTGTGACGCAGCGACTTCACTTGTGGGGGATACCCAGGCCGAGTGCTTGCCGGCGGCTGAGCATCCCTGGGGCGCCTGGATCGGTGCCCGACTGCGGAGCTAGCGATGTCTGGAAAAGGAGGCCCGAAGAAAGGGGACCGTACCCTGCCGGACATGCTTGGCAGGGCCCAGCACTTGCGGGACAGGACGCAGCCCTCACCGGGGCCCTCCCGGGCTCCGGCGGATGTGACTGGAGGGGAGCCACCCGTCACGAGGGCCTTTATGGAGGAACTGTTTAGCTCCCTCAGGGAGGACTTCCAGACACTGAAGCGGGAGGTGGCCAGCGAGGTCCGAGAAGTGCGCAGGGAGGTGGAGGGCCTTGGTGAGCGTGTGGAAGCGGTGGAGACGGAGGGCCAACAGCGATCGGAGGAGATAGTCCACCTCCAGCAGGACGTTCTTCGTCTCCTGGAACAGTGTGTGGAGCTCCAGGCCCACTCTGAGGACCTTGAGAACAGATCTCGGAGGAACAACATCCGAGTGCGTGGCGTGCCGACTGCGGACGAGGGGTCCGATCTGGGGGGCTACCTGCGGGCCCTGTTCCGAGAGATCCTGGGGGAAGCTGCGGACTTTCCCATCAGCATCGACAGGGCGCATAGGGTTGGCCGTCAGCGCCAGCCATCGGCACCTCCACCGGACATTCTGGCCTACCTGCCCGACTTTCCACTAAAGGAACGCATCATGGCTGAAGCCCGCAGGAAACAGCCCCTGACTTTTCGGGATCGGCCGGTGGCGCTTTACCAGGACCTCTCCGCCATCACTCTGCAGAAACGCAGGTCCTTTAGGATTGCCACTGACTTTTTGCGCGAGCATGAGACGCCGTACTCTTGGGGTCACCCCTTCCGCCTGATTTTTCGGTGGAACGGAGTATTACACCAGCTACGCTCCTTGCAAGACATTTGTGGTGTCCTGGGGCTCACGGCGGCGGAGGAGGAGGAGGGAGCTACGCCGTCGTGGAGGTCCTCGGAGAGACGGAATCGGCGGAGGTCATCGAGGCGGCGCTCAGCGACCAGTGTGGGGCGCCCGGACTCCCCTACCATCAGGGCGGACATGGCCGACGCCCTGAGGGCGGCGGCCGGGGACTCGACCGGCTCCTCTAGCGTGGCCTTGACGGCCTAACACACACTCCGGGGGGAGATGTCTTTAGCTTCTTAACATGCTTGGCACGGGGCGGGGGGGTTGGGGGGGAGCGGTTGGAGGTGAGTGGCTGGGCGTCCATTTCGCTCTTTTCTACGGACTTGCCCGTTTTGGGGCTTGACTGAGACTATGGGGTGTTTGAGTTTGTGGGTGGCTAGTTGCCAGGGTTGTGTTTTGGGTGGGGGAGGGGGTTGTTTTGGGGTTGGGAAGGTCCCGTCCGATGCTGTCTATGCCCGCTTTGTTTTGGCTTGTCCTGCGCTGCGGCCCCGCGCGCCCCACCCGCTGATTCCCTGCCCATTGCATGGCGCTCCCGATCCCTGCGAGGAATGCCGGGCCTAAAGGTAGTGACCCTTAATGTTCAGGGTCTGAATAACCCGGTGAAGCGCAGAGCGATCCTGTCGTTGCTGGAGGGGACGCAGGCGGACATTTGCCTTTTGCAGGAGACACACTTATTGCCCCGAGATTGCCATAGGATGCGCTCTGCTAAGTTCCCCACCCAGTTCTTTTCCTCGGCAGCGAACAAGACGGCGGGGGTAGCCATTCTCCTAGCGAGCTCCTTTCGGGGGGAGGTGTTGCATAAGTGTGCTGAACAGAAGGGGAGGCTCCTTGCGTATCGCATGCGCCTGGGAGGCATAGCATTTACGGTCGGCTCCGTTTATAGCCCAAACGATCACCAAGAGCGCTTCCTAGATTCCGCGCTGGTGGATGTCACTGCTTCCCCAGACCGACACATTCTCTTGGGGGGAGACCTCAACATTGTCTTTGACTCTGTGATGGACAGATCGGCGCAGCGCTTCCCGCAGACGGGGGAACTGTCCCAGGCTGGGAGGGCCCGGATTGCGGAAATGGACTTGCACGACCTCTGGCGCTCCATGCACCCCACGGATAGGGACTACTCTTTCTTCTCGCACGCACACCGCACCTACTCACGGCTGGACTACCTCCTGGTGAGTGGACCGATGCGTGCCGCTGCCACGGCGGCGGACATCGGGGTCCTGACCCTGTCTGACCACTCTCCAGTCACCGGCGTTTTCCAGTGGCCGGCGGCCTCCCCCTCTCCGGGGGTGTGGCGCCTCCGGGAAACACTTCTACACAAAAAGTCGGTGGTGCAACGCGTCGGGGAGGTCATACAGGACTATCTCACTCACAACAGCAACACTGACACCTCGCAGGCGACACAGTGGGCGGCATTGAAGGCCGTCCTCCGGGGGGAATTCATCTCTATCTCTGCAGCTGAGAATAAGGAGCGGCAACTGAAGAGGGATGAGTTGACAGCTCAAGTCCGGGAGCTTGAGCAGGTCCACCGCCGTACGGGGGCGCCGAGGGTGTGGAGGCAGTTGAAGGCAGCGAGGAAGCTCCTCTCGGCTCTGGATCTTGACAGGGCGGAGTACGCCGCCCTACGCTTGAAACATGCCTATTACACTGGGGGGGACAGATGTGGCAAGCTCCTAGCACACCGGCTCCGGGTCGCGCAACAGCGCAGCGTTGTGAAAGAATTGGTGGGCGCGGACGGGGGGGGTTGTCTCCGGGGACACGGAGGTAGCGGAGTCTTTCCGCGGCTTCTACGAGGCGCTGTATGCTGAGGAGCCCTCCTCGCCACGGGATGCCGACAGCTATTTGGAGTCGGTGACCCTCCCGGTACTGGACCCGGCTCAGGCTGACCACCTGGAGCGGGACATCCATGTTGAGGAAGTGATTTCAGCTATCGCGCGGCTGAAACATGGCAAGGCCCCGGGCCCGGACGGGTACACGTCGCTATTTTACAAGACTTTTTGCACGGCCGTGGCCCCTGTCCTTACTCGGCTATTTAACTCTTTCTCAGAACCGGGAGCCATCCCTCCGGATCTCCTGAGGGCGACGGTCGCGGTAATCCCGAAGCCTGGGAAGGACCGGGCCCTCTGCGGCTCGTACCGGCCCATCTCGCTCTTAAATGTCGACCTCAAGTTGTACACGGGGATTCTCGCATCCAGGCTGAGTCCACACCTCCCCGACCTGGTGGAGGCGGACCAGGCTGGTTTTGTGCCCGGCAGACAGACGGTTGACAACACCAAGAGGGTGACGCATGTTCTGGAGAAGGCCTCAAGGATCTCGGGGGAGCGGATGTTGTTGTCCGTTGATGCGGAGAAGGCCTTCGACAGAGTTCACTGGCCGTATCTTGAGCGGGTCCTCAAGAAACTGGGAATCGGCGATAAGTTCCGCACCATGGTATTTAATTGCTATAAGCATCCTTCAGCGTCGGTGCGGGTAAACGGGTGTAGCTCCGGTGGCTTTGCCATCGAGCGCGGCACGCGGCAGGGCTGCCCTCTCTCGCCGCTCTTGTTTGCCCTCTACATGGAGCCGTTTGCTCAGAGGATTCGTAATAATCCGGATGCTGTCGGGGTCCGGATGGGCCAGTACGTCCACACCGTCAGTCTCTACGCGGATGATGTCCTGCTGACTTTGGACGACCCTAGGAGGTCGCTGCCTGCTTGCCTCCGAGAGTTGGACGCCTTTGCGGGGGTAGCCGGCTTCAAAATGAATATGAGCAAGTCGATGGCATTAGACGTGTCCCTGGCTGCGGCAACCAGGAGGGATCTTCAGCGGCTCTTCCCCATGCAGTGGTCCTCGTCCACGGTGCCGTATCTGGGGATTCTGCTGGCGCCTACATTACCGGAGATGGTTACGGCCAATTATGCCTCCCTCAGCAGGAAGATCAAGGACGAGCTTGGCCGCTGGAACAAAGGCCTGCTGTCCTGGCTGGGGCGAATCGCGGCGGTCAAAATGACGGTGCTGCCCCAGATACTATATCTTTTCCGGGCCCTTCCGCTCCAACCCCCGGTGGGCTGGATACGACAAATGCAGGCTGACATCTCCCGCTTTGTCTGGCAGGGCCGCAGGCCACGCATGAAGAGGGTCCTCTCCACGCTTGCTCCGGAAGCGGGGGGTCTCGGCATTCCGGACCTCCGTAAGTACTTTCAGGCGGCACAGCTCCGCTATCTGGTGGAGTGGAGCAGGTGGGAGTCTGACAAACATTGGCTCTTCCAAGACCAGGCAGTGGCGGGCCGCACCTTACAAGAGGTTCCATTCCTGCGCCGCGCGCATCGCCCCCCTAATCTTTACGCTTCCTTTGTTACGCGGGTCCCCCTGCGTGTGTGGGACGCGGTCTGCGAGGCCCGGGGCCTCACCACCTTCCCTTCGCCGCTCACGCCCATTGCGGGCAACCCGGACTTCTCCCCAGGGATGGAGCCGGGGGTTTTCTCCCACTGGGTGCAGGCGGGCTGCAGGGCACTCTTCCAGATCTATGGCCCGGAAGGAGTGGTTCCTTTTCAGCAACTCCGCCAGGAGTTCGGCCTGACGGAGCTGGACAGATTGCGCTACATGCAGGTTCGGCATTGGGCCCTCCAGCCCCATGTGCGTGCCACCGCTGCCCGTCCAATTACACCGTATGAGAGGTGGTTGGCTACTCGGACCTCCGACGCTAAACTGATCACTGATCTGTACAAATACCTACAACCCCCGCCGTTTCACTATTACAATCCGGGGAGGGAGCGTTGGCACAGGGAATTGGGTAGGACACTCAGCCACAAGGAATGGGACAAAATTGCGTATCGGGCGCGGCACTCTGCATATCACACGGGCCTTACGGAGACCTTTACTAAGGTGTCCACATACTGGTACTACACCCCGGAGAGACTGTATGAAATGCATAAACACACTGACAAGGGGTGCTGGCGGAGCTGCGGGCAGGAAGGTACCCTTACACACATTCTATGGGATTGCCCAGTGCTGACCGCCTACTGGAAGGAAGTCTTGGACGAGGTGGATAAGCACTTTGGGATAGAGCTGCCGCGACTCCCGGCGTATGTCCTGCTGGGCCTCCCCAATGACCTAATGTACCCACTGAAGTCCCGTAGGGGTAGGCAGATCGCAATAGCGCTGGGGTCTGCGGTTCAGAACATTCTAATCCACTGGCGCACAACCACCGTCCCCTCCATCACCGGTTGGTTGCATAGGCTCTGGCATGTGCTGGGGATGGAGAAGCTGTCGCTTACGGTTGCGGGGGAGATAGACCAATTTGAAGAGCTATGGCAACCCTTTCTAGCGCTGCTGTCCACTGAATTCCGGGAGCTCACCTGCCTGAGGTATCTTAGGCTTCTCAGGCTGACGCCGCCGGTGACCCCGGCGGACTAGCTTACATGTGAGATGGGGACCCCCGGGGAGGGGGGGGGGTGCGGGGCTTCCTGGTTAGGATTACTCTGATGCGGGACCATAGGACGGGGGGGAGGGGGGAGTGTTGTTGTTTTGTTACTGGGAGGATGGGGGATGGGAGGGGGGGGATTGTGTTCTGTTGAGGTGTTGATGGGGGGGGGTTTTATTGCTTAGATCTGGGGTGTCGGATACGCGCGCGGGGATTCCACAGCTTGTATTTCTAGCTTTCATTTACTGTGTTCTTCCCTCTGATCCACCGCGCTACCTATTGCCAACCCTCTGGAGGTGCACCCCTTCTTCTTTGACTGTATTCCATGTATCCTGCCTCCTATCCCCCTCCCCCATGGTTTGTTTTGTCTCAATAAAAACGTTTTAAACATAAAAAATAAATGTAAAACATTTTTCTATCAGGAAATCTAAAACATAAATGTATATCTCTAATTTTTTAAATACACTGGCCCTTGCCTTCTGGACTGTTCAAGCCTACCCTAGAGGTGACTTACATGAATTTAAAAGGAAAATTTGGGCTTGGCAAAACGTTTATTTTGAAGTAATGATCACTTACATACTGTAACCGTGTCTCTACAAGCACTAAATAGATTGAGTTCTGGGCATCTCAAAAAATGTTAAGGACTGTCCTCACACTCCACCAGGTGTCATGCTTCCTCATAGGCAGTTCTCACTCTCTAAAAACCAGGTTTGATAGAGAGCGGGCCAACACCTGGAAACAGGGAGGAAGTTCTAAATATATTCATTACTTCAGGGTAGCTTCTACAGCATGAGTAGGTTTGGAGGCCAGCTCACCCTGAAGACCCCGTAGCCTCTAGTTCCTTTCCTTGGATAGGTATAAGGGTTCTGTGTTTGTGAAAAGGTTTATTTTGCCAGGCCGAAATGATTGCTAAAAACTGCACACACAGGCAGCAATTGCACGCCCGAGACAGGTTTAATGAGCTACTCAAGTGGGTGGCACAACCAGTGCTGCTGGCCCACTAGCAGCATTGAATTTACATGCTCTGGTCAAATGTAGTACCACTTTACTAGAGACTTTTTTTAAAAAGAACTTTATTCATAAAATGTCTGCAATAAAATACAAACTGGAGCAGTCGTTTACAGAATTCTTCAAGACAATACTCAACGACATATCTTTTGTCCACCCATGAGAGTCCCAGGCGCCTAGTACAGGTAGTTATACTTTTACACTTTCCGTGGCACAGCAGCGCATTCAATGACATGTTATAAAGAACGTTAGGGTTGACACAAGCACCTCACATACTAATTTCAGACCCACTAGACTGTTCACCACCTGATCCCACAGAAGACAACAGTTCTCTACACAACTCTCTTCAACTTGCTATGTCCTCATCCAGCTTTTCTTCTCTTCGACAGGCCTTGATATGCAATTCCTCAGCCAAAGACCACTCGACTACTTTACTTGAGACTTACGTGTTAATTAAGTAGCTAATTAGGTGTAAGCCAATTTTACCATGTTTAAGGAGGGAGCACAAGCCCTTTAGGACTGGCTAGGATTAGTAGAGTGCACAGAGTCCTAAACGTCAAAAGTGGGTTCAGAACACAGGAGGATGAAGGCAAAAGGTTTGGGGGTGACCCTGCAGAGAGGGCCAACCAAGTTCAACATATGCCAATGTGTGATTTCTAAGATCCAAAAATATTTTAGGTTTTAATCAATTGTTCTTGATTGACAAGGACACAGCAGCTTTCCCAAAAATAAATTTTGTAAAATCCAAAATAAAACGAAAAAAGAATTGAAAACTGGAAAAGACTATCAGCCCTCGCCAACCTGTTGGCTTGCCAATGCTTGTTTAAAAAAAGTAATTACTATATCCCTTGGCACTAATTATCCTAGGCACTGCTGCAATGAAATTGTAGTTAGAGTACCGAGTGACTAGGCCCACTATCCTAAAGGATGTGACTCCACTGGTTATAAGCACTACGGGTATGTGGAACCTAGGACGCCAGCAACAGATTCATACGTGAATCTATGTGTCTAGAAGACACATGGGATTTGCAAACTTATTGTGTTTTCCTCACGAACTTTCCTTATTTTCAAAGGAAATTTTCCATTCTGATGGCAGAAGCCAAGAACAATGTTAGATTGTATAATGAATACAGTTCCAGTCGATATTTTTATGAAGGCAATTTCATTTTAAACCACAGAAAGGCACCCGTGGTTTGATTGGATAACTAATTTATTCTTGAGTAATCAACACAATACTAGCTTGTGACTTATGAGCTGCACAGAACCACAAATCCTTGCATCTGATGGACTCTTCACAGCTTCTCTGCAGATACCGCATTGTTTGCTGGTACGTAGGTGGTTTGTGTATTGGGGTGGGTAACACCCATCTAAATATAGCTTCAGTAAGTGTGAGCGCGGTACTCACCGCAGCTAACTTTCCACACTAACCATGTTTCGCACTCTGAGGCTTGTTATGTCACGCTATTGGCTCACCTGATGCTGTCCTAGTTACTGCCCCGCTGCCTTTCACCGGCCTTCTTTCGCTAGGCGAAGAAGGGGTGGGTAATGCCTCAACGGAGGAAGTAACCTACCACAATTTAGAGGTGAGGTTCAGATAAATATAGCCACTCTGCTCATCTTTCACAACTGATGTCAGGCCTCAGAACCAAGCTTTAATCATTCACCAAACTCTTGATGAGCACTGTGAAATGTAAAGTTATAGGGATATGGACTGTCTGGAAGGGATATCTAAGCATAAGTAAATTACTGATCAGTGTCCTTGAAAAAACGCATACATTCTTCAAGTTCAGCTGAGATCCTTTTGTGTAAAGGTCCTCACATTAATCCCAAGTAGTATATACCACATAAAGAGTCTGTGGACATACTGCGGCAGTTGCAGGTTGGGCAGGCATCAGTGCTGAATGTCCTCCATGGCCACACCACACTGCTGACACAGATGGTGTCGTTCATGGAGGGCATGTCAGCAACAATGTCTGACCAACGCAGGATTCTGCGGTCCATGGACTCTTCCCTGACGGCAGCAGTGACTCTCCTGCAGTACTTCCCCCCCCACCCCAGCCCCATCCACACTTCCCTCTCCCATACCTGTCCCATGCACACCCAGACATTCCCAAGCATGCACCCCACCAGACACAGGCAGCACACCACCAAGGAAGGGCAAACGCACACCTCCTGGCACGCACACTCAGGGGGATGTAGGCACACCCACTGGGTCTGGGGCAAAGAGACATACACTCAGCCACAGTCTGAGTCCGCAGGCCTCACAACCCAGTCCCTCCAAAAGCACTCCCCTTGGCTCCCCTGCTAAACGGTCACCCCAGCAGCTGTTCCTTGCTGAGCTGGACCTCGCCCCTGCTGAGCCACCACCCCCCAAGCGGGCGAGGAAGTCCCCAGGCAGGGGAGTTGAGTCCCCCACCACCTCAACCCTCTCCCCCATGAGCGCTGCGCCCCATCCCTCGCCCACCACACCCTCCCTTGACCCTGGGCAAACCTCTGGTGCAGTGGTTAGCATGGCCGTCCTTGCTGTGGTGTGCAGCGACGAGCTCACCAACACCTTCGGCGCTGCCCCACCCCCTGTGGTGGAGATGTCCACCCCTGCACCCACCACACCTACCCTTTCCCCTCCTGTCCCTGCGGTGCCTGGTCCTTCCCCACATGATGCTCCCCCCCGGTCGACGAACCTGAGGGTTCCACTGTGCAGGCAAGCTAGGGGAGACGCGTGCCCATGTGTCACCCCAAGGACTTCTATTATGGACTGGCCATTGGCCTTTGTAAATAGTGTTATTTTACAAACTTTGGTTTATGCTGAATAAAGCAATTTATTTTTAGTATGATTACTATTGCATTTCAGGTATTGATGTTGGTGCTGAGGGTCCAGGAGTTGGTGTTGTGGTAAGGGGTTATGGTTCTGAGAAATGTTCTAGTCTTCTGGTCATGAGGTGGACCATGTTATCTGCGTGCCATCACAAGGTCTCTGCAAAGAATCATTGCTAGTGTGTGTTATTTTGGTTTTGAGACATTGTCCTAAGGAGTGTTCCTTCCTCTGTGGCACCTGACATCTTCCCTGCAAAGAGTTGCACAATTGTTGTGCTGACCTGTGTCTACATTTCCTTTGTTGGTGACGGATCCCTTCAACTATGGCCATGCCTGCTCAGCAATGTCTCCGGCTGCATCGTCTGTGCCATCCTTGCTAGTCACTGTACTTGAGTATTGAGTATGTTGAAATGCCTTCATGGAGAAATTCTCCATTTTCAGCACTATGAATGTGTGTAATCCCGGCCTAGCACGCATATGGTACTTGTTCTGCAGGGTATTTGGGCACCTGACTCACAATTGTGGGCATTGTATCTGTGGGAACTCCACCCTATTCCTTCCATCAGAGACAACATCTTTGTGGCTGGCCCAGCACCTGTGCATTCTTATCAGTCCGGGGATGAGCGTGACAGTGTGTGTTCCCTTTGGCTCTCTTAGTTTAGTAGGCAGTGACATGAATATACAGTCTTGTGGCATGATCTCAGTGTATGTATTGTGCTGCATCCGCCAGGGGTGGGTATGCATGTGTTATTTGTCCTCACACCCACATGTGGTATGTCATGCAGTGAGTGAAAGACATCCATCCTCCTGGGAGTGGGACACTGCTGTCAGTGATGTGTTGTTATGGCACTATCATCATTGTTAGAAGGGCGCCCTCCGGGGAGTCAGATGGTGTCGGACTGACCACCCCGAGAGCCACCGTTCCGTAGGCGAGTAGCCGAGCGCCGCTGAGAAGCCTCCTGGGCGAGGTCCTTCTCCTATGATCGTACCAGCCAAGCAACTACACCACCACAAAGGGACACAACCAGGGTATCAATTCTCACAAGTCTTTATCGGTAATCAAGGCAGAATTCTGTGGTAATATTTACCGGTGGATCGAGGGATCCAAAAGAGTCTCAAAGTCTTGTAGGGAGGGGGTAAAGGGACAGTCTCAGTACCAGCCTGGTACGGGAGCACCCCGCGCCCCGCTCTCAATCCTCGAGCTGGGGGGTTTCCGGGAGCTGGGACGTCGTCCACAGGGCTCGGGGGATTGCCTCGAGGAGGTTGAGTCGCGACGAGGTCAGCAGGGCTCCGATGGCTACTTCTGCAAGGTCGAGCCACGATGAGGTCAGCAGGGCTCCGATGTTCCGGGAGGGTCTTCTTCTCAGCAAGGGGGGAGCCGCGATGCAGTCAGCAGGGCTCGAGTTCCAAGTTCCAGGTAATGAGTCTCTCTCCGTAGGGTTAGCCGCGATCCGGTCAGCAGGGCTCTTGACTCCAGGATACAACTGCTGTCCGGGTTTCGGGTTGCCCCAAATATAGGTCTGGAGCCCTTTGATGTCCGGACCCTCGTGCCTGGGGGGTCGGAGGGGCTGGGATGAGAGAGTCCAGACATCCAGCGGGAGGGGGCGCCAGCGCCCAGGGATGCCGGAGGGCGATCGAAACCAGGCGTTGGGGGACGGCTGGAGGGCCCATCGAAACTCTCCTCCTCCGGGATCTGTGGAGTGGCCACTCGACCCCCCCTGGGCGGATCTTAGTGCCTCGATGTCAGGGAACCGCGGCCGGGGTGGGTCGCGTCGGGAAGGTTGGTGCAGGTAGCGAGGTACAATCCAGGGGGACCCCGAAGGGTCTGGTAGGGGGGTTCAGGACCACGCCACGGGGCCGGGTCCAACAATCATAGTCTAAAGTTAGGGATGCGTACATGCACACATGGAGTTGTGGTCATCTGATAATGATGTACACTCACCCATGTCTCTGTCCACTGCTGGGAGTCCTCTGCACCCACCCCTCACATGTTTGTCCACTGCTGGGAGTGATATGCACCCACCCCTCACATGTCTGACCACTGCTGGGAGTCCTCTGCACCCACCCCCATGTCTCTGTCCACTGCTGGGCGTCCTCTGCACCCACCCCTCACATGTCTGTCCACTGCTGGGAGTCCTCTGCACCCACCCCCATGTTGCTGTCCACTGCTGGGAGTCCCCTGCACCCACCCCTCACATGTCTGTCCACTGCTGGGAGTCCTCTGCACCCACCCCTCACATGTCTGTCCACTGCTGGGAGTCCTCTGCACACACACCCATGTCTCTGTCCACTGCTGAGAGTCCTCTGCACCCACCCCTCACATGTCTGTCCACTGCTGGGAGTCCTCTGCACCCACCCCCATGTCTCTGTCCACTGCTGGGAGTCCTCTGCACCCACCCCTCACATGTCTGGACACTGCTGGGAGTCCTCTGCACCCACCCCCATGTCTCTGTCCACTGCTGGGAGTCCTATGCACCCACCCCTCACATGTCTGTCCACTGCTGGGAATCCTATGCAGTCACTCACCCACCCACCCACCCCCTTGGTGCAGTACACTGCTGTCCTGGGCCCACACACCAATTTGACGGTAATATGCAGTACCAGGCCGTAAGCCAACATTCGTGGCGTGTGTACACCTTGTATCCCAAATGTACTGGTGGCGTAGGGGTACGTGTGATACGGACCGTACCCCCGCATTCGTAGGGTGTGTGCGGTCTGTACCACGCGTGCCCCTACGGCCCCAATCCAATAGTGATATGGACCGTAACCATGCTATGAATGTGTGGGTACGGCCCGTATCACTATAGTAGTGGTGCCGTAGGAGTACGCGTGGTACAGGGCGTACACACGCTCGGAGAGCGTGTGTACGGTCCGTACCACGCATACCACTACGGCACCACTACAATCGTGATACGGGCCGTACACATGCTCTCAGGGCGTGTGTACGGTACGTACCACGCATACCCCTACAGCACCACTACAATAGTGATACGGACCGTACACACGCTCTCAGAGCGTGTGTACGGTCCGTACCACGTGTACCCCTACGGCACCACTACAATCGAGATACGGGCCGTACACACGCTCTCAGGGTGTGTGTACGGTCCTTACCACGCATACCCCTACGGCACCACTACAATCGTGATACGGGCCGTACCCACGCTATGGATTTGTGAGTACGGTGCATATCACTATTGTAGTGTTGCCGTAGGGGTACGCGTACACGTCCACTTCCGTTGTTGCGGGACGCCGGTATTGGTGGACACGCCCCCGAAGTGACCAGACCCTGGAGGTAATGTATGTCCTCATTATTGTAGGTACAAATTTGGGTAGGGGGTATGTTTCCTGCCCCTCACCCCCCCTTGGCCCCTGGGTGTTGTTCTCACCTTCTGCGGCGTGTGCGTCGGGTTCGGTGCACCAGGTCGTAGGCTAAGAGGGCCGGGATGACACGTAGGATGGGGTCCATGGCTGTCCGTCGCGTACCGGGGCTCAGGTTTCGCGTCGGACTCAGTTTTCCAGGAGTTTTTGGCTGCCGTAAAGAAATAGCTGTGCGGAGTGACGTAGGGACGAATCGTACTTGCTGGTCCGTAAAACGCTGCCTGACTCCGTACGGACGTCGCGTACGCGCTGTCCAGGATCAGACTAGTAGGTATTTTTCAGCCGTACTGTGTTTTGTACGAATCGTACGGAAATGGTATTTCTGTACGAATCGTACTTGCTTGATTGTAAGGTGGACTTTCCGGGTACGAGTCGTATGGAGAAAACGCTCCGTACGACGAATCGCACCCGGTTTTTACAGGATTGGAATCGGCACCTTAGTTGGTGGCATTGGTAATAGGTAATACTATTGATGATGACTTTGCAAAATAGATGGAAAAAGTAGACACAATCGGTAATGCCACTGGAATTATGTGGCAGTGTAGAGTCTGATTATACAGCCGGTGAAAAACTATGCAGCATGAAAAGAAAAATTAGGTGCTATTATGTACCACAATCTGTGGCTGTATCAGCTCGCTTTTGTCATTTTAATATACAATGATCCAAGAGAGATCTCTACTGTATGCAAAATACAAAGAATTCTTAAGAAAGATATGTATACCCACTCTCCGGCTCTTTCTCAATTTGTTACTGACCAACGAATTGCCTGGCATGGTGGAACAAGAAACCCACTTTATTGACATGCCCCTTACTTCCACAGTGAAATATGTTCGGTAAAACAAAGAATGCTTCACTCCAGATCAAAATACTTCAAGTAGTAATGTCATGGAATACAAGGTGTGCATCTCTTACTCTGCATATTCGGATCGTTTTAGATCTGGTCCTCAGTTTTATTGATCACACCATGGGTCTCTAGAGGAACTTCTTTTCATTTATAAACAGCCTTGCAGAACAGTATTTTAAACTCAATACTGTTGAGGATAATGCCGAGGTGCATGCCTGGTCTGTAGGTGTAGATGTAAGTCTAAATTCTGCAGGACACTGGTTATGGTCCCATACATAGATGTTCTTCCTGAAGATCAGTGCTTCAGTTTTGTAGCAGTTGAGTTGGGGGCAGTTGTCTCTCATCCATTTGGCTACGTCGGTCATGGCGTTGCAGATGTTGGTTTTGGCACTGGAGGGGTCCTCGGTGAGCGAGAGGATCAGTTGGGTATCGTCTGCATAGGAGATTATGTTGAGTCTGTGGATCTGACAATGTGTACAAGGTGGGTCATGCAGATGTTGAATAGGGTGGAGCTGAGGGAGGATCCTTGTGGTGAAGTAAGGCAGTCAGATGCTCTGTGCCTCCTGTAAGGAAGGAGGTGATCCACTTGAGGGCATCTTGCTGTATGCCTATGTTGCAGAGTCTGTCGATGAGGGTGTGTCGAACCCCGCAGAGAGGCCAAGGAGGATTACGGCCAGAGTTTCTCCAAGGCCGAGGAGTGTTCTGATGTCATCTGTGGGGGCAATCAGTGCACTCTCAGTGATGTGATTGGCATGGATTCCTCATTGCAAGGTTTCCTGTAGTTGGTTTTGTTCCAGGAATTCAGTGAGCTGCTGGTTAATGGCTTTCCTAAGTACTTTGGCCAGGTAGGGAGAAGGGAGATCGAACGATAATTTGTGAGATCGCTGGGATCAGCAGAGGGGTTTTTTTTCAGGAGGGGTCTGACTTCTGCCTGGGAAGTTGCTGTGGGGATGGAGATGTTGAGGATACATGCTGATTGAGTTTGTCTCAAAGTTGTAGATGTGATTGGGGCAGGGGTTGGTGGGTGCTCTAGAGTGGATGGAAGACATGAAGACATGACGGCTGAGGTAGTCTGTGCGGTGAGCGGAGACCAGGTGGTAATGGTTTGGCTGATGTTCACTGGTTGGTTGAGTTAGTTGGTGTTGAGGGTGGCAGGTTTAAGGTTGAAATTGTTGTAGATGTTGGTGATCTTGCTGTGGAAGTAGTCTGAGAGGGTGTCACAGACTTCTTGGGAGGGGTTGATCATGTTCTCTATGGCTTTTGAGTTGGAGAGTTCTATTGTGTGGTTGGCCACAGAGAAGATGTGGGTTGAGATGGCTGGTTTCTTGGCTTCCTTGATGTGCCTGTGATAGTTGCTGAGGACTGTTTTGGGTGCTGCTCTGTCAGAGAGGTTCTTAGTGACGTGCCATCGTTTCTTCAGATGGTGGCAGTTGCGCTTGGTGGTCCTGAGTTCTGGGGTGTACCAGCTGGCATGTTTGGAGGTCTTGTTATATTTTGTAGGTTTCAGTGGGGCAACTCTGTTGGCGCTGTCAGTGATCCAGGCGGTGAAGTTCTGTTGGGGCCTCAGGTTGTGAGGTGGTGAAGACCTGTGACCACTTTCTGTGACTCTGCTCAAGCTTTGGTGGGAGGAGATATGACGCGCCTGGTGATGTCGTGCTGGGTGTCAGTGATGGTGAAGTGTATGATGGTGTGGTCAGTCCAGGTGAGATCTATGGTGTGGCTGAATTTGATTCTGTCGCTGGAGGTGGGAATGGGGTTGAGTGTGTGTCCGGCTTTTTGTATGGGTTCGATGACCAGTTGGGTGAGGCCGATGTTGTTTAGGTTCTGCAGGAGAGCGATGGAGTTGGCATAATTGAGGTCAGCAATGTGGAAGTTGAGGTCACCGAGTAGCATTTAGTGGTGAAAGTCGATTGCTAGGCGGGTGATGATGTTGTGGATTGCATCACAGAATTTTGCTCGGGGTCCCGGTGGCCTATTGGTGAGGGTGCCTCTTATTGTGGTCTTTGCATCAGTTTGAAATAGGAAGCTGAGGTGGTCCATGAGAGGCATGAGGTTGGCGTTTGTGATGGTGCATCTGATGGTTTCCTTGAAGATGATGGCGATGCCTCAGCCTTGTTTGTTGGTGCGGTCTCAGTGTATCATCTTGCAGCCTTTGGGAGTGGCAGTGTAGATGTCCGTATTCGAGGAGGAGCTGAGCCATGTTTTGGTGATAAAGGCAACGTCCGTGGAGAGGGTGGAGATAGTGTCCCAGATTTGCATGGCATGTTTGCTCAGTGAGCGTGCATTGAGCAGAATACAATGGAGCAGGTGCCGGGTATTCTTGGTCTTGTGGGCAGGAGTGTTGTGGCCTCTTTTGTAGGTTGTGTCACAGGAGAAGTGACAGTGCTGGGAGGTGAAGTGTTCTTTGGTGAATCGTGGGTAGGAGGAGACGCAGTTGTTCAGGTCCAGGAATTCCCTGGCGGTGTACCGTCAGGTGGCCGGAGGGCCAGGGATCTTGGCTCTGGGCACAGTGCAACCAGTGGTGAGCTGACGCATACCAGCTGATCGCATCCCCTGCGTGGCCATGCTGTAGCCTCCATTAGTGGTCCTGATGGGTGGCCCTAGTGGTCCTGGGCACCGGGCAAGGGCAATGGCCTGGAGTGGGCAGCTTGAGGACAGGTGCACCTGGCAGCGCAGGGGCAGGGCAAGTGGCAGCGCAAGGGGAGCGGCAACGCAGACAGGCATTGCAGGCTGCATGGGGGCAGTGACATCAGTGGCACAGGGGGAGCAGCAGCGCAGAAACAGGGGAGGGGAGTGCAATCCAGTAGGAGCAGCGCTCAGGAACAGGGACTGCAGGCAGCACAGGGGTAGGGGGAGCGGCAACACAGGGGGAGCGACAGTGCAGGGACAGCAGGCAGCGCAGGGGCAGGGGGAGCGGCAGTGCAGGTACAGGAACCACAGGCAACACAGGGACATCAGGCAGTGGGGGGCAGCAGCACAGGGGTAGGTGGAGCGGCAGTACAGGGACCAAGGGCGTATTCATGAAATGCCAGCTGTTACTGGTTCTTTACTTGTGGCTCACTTCCACCGACTACCTTCATAGCTGCCCTTTCTCCTGCCCTCCAAGGCCACTTCCTGTCCCCTCTGCCCTCTCCTCTGGGAGGGATCAATATCCTGAGATGTCAGACAACCTCCAGACTCTAGGATCCTACACCCTACTCAACATCTCCCCCTTTTTGATTTGTTTTTTCATTTTTCTGTGTTTTCGAACAGCAAACTGGTTTCCCCGCTGTCCACTACATTTTTCAATCCGTGTTCATAGGCGTACTATGGTACATCTGAACTTCCGTTGCTCCTCTTGATGCTTGCCCTGCATTTCCATAACTTCCATTAGCACTTCTGCTTTTACCCTCCTTTTCAAACGTAATATGTAATGGGTGATGGATTTTCCACTTCAAGCAGCCGTCACCCTATTTCACTTCTTTTGCATCACACTTAAAGGTCTGATGGAATTGGGAGGGTCAGGCTTCCTGTTTTACAGTTGTTTGACCAGCACCCAGTATCAACTTTTTTATGTCCATCTCTTGAGCCCATCTCCTGGTATCTGTGTACAGTTTCATCTTCTTCTTCAGGGTTGCATTTCTGGTTCTAACTTTGTCTCCAAGCGGGGGCATCCAAGCTGCGGTTTTGCTGCTTATCAACCTCCCAAGCATGAGAGTGGCTCCCTTGTCATTCAGTGCAGGGTGTCCCTGCAAACTATCGGCACTGGGCATAGGGCATTGGTGTCTGTTCCGCTTCCTGTCTTTGTATTGTCTTTTTCAGGGTGCCCATGAATCTGTCTGGGCACCATGAATCTGGCTTATGGCCATAGCGGTGAGATCCTTTTGCATTCTACGGTCAGCTGTCTGAATAATTCCTGAAATTCTCTAGTGCTGAAAGGCGGCCCATTGTCTGATTTCACCATTGCCAAAATGTCATCCAATGTGTTAATTATCTTTGCCGAACTGGTGGATGATATGATCTTCACCATTGGAAATCGAGAATATTCATCTATCAGTACTAGTAAGTACGTTCCTCGAATTATTAGACCAAACATAGACCAAACATTGATGTTTACCAGATCCCATACCTTCCCTGGCAACTCAGACATTTCAAGTGGCAAAGGTCTGCTGGGCTTGCAAATATGACACTTTTGAAGTGCAACTTCAAACATAATGTCCAACTTGGAAACTAAATCCTTTCCTCAGTGCTCTTCTGGTTGCCACTACTCCCCAGTGTCCTTCATGTGCAGTGTCAATGAACTGTCTCTTTAAGCTCTTAAAAATGGAACCCTAACACTTGGAGAATAAACCCATCAGCCATGGCTACCAGCTTATCATGGATGTTGCCTTGAGTTCTTCTGAGTTTACTCTCAATTCTCTTGCATGCTTCTATTTGGGTGACTTTAACAGATGCTTGATCACTTCTAGGTTGTTTTTCTTTTACTTGGCTTTTATCACACGTTGCACTGGTGGTATGGTGGCTTTTACCAGGAATTTAAGGTATTCCTCAGTTACTGAAGGGTTTGACTCTGCTTTCTTCAGAGGGCGGATGAATAAGTAATTTGCTGGTTGTGGTTTATTTTTCCAGGCTTGTGAATGATAATGTCTTCTTACTGTTATAGTTAGATTCCCATCTTTCAATTTGTGGGGGCATTTTGGCTTTCAGGTTCCCAATAATGGTTAGAAATGCTTGGTAGTCTGTTACTACAGTGAATTGCATGTGATACACAAAAGTGGGGAAGTATTTATACGCCCAGACCACTGCGAGGGTTTCTTTGAAGGGCTATGAGTATGTTTTTTTGCTACTACTCTGTGAAGTGAATACTTTCTTGACTCATGTTGTGAAAGGATGGCCCCAACCCCATTACTCTTACATCAACCGTCAACTCGATGTACAGCTTTGGGTCGAAATATGCCATGACTATGGCTTCTTCTACTGTTTTTTTTATGCTCTGAAAAATGTTGTCACATTCTAGAGACCGCCTGAATTCCTTGTTCTGTTTTGTCACTTCCTGTAGTGGTGCTCTCACAGTTCGGAGTTTCTGAAAAAATGTGTCCAAAAATATTTGTTTCAACCTGTGAAACTCACAATTTTCAACATTTAGGGTAAGTTTTGCATCACAGAGTATCTGACATACTTGCTGTAAAGCTGTGTCATGTTCTTAATCTAATAATGTCATCACTGTAGTTAAAAGTGTTGACTGTTGGTTGTTTGGCTTTGTGGATCATTTTCGGAAACAGTACTGCTGCTGTAGACACTTGAAAACTGAGCCTCTTGCATCTGAACAACCCTAAATGTGTACAAAATGTTGTGATGTATCTGTAGTTTTCTTCCAACTCCAACTGATTATAGCCTTTGTTCAGATCAAGTTTCTTCCTTAGCTCCATTCAACTGGGTTATGGGTTTTCTTCGCCACCTTCACCGCAACACATATTCTTACCAAGCCGTTTGTGTCTTTTTTTGGTACTACAACAATAGGAGACACTCACAACGTCGGCCATTTAGACACCTCTACGATTTCCAGTTTGAATACATTTCTCAGGTTCTTTTCTATCGCTTATTGCAGATGGATAACCACTCTTTGATGGCCTTGAGCTAGAGGCTTAATGTTCTCATATATCTGCATTTGAATCATTTTTTCTAATCCACTGAATAGTTGCATTGCATTGACTGATGCACCACAGTCCACTGCAAATCTCATTTGGTAAGCTCTCACCATGAAGCCGCATCAGCCATGTCTCTCTTCGATAGCATTAATATTTAGTCTTCCTCCCACTTTCAGCACTCCAGCTCGACTTTGGGAAACTTGTGTAGGAGGATTTGGAAGGTTGGGCTTTCACTTTCGATTTCGCTCCACATGCACGATTCTTTTCTCTACCTCTCTACTTGATCTGCAGATAGTTCTACAGTGGTTTTCTTTCCAACATTGCTTACACATCTGTCCCATGAGTGAGCATTTCCCATCATTTGGATATGAGAGACCACACCTATAGCACGTTCTTTGCCCCCATCAGTGGTGTAACACAGGGCCCCGCAGGGTAGGCGGGGGGGGGGGGGGAGGCTGAGCTGCAGGGGGCCCTCAGCATAGTACCCTGGCCTGAGAGCTCCTGAATAAATCCGGAGCTGGGGCCCCTCCATGCACCTCGCAGCGGGGCCCCCTCAAGTTTCGTTACACCACTGTCCCCATCCACTTTGCTGCTCAGGCAGCTTTTCAGGTTTGTCCCTTTCCTCTTCTGTTTCCATTACATTTTCAATGGAGCGCTTGCTGGTCTCCATTCAGTTACTTGCTTCTCAGCTCTTTCCTCCGCCCTTATCACAAACACATGTGTATTTAACATGTGTATTTGCTTTCCATTTTTCGTCACAATGACTCTGACCAACAACCATCTATGATGTGTAGATGCATTGCTCCCTCATCACTGAATTCACTAAAGCAACAATGGTTGAGTATTTATTCAATCTTTTTGTAAACTCGTCCATAGTCTCCACTTGTTATTTTGTCACTTTGTTAAACATGCATCGTTTATAACCTACATTCATGTTAAGATGAAAGTTTTTTGCCAGTATATATTTTACTTTTTGATATGCCATTGTTTCTTCTTTTGAGGGTTTCTTGGTGGGTAGGTCACATCACCCCCTGCCAGGTTCCTTAGGTAATTTATTATTTTCTTATCATCAGTCTCTGCTAATACATCATATATGTCTTTCCATTCCAACCACATGGCAGCAAAGTGTTGTCTTTTTGCCATTTCAAAGGTTGAGGCTGGTTTTTGGAAAGAGGCAGTATCATACCTCAGTTTTCAGTTCCTGGACATTGTCACCTTGCGCCTGCCTTGTCGCTGCAGCTGTCTGCCTGCCTGTGCTCAGGATTTCCTCTGCCTTGGTGACCTAAAATGTTCTATATATGTTTAGGTACCTCTCCTCCTGGTCCTTCATGAGTTGATTCACATTTCACCTTCCCCTCTTTAGGTTTTTTTGTTTCTCCCTTTTTAGAATGGTGGAGCCTCGTTCACATTAAAATGGCAGCTCTCTGGTACCGGGTATGTGTTTGAGTGCTCCCCTTTCTAAGATGGTGGCACACATGTGAGTACAGATGACGGTGCCCAGCTTATGGTCTCTGAATGGGCTCAAATTATCGGTGCTCGCCACACTTCTTAACCGCCTCTCTTCTTTCAGTCATTTGTTAGAGTGACGCTCTCTCTTCACGTCTTGCTCTGTCTTGGTTTCTGAAGCTGCGTCGGCTTCTTTCAACCACACACAAATGCACATCCTTCGGGGGTGCTCCTAATGTCTGCAGTGCAGGACCTGCATCTGTTTCCTACAACCACCAAGAACCGCACTGCCTTCTGGGTTGCTCCCTATTGCTGAAGCGCAGCACCTGTGACTGTTTCCTCTCCCTGGCGACAACGAAACAGCCTTCTGGGGTGCTTCTGTGCTTGCACTTAGGTGAGGTATCTGTGTCAGCTTTTCTTCCTTGCGTGGTTCCTAGGGACAATGCTCCCTGTGCACCAGGTTCCTAGGGACAATGCTCCCTGTGCACCATTCTTTATGTAGTGACCCTTAATCTTGGGGTTCTCTTTTACGTTCCCATCCGTTATGGGTTTTCTGCATGGCCCATTGTCGTTTTCCCTAAGTTAGCCTAGTTTTGCAAGTTGTAGAGATTGTTTCTTTTGCAGACATTACTACAATAAATATGCTTGCTTTTCTTCCACATTATATTTCCACACAGAATCAGCGTATGTTTTTGTAATCTGTTCTTTTCCTGGGATTTAGTCTGACCACCATAGACAAGGTCAAACAACAAAGCCCCTGGCTATTCTCTCTGGTCAGGTACTAGCCCCTAGACATAACGTGAGAATGCAGCTGCTGTTTGTGAGTAAATATCTTGTCATATCACCGAGGATAGGAGTTCTAAAAACACACTCTGAGCGAAGGTCCTGAGGCAAGATCACTCATCAGCTGAGATGTAGATCATCCATCAATGTATGCTTAGGTATGGGGTCTGCCAATAATCCCAGAGATCTTTGATGTATAATCATTTAGCTTCACTGGGTGGGGGGTGGGTGTTAGGTTAATCTTTCTTATAACATGACAGGGCTTTTCATGGTATACAGTTTGTTAATCATGCTAATGATATTTGTGGTATGCATTTGTTTTCTAATTGAGGTGCAAATACTGCATCTTAGAGCACAATAAAATTTGTTTAAATAAATATTATAAACTTCTTTCGTGTCTCTTGTTTATCTTATTGTGGACAAGTACGAGTGAGAGAGTGAAAGGGTGTGTGCCCTGTTACTGCTATCCCTGAGAGGGTCGAGAGTGTTGTGTTCTGGGGTGCCAATTTACCTGTTTCTCTGGAAATGTTAGGAGGACATGTGAGGCACTATAGTTACTCGGGCTCATAGATACTGATATGGTATGGAGACTCACTCCCTACATGCTGATGTTCTATGGTCCCAAGCACAGTTCTGGTACTGAGCAGAATCCCTGCAACAATTCCTCTGGGTTTTGTTCTAAATCTGCCCAGTCTAGTCCCATCTACCACTCACGCCTCTCTGGTTCTGCATGTACTTGTGTTCTTTTGTCATCGTTGCCAGATGTCATTTCATTGTGCCAGGGTAGACATCAATTTAGCAGGACAGCTACCGCACCACACTATGGTATGGTGAGCATTTTGTTTTTGGCTCCAGTGCATATACATGCAATCAGGGCATTAGCCCTAAAAAAAAGAAGTGGGGAGACTAATCGAGTTAGACAGCACGCAAGTGACATCATGGCTCATGACATCACCGGGTGTGACATCACATGTGGCGTCACTGAAAGTGGCATCACAACGCAAGACCTCACAGGCAGTGAAATCACAAGATGTGAAATCAGATATTAACACCGCACACATATGTTTAGCAGGTCCATCATGGGTACATTTGAGTGCACTACAAGATTTATCAAATTTGCTTTTGCTTCGGCGTTGTGTCAAACAAGTAATACAACCCCAATGCAAAATCTGGACCTCAACATATACATTTAGGGGCATATTATCAAGAACAAGGTTAAAATTATTGCTGCCTTAGCGGCAGGAAACTATCACTAAAGCGGCGATAATGGGTTTGATAATATGCCCTTGAGAATTCCAATAGAAGCCCAGGTTCACACCAGAACATGGGCTTCTATTGGAATTCTCAAGGGCATATTATCAAGCCCATTATCGCCGCTTTAGTGGCAGTTTCCTGCTGCTAAAGCGGCGATAATTTTAACGCCGTTCTTGATAATATGCCCCTTATTTTTTAATTATTCTTCCAGAGAGATATTGGCAACAAGAAGAAACATGGAGAGTTAATCTATTTGGCTCAATTGTTTGCAAAGTCTGCATTTTCAAATATCCTATGGTGTCAGGGCACCTGATGCAAAGATCTTTGTGTGCTCAGAAAATCTTAGGGAATAAAAATAACTCTGGAGGTTAACACATTTGCCGTAGGGATCTCTTGTTTTATCTAGTTTCAGTTTTGAATCAAAGTAGCATAAAGGGTTAATATGAATCCTGCAAAGCACATCATGCAACATACAAATGACAGATTTGTATTTTATGTAGCTAGGTAAGTGGGTTACTACTTGTAAGACAGATTCTTTTGCTACTTGCAGTTCATAAATTGCAATCCTTCTAATAAAGTACAGTGAGCTATGAAGAACATGTGACTATTGTGCCTTGTAATCCTCGCTGTCTTATGTAACACAGCCTGTACATTGATTTATACACTTGCATGATTTATTATCAATGTGTAATGTGTACATGTGATATAAAATGCTCTGACACCCTGCACCGGGATGAGTAGAACTGTAAAATAGTGGCATTTTAAATGTCATATGTGTAAATACTGGGACATATCAACACATATGACATTCTTACAGTGCATGCATATCTCTTATATACACGGACTGACGGAAGTCAAAACTATGCCTCTCTTGAGTACTTGTAAAGTGACAACAAGCTGTGTACCTTAGTTTCCCCTTCATTCAGTTTTCATTTAGGTATGATGCTCCAGATAGCTCCCAGCTAGGATACTTGAACAAAAGAAGGCATGATGGCCCCTTAACTTCAGACTTGTTTTGATTTCCATTACTTGTGTGTATTTTGCTTTTTCGCCATAGGCCACTGGATTCAAGCTAGCCTGGCTGATGAGGGCTGAAATCCCGAAACCAATCCTAAGATGCTTGTTTCCCGTCCAGGGAGGACTTGGCTTGGCAGTTCCGGCTTGACTGCTCTCATAAGGAACATGGGCAAGACTGATTTGCATGAGGCTGGGTCTAAACTGGGGTGGCATGGTGAGCAAAAGAACGATGGATTTAACCCAGATGTTTTGACTGAGGGTGAATGTTTTGATTTGTTCTGCATTCCACCCATCAATTGTGTGTCTTTTGCTTTCTCGCCCCACAGTGCGCCGGGTATGCCCAGACATGGGTCCCGACTTACTGTGCCACAGGATTCAAGCTAGCCTGGCTGATGAGGGGTGAAACTCCGAAACTGGTCCTAGGATGCTTGTTTCTGGTCCAGGGAGGACCTGGCTTGGCAGTTCAGGCTTGACTGTTCCCATGAGGAACATGGGCAAGACTAATTTGCATATGGCTGGGTCTAAACTGGAGTGTCATGGTGAGCAAAAGAACACTGGATTTAACCCAGATCTCTTGCCTGGGGATGAATGTTTCGATTTGTAATGCGTTCCGTTCATTCTTTGTGTGTCTTTTGCTTTCTCGCCCTGAGCGCGCCGAGTATGCCCAGACAAGGGTCCAGGGCTCACTGTGCCACTGGATTTAAGCTAGCTTGGCTGATGAGAGGCGAAATCCCGAAACCAGCCCTAGGATGCTTGTTTCCTGTCCAGGTAGGACCTGGTTTGGCAGTTCAGGCTTGACTGTTCCCATGAGGAACATGGGCAAGACTGATTTGCATATGGCTGGGTCTAAACTGGAGTGGCATGGTGAGCAAAAGAACAATGGATTTAACTCAGATCTCTTGACTGGGGATGAATGTTATGATTTGTTCTGCATTCCGTCCATCACTTGTGTGTCTTTTGCTTTCTCACCTTAAGTGTGTCGAGTATGCCCAGACGTGGGTCCCCGGCTCACTGTGCCACTGGACTCAATCTAGCCTGGATGAAGAGGGGTGAACCCCCAAAACCGGTCCTAGAATGCATGTTTCCGGTCCAGGGAGGACCTGGCTTGGCAGTTCAGGCTTGACTGTTCCCATGAGGAACATGGGCAAGACTGATTTGCATATGGCTGGGTCTAAACTGGGGTGGCATAGTGAGCAAATGAACAATGGATTTACCTCAGATCTCTTGATTGGGGGTGGATGTTTTGATTTGTTCTGCATTTCGTCCATCACTTGTTTGTCTTATGCTTACTTCTGTGCCCAGCTGGAATTTAAAATAACAATTTCTCCTCGCTGCCTGCTTGTTGCTACTTGGAACGAAAGCATACAACGTGCAGGTGCTGGTGAATTTGTCCCAGTGTCTGAAAATTACACTGGACTGAGTTCATCTTATTTCTGTGGGGGCCAACTTCTGGGCAGGGTCAACTGCATCCACCCTGTGAAAATAGTGGGTAGACGCTGTCTATCCGTGTGTACCCTCAACTTGTGCCCAGCATGCAATTCAAGCTGTTACGAGATCTTGTCCATCTGATTCTCTTACCTGTCTACTGATTCCACAACTGCTCATCCTCCTGCCCTCCCACGCCACTTCCTCTCCCCCTCAGTCTACCCTTTTATGAGGGTCATTGTCCTGGGCGGTGAGGCGGTCTCCAGACTCCAGGGTCCTAATCCCTGGTCAATACTGCATTTCCAAGCTTCCCTCTCCACATGTTCTGCCAATTAATGTTTTTTGTGTAATGGGGATTTCTTTTTTTATTGGATCATCTAAACTGCATTGGCAATACTGATCTAGTAAGTGCAGCATCATTCCTGCTGCTAGAGTTCTGTATTACGCCTCTCCCTACATAACGAACCAGGGTAGCAGTCAAAGACGCCAAGCAATATTGCACATGAGAGCATCTTGAAATACATGAGTCTGTGCTGTATACAAATTTCTTGTGCTTGATTTATTAGAGTATAATGTTGTCCCATGTCTAATGAGAATCTAGCCCACATATAGGGTGCACATGATAACTGGCTTGCCTCTCAGGGGGATATTCTCAAGAACATGTGATAACCATCTCAAAAGTAACTTAACGCAACCTTCAACATCGCAGTCCATCGCGGGAAATGTACGCCGTGTTAACCAAGTATTCACAACACAGCGGTACCATGCGATAGTCTCCAGATAACGCGTCCATTTTTCGGAGGGTCGCTATCTTTGTCTGCGCTGCCTCAGTGTTTGTCCGGGGGGCATAAGGGGGGGTGGTGGGTGTTCGGGGGGTTGGGGGTGGTGCTGGGGGTGGTGGCGGTGGGTGTTGTGGGCCTGCTGGGGCTCCGAGCTGCATGATCAGTAGCTCTGTGGCATCTGTTGTTCTTCAGGTATGGCTCTGGGCTCGGCTCCCTTTTGTGGTGCAGGCTGCCGTCCGACTTTACACCAGGTCAGAGCAGGTGTTACTTTCCTGTTTCTAACGCGCCTTATCGCCTGTTTTGGGTTCGTATCGCCGATCTGGCTGGTCGTTGAGAAGGTTGCGGAGTGGTGTTGTCGCCGCTTTTGGCACGGGAACGCCTACTCTGCATCTCATTAGCGATAGTTGCCGGGGTCATCTGTGGCAATGTTTTTTGCGGTTGCTGTCGAAGGTAAACTGGTGCTATGGGCTGTTAACACCAGCTTGTGAATGGGGTGATAAGCTTATCACGACTTTGGCTGCGATAAAGTGCCGTTAACTTGGCGATAGATCCTTGAGAACATGCCCCTCAGTTTATTAATCAAAGTGTCATTAGAGCAGGGGCGATGAATGGTTCTAAGTTTAAGTTCTTTTATTTAAAGCCTCTCAATGCACTAACATGCTCTGATGTTATAAAGTAAAACGCTTCTGCATTTGAAAGAAATACACTTTTCTGAATATTGAAGAGACTTGAGGTTTTTTGCATGGTTTGCATGCCAAACATGCCCCTGGTTCATGCACTGGCTCTTAGAGCCAGCCAAAACTCTGCCTGTAAATGTGTTTGTTTGCTCAGCTCTTACAAGATAAGAGCCATGGTCAACTTGAGAGGGAACTTGTGCCGAAAAATGTAGGATTTTCGCTGTGTAAGAATCTCAGGGACGAATCACTCCTCTCTCTGCCAACAGATGGCTTGGGGCTCGCTTGCACACTGCATATTGGGATATGGGTTTAAGCCCCACTTGTCCCCTGATTCAGGAAATGTGGTATGCAGTGACGTTTACTGGTTTCAGTTCTATTTAATAAAGCCCAGGTTCTTACCCGTTCGACCGCCACTTAATTACTACAGAAAGTCGTGGACGCTCACCGAGGTTATGTTTATGATTTGAACCTCAAAGTAATACAAAAATACAGAAACAAGTATACATCAAGTACAAAATTAAGAAATATTTACTTTAATTCACCCAAAAAAATGCAATATTGACATTTACATTTTAATGGGAAGGTTGGCGATTTTCATAGATTCTAGATGCTAGATTCTAGCATATCACTTTGTTTTTTAAATTCTAATGCATCTTCTCTTTTTGTTTGTGCACAGTGGCAATTTAATTGAGGCCACCAATCACAGCCCCATGCAAAGGAAGGAGTGCCATTGTCGCTGCATCATATTACAGACACATGCACAGACCATTGATAGATGCTCTGATGAAGAGGTGTACAGTCAGTGCCCCCTGCCATGAGGATACCCTCTGGACCATTGAGTTGGGTAACAATAAACATCTGTTATTCAGCGCCAAGAAACCCTTCTGGGTGAACGTGTACTTTACAAATGCTTATGGTATGGACCCACCAGCCTTCCCCCATACAGTCACACACTGCACCGGCCTGCAGTTGGGTCTCTGAAAATGTGGCAGGACCTGTTGCCCATCAGAGATGAAGCTGCAGTTCAAACTGCAGCTCGGTCTGTCATGATGTCCTTTCCCCAGCACAGGTGCAAACTCGGAGCATTTGTTCCTCCATTGGGGAGTTTGCAGTTTTTGCCCTAACTGGACATACTTTAGGATGCCCCTCACTCTGTTGGACGCCCCTGCTGCGCTACAGCAACTTCCTCCAACAATCTCCTTTTTAAAAATTTGCTAGCTCAAAGTGGTGGTTATAAGGCAGATATCATGTGAACTGGAAACAGCCTGTGTGTGTTTCCTGCCCATTCTGCTGGTGACGTCACTGTGTTACCTTGACAATTTGAATGCACCCATGCCTGTGAGATCTTAAGAATAAGAACCCATTCTTTTGATCTGATTATGTTTGATGATTTCATGGTCTATCTTAACTGAAAGAGTCATCCTAGGGTCTTTACCATTGTGGGGGCAGCGCAGAGAAGGCGCTGCATTCACTGACAGGCACTAGAAGCATATAGTTTGATCTTGTGTTAAAATTCAATATTATAATGTGGTTTGTGATGTGGTGCATGACTGCCTCCCTTTGTGCATATGGTCGTCTAAATGAAGGCGCACCACAGTCATATTTGAAGACCAGTTTTTGACCCAACCTTTTACATAACATTGTTTTCTCTACATCCTTCAATGCTGTCTAAATGTGCCCTCTTATTTGCAGCTCTGGCACTTTCCTTTAAGCCCCATAAGAAGCCTTTTGTCAAATGATTGGACTTCCTATTTTAATGGAACCCTTTTCCTTCAACTGTGGCATAATCAAGCACGCGTAACACAGTATCCCCAAAGGTAATGGTATACGTTTCATTTGATCAATGGCCTGGGCTGAACCCATCTTTCAGCAGCTACTTTTCACCAAATGGCCAATAGTTAAACATGAGATGTGATAAGGGGGCTGGGCGTGGCTGACATTTTGAGGGGGGAGGGGCACATTTTTTACACTAATATAGGTATGTGTCCTCTGCAGAAGTGTGTGGTTTCCGAGCTGAGGAGGAGCCCAACAGAAAGCAAAGTGGGTATTCATAGAGCAGAAATCCTCTCTTGGACATAGTGGATTCTTTCTGGTGGGTCATTTCCTCCTTTCACCTGTAGTTATGTTGATGTTCACTGAAGAGTGATTATTGAGTGATCAATCAATAAATAGACCATGAAGCAGTCCTTCCCCTCCATGTCTCAAGCACTACTGTACCTGCATAGCAGCCGGTTGAGGCCAATCAATCCTTTCCTTGCTGTTAGATCAAAACATTTAGCTGACAGCAAATAAGCAGCGACTCAGCACATGCAGCCAATGCTGCATCTAAACACTCATTCGTTTCTGCTCAACCTCACGGGGGGTGGGATTTACTAAATGATAGGGCAAGCAGAGCAGCCATCAAAGTACTAAATGTAGCCTGCTGGGCCTATCCTTCCTTCCGCTGAACATAAACAAGGGTGCCTAGTGCCACACACCAACCTTGTCCTGTAGTGCAAATATGTGTCTGTGGGTGTGTATGATGTCTACCACAGGTTTTGTATTCTGAGGATAGCTTTCCAGTGCGAAATCATTTGCCTAGACAAACATGAAAAGATTTCACACGTTGGATGTGTGCTGTTCAGTGCAGCACACGGATATGTGCTATATAGGGCGGCACAGGTTGGATGTGTGCTGTACATTGCGGCAGACGGATGTGTGCTATATAGGGCGGCACACGTTGGTTGTGGGTTGTATAGGGCAGCACACGTTAGATGTGTGCTGTATAGGGCGGCACACGTTAGATGTGTGCTGTATAGGGCAGGACATGTTGGATGTGTGCTGTATAGGGCGGCACATGTTGGATGTGTGCTGTATAGGGCGGCACACGTTGGATGTGTGTTTTATAGGGCAGCACACGTTGGATGTGTGCTGTACAGTGCGGCACACGAATGTGTGCTATATAGGGTGGCCCACGTTGGATGTGTGCTTTATAGGGCAGCACATGTTCGATGTGTGCTGTATAGGGCGGCACATGTTCGATGTGTGCTGTATAGGGCGGCACATGTTGGATGTGTGCTGTATAGGGCAGCACATGTTGGATGTGTGCTGTATAGAGCGGCATACGTTGGATGTGTGCTGGATAGGGTGGCACATGTTGGATGTGTGCTGTATAGGGCGGCACACATTGGATGTGTGCTGTATAGGGCAACACATGTTGGATGTGTGCTGTATAGGGCAGCACATGTTGGATGTGTGCTGGATAGGGTGGCACATGTTGGATGTGTGCTGGATAGGGTGGCACATGTTGGATGTGTGCTGGATAGGGTGGCACATGTTGGATGTGTGCTGTATAGGGCAGCACACGTTAGATGTGTGCTGTATAGGCAGCACACGTTAGATGTGTGCTGTATAGGGCAGCACACATGCAATGTGTGAGATGCTAGGAGCAATAAAAACATTTCTCCAACTGTGCGCCTGCCTCAAGGAACTGTTATTTATAGATGCAAAACCCAAATCAAACATTTTAGTAGGTAGGGCTATGAGTCAATAACCATTAGGTCATTGTGGTTAAACGCCCAAGTACCACCCATGGAACAGCCTTTTGACACAAAGTAGCATAAAGCAGTGTAAAGCACTATTTATGCTGAATAGGGGCTCTTTCCATTGTAAAAACATACTTTTGCATCACTTTGCATGACTCTGTGGTTGTGCAAAGTCCTAATAAATCTGACAGAGATGGAACTACCTGCAATTAGATCTACTGTTCAATCCACGTCTCACAGATGTCCGTCATTGCCTATATTGTGTGGGTTTTAATTGCCAAAATGAACACTCTTTGGAACCTGGAGAGACTCAGGCTCACCACTTACTATAAATTGTTGCTTTATTTTAAAGAGACCTCTACATTTTTGTTATCTTGTGTTCCACCCTTTCTTTTGCCCCAGTTGGTGGCTATTAGTAAATTATGGCAACATATTCTATATACAACTGTTTTGTGAATACAAAATTCTAATAACAGCTACCCTACCTACTCTACATACAATTCAAGAGACAAAATGATGAACAGAAAGGCACATACTTTTCTCTGTTTTCAGCATACATTCCACGACTAAAGTCTGTACCTTCAAAGGTAAACTTATATGGCATAAACAAGGGTGCCTAGTGCCACACACCAACCTTGTCCTGTAGTGCAAATATGTGTCTGTGGGTGTGTATGATGTCTACCACAGGTTTTGTATTCTGAGGATAGCTTTCCAGTGCGAAATCATTTGCCTAGACAAACATGAAAAGATTTCACACGTTGGATGTGTGCTGTTCAGTGCAGCACACGGATATGTGCTATATAGGGCGGCACAGGTTGGATGTGTGCTGTACATTGCGGCAGACGGATGTGTGCTATATAGGGCGGCACACGTTGGTTGTGGGTTGTATAGGGCAGCACACGTTAGATGTGTGCTGTATAGGCGGCACACGTTAGATGTGTGCTGTATAGGGCAGGACATGTTGGATGTGTGCTGTATAGGGCGGCACATGTTGGATGTGTGCTGTATAGGGCGGCACACGTTGGATGTGTGTTTTATAGGGCAGCACACGTTGGATGTGTGCTGTACAGTGCGGCACACGAATGTGTGCTATATAGGGTGGCCCACGTTGGATGTGTGCTTTATAGGGCAGCACATGTTCGATGTGTGCTGTATAGGGCGGCACATGTTCGATGTGTGCTGTATAGGGCGGCACATGTTGGATGTGTGCTGTATAGGGCAGCACATGTTGGATGTGTGCTGTATAGAGCGGCATACGTTGGATGTGTGCTGGATAGGGTGGCACATGTTGGATGTGTGCTGTATAGGGCGGCACACATTGGATGTGTGCTGTATAGGGCAACACATGTTGGATGTGTGCTGTATAGGGCAGCACATGTTGGATGTGTGCTGGATAGGGTGGCACATGTTGGATGTGTGCTGGATAGGGTGGCACATGTTGGATGTGTGCTGGATAGGGTGGCACATGTTGGATGTGTGCTGTATAGGGCAGCACACGTTAGATGTGTGCTGTATAGGCAGCACACGTTAGATGTGTGCTGTATAGGGCAGCACACATGCAATGTGTGAGATGCTAGGAGCAATAAAAACATTTCTCCAACTGTGCGCCTGCCTCAAGGAACTGTTATTTATAGATGCAAAACCCAAATCAAACATTTTAGTAGGTAGGGCTATGAGTCAATAACCATTAGGTCATTGTGGTTAAACGCCCAAGTACCACCCATGGAACAGCCTTTTGACACAAAGTAGCATAAAGCAGTGTAAAGCACTATTTATGCTGAATAGGGGCTCTTTCCATTGTAAAAACATACTTTTGCATCACTTTGCATGACTCTGTGGTTGTGCAAAGTCCTAATAAATCTGACAGAGATGGAACTACCTGCAATTAGATCTACTGTTCAATCCACGTCTCACAGATGTCCGTCATTGCCTATATTGTGTGGGTTTTAATTGCCAAAATGAACACTCTTTGGAACCTGGAGAGACTCAGGCTCACCACTTACTATAAATTGTTGCTTTATTTTAAAGAGACCTCTACATTTTTGTTATCTTGTGTTCCACCCTTTCTTTTGCCCCAGTTGGTGGCTATTAGTAAATTATGGCAACATATTCTATATACAACTGTTTTGTGAATACAAAATTCTAATAACAGCTACCCTACCTACTCTACATACAATTCAAGAGACAAAATGATGAACAGAAAGGCACATACTTTTCTCTGTTTTCAGCATACATTCCACGACTAAAGTCTGTACCTTCAAAGGTAAACTTATATGGCAATTTTCAGGAAAAAAAGGGTTTTGGCTAAGATCACATTTACAATCAATCCCTGCAGAACCTGGCCTTATCTCTTCATGTGTTCCAAGTTCTCAGCGATTTAGAAGTAGAACTCAAGTTTTGAGGTTTGCGAGGAGAGGCGCTGCAAAGCCAACCTCAGTCCTTCACGCAAATGGCGGCATATTCTGTGACAGCACCAGACCTTTCTCTGACAGGTCCTGCAACGTTCCCTGAATGGTTCAGAGCGGCATAAACCAGAACCCCATTGTTATCCGTGAAAGAACTGCTCAAATCGCAAGCAGGGGTGGTATTGGAAGGAGGTGGTCCGGTTGGGATGGGGTTCCAAGAAGGGAGAGCATCGTTGTCGTACACCGCCTCCTCATGTGGGTCTTGCGGAAGGCCAATCATTGAACTATAGTTTGGAGAACCCTGTGCATGTTGTGTTGATGCAAAGATGTCGGATGGGCAAGGAGCAACAGCACCGGCAACCTAGAAGAGATCACAAAATATTCAAATGACTACAGGTTATGAACATATAAACGATCACCCAGTCACATTAATTGACAAATGAAAACCCCAGACTTGCTCTCCAACTAAATGTCACACAATCACATTGGATTAGGAGGAAGTAGAGCCATATCAGCATACTTGAGAGCAGTAATGCAGACATATGGAGGCGCATTGAGGGAGTCTACGACTCTAGTTTGGATTACCACATCTTTTGAACTGGTGAAATTTACAGCCAGGATTATAAATTTGAAAGCTTATGACTACTTGATTTTTCATTATGGTAGTTGGCATGATGGGCTGAAGAATAGGTAACCTGGGATTTGATGTCTTAGAGTTAAAGTGTTTATTTGTAGAATTTGCTGATCTATAATAAATGGAATGGTTGAATCTTAGTCATCAATTAGCCCTTAGTTATGTCTGTGAATTTGCTGGATGTGCTGCCAGCATATCCAGCAAATCAGAGAAAGGAAGCAGGGTACTTTGTTGTAAAATGCAGAGTACAAAGAAGCCGTGGAGCCCTTCAAAATATGAGTGATGTTCATTCTGAAAAGGATCACGGGCAGGTGGCAGGTTTCAGGAAACTCTATAGATGGGCTGTGGGGGAAGCTGGATCTCTGCTCCACCAGTAAAAAGATGAAGAAGAAAAAGAAGAAGGAAGTGGAGGTTGCGACTAAGGTATGGTGGGGAACTGGAGTAGGAAGAAAACACCACTTTCAAAAAAAACATTGAGATTTCCTTATCACATTTTTCAAGTGTAATTCCCAATTCTGAAGAGACAGACTTTTTAAGTTTGGTGTCAGTGAAATCACAATTTAAAGTCAAAACTTATGGTGAAGTTGGATTTTAAGTTACAGCTTAGCAAATGCCACTTTTAGAAAGTTGGCACTTTACTCACTTTAGCCGTTCTGTGCCTGCTGCCTGTCTCTGAATGCACGTTTGGGGTTGGTGCCAGCTGGGCTTTGCGCATTCCCTCTGGGCAGCCACACAGAAAGGGAGCTTAGGTGTGATTGATGGGTCATCTACATTCTGCTGGGCCATCCTGGGCAGGATGGGGTGGGGCTGACAATTACACATGAATAGGTGGAGTCCTGTTCTCACACAAAGGGCTACTTACCCCCCCTGTAGTGAGTCTTGAGCCAGGACAGGAAAGGAGGACCTAAGTGCAAATCTCCCCCACTTCAAAGGCACAACTGCCTCTGAGACCATGACTTCAGTACACTTCTGGACCTGTGACTACTCTACTGGGGAGAAGAGCAGCAGTGCTGCTGAACGGACTGCCGCTCTGCTGGACTGGTGCTTTTCTGGATTCCTGCCTGGCTGTGCTCCTGCCTTGCTGAGCTGCCCTGCCTCCGGCTGTGCTCCTGCCTGGGTGAGAAGGACTGGACCTGCATCCCTTGAACCCAGAGTGACTCCAAGGGCTTGCTGGCTTGTCTCCTGTTATAATTCTCAGGGATATGAAAGATTTCAACTACCTGCATCTGCATCTGGACTCTAGAAACGGTGAGTCTGTACTGCCAAGTGGTGCCAACACATTCCTGGATCCTTGGAAGTGAGGCATAAGGTGCTTCTACATCCAGAACCCACACATCCTCATCGGAAGTGGCGCATCTTCACCTCTGCTTGGGTTGGAACCAGCACGTCATCGCCTTCCCGTGGATTAAAACCGGCTCATTCTCGTTGAAGCATGGAGCAGAGTCGGTGCATCGCACACGGACCCAGCGAATCGCCATCGGAAACCTGTTGCATGAGCAGTAGCTGCGCATCTACTTCAGCCCTGGCGCCTCGCACTCAGAAATGATGCATCACTACCAACTGCATGGCGTGCCTGGCATCTTCTTTGATGCTGATGCAAGTCCAGATCAAGTACTTTGGTTCAGGGGGCCCAAGTGGGTCCCTGTATCCAGCTCACGCAGCATTGTGGTTGGCCTGAACTTTTAACTTTGCCCCAGTCCAGCACAACCAGATTACTTCTAAGCGCTATTTTGCATTTATACTTTGAAAAATAATGGGGCAGATGTTTCATCATTGTATTTTGAGAGTCCTTAATAGCGAATTTAGCGTTTCGCTATTAAGGACTCGCAAAATGCAATGTATGTAGGTTTCGCAATAATAATTGTGATTCCTACATATTCCTTAATTGCGAATCGCAAGGAATACCTTCCCATTCATTCCTATGAGGCTACAGACCAATAGGAATGAATGGGAAGACATTCAGAATTTGCGAGTACCCAAAAGGTACTTGCAAATTAGGAATGCAATTTCAAGGGTGCAAGGGTGCCAAAAGGACACCCTGTTGCACCTCTGAAATATACATGTGTGCACATGTGGCGCACATACATTCTCGGAAATTGCAAATTGCCACCAACTTGAAGTTGGTGGTAATGTGCGATTTCTTAAGGCCAGATTGCAAATTTTGGGTGCTTGCAAAATTACATTTAAGCAATCACACTTTGCCATTTTTCTTAAATGCATTCGCAAAATAGGGAATTGCAGATTTTGCGATTCCTTATTTTGCAATGGCCTTTTTGGATGATACATCCCAAAAGGCTTTTTCCCGTTCGCCATTTGCGAACGGGAAAACCCTTAATAAATCTGGCCCAATATCTCTACTTCTACTTGTTGGATTTTTATGGTTTTTTTTCTTGTTTTATTTCTATAAATTATATTTTATATAATTATATTTTATTTCTAAACTGGTGTGGAGTCTTTTGGTGATGTTTTCACTGCTTTTCTGTTTGAAGTGTTGCACAAATACTTCACATAAGGCCTCTTAAGTTAACCCTGACTGCTCTGTGCCAAGCTACAAGAGGGTGAGCACAGGATAATTTAGAGTGTGTGGTGACTTACCATGAGTAGGATTGTGGATCCTGCTTGGTCAGAGTGCATACCTCTGCCAACCTGAAAACCTATTTCCAACAGGAAACTTTTATAATTTCAGTATAACTTAACTTTGAATTGAGCTTGGAGCATGAAGAGGTATTTTCACACATCGAAAGCATGATGGCTAAGACGCAGAATGCGGACAGTAATGCATATGCATATAAAATAACAGTGGTGAAGAGAAAGACATACTCTTCCTTGAAAGCACCAGAGATCTCATTGATCAAACCCTCAAGACAAGACAAGCAAAGAACCCACTATCCTCGTAGCTCCACCCATATTCCTCTTGCAAAGCTGCCAGCACCTGTTGTCTCCTGAGCCACACACCCCTCTTCTGGGTTTCCTTCAGTGCCTGGCCTTCCTCTTACTGCTTCTTTCACCTAGTCCTGCTAGCCAGGCCTGACACAAATACCTAATCCCTGGGCCTCAACGTGCTCCACCATTATCGCTCCTGGGACTTTGCTTAAATTAGAAATGTATATTTGCAATTAATTGTTAAAAGCAAGCCGACGGACCAATGATGTCAAGGAATTATATCGCAACTGTAGGCACCTAATCATATAATATTAAAGTGTGAAGATTTCCCTTGAAAGATCCATCCCCTGAGAGTGTCACATAACTGTACAGAGATGAAAAGCATGCAAACAGCAAGCAACTCCTTGAATGTTAGGTGAATCCTGCTTTGCAAAATCTGGGCATGCTAATGCTCGCATAAATGATTGGATGGTGTGACTTAGTTTCTCTTCACTTGCATCAGGATTCAGTGCAAACTTGATCCAAGGTCATAAGTCCTGTTTGGCCAAAGTCTGTGACCACCGCCAGCAGAAGAGATCATAGTGTTGCAAAACCAGCGAGAGGAGAGCCGACTAGTAGGTACACATGGGACACCAAAGACCAGGAAACGTTGCTTTGTCTCTGCACTGAAACTTTTCCTTTTCAGCGTTAACTGTCTATTGTGGAAGATCTATTGTAGTACAGTCCCTAGAGTGGGCTTTGGGTCAGCTCCTTATTCAACAGATGGATGGTTTTCTTGTCTAGTTATCTTGCCTGCTCATGATCAACAAACACTACAAAGATGACAATGGTAATTATATTGCTAGGACATACAAGAATTCAGGAAATTTTAAACACACATGTCAAGTTGGCGTGATCAATGAAACAAAAGACACTATGTCATCCAAATAGTTTCATATGTAGGAACAAACCATACACACAAATTTTGAAATAATGTTCAGAGCACCAGCACAAAAAGAAGGTATCAAGGTCAGTGTTTTTAGTGGGTTCCAACAGCTGTTCAAGTTGGAATTTTGAAATAAAGAATGTGGAACTATCCTTTGGCCTCCATGTACTGATTGCGATGTGCTGTTGAACACAACAGCATGTGTTTTGATTGGCTGGTAAGTATCCTTCTGCTGCGGAGGTCAGGCCTGGCATCTCATTGTATCTAAGGGACTAGGTTGCCTCCCTCTTTATATCTCCCTGCTCACCCTTCTCCAGTGCAACAATATTCCTTTATTAAAAACTATTCCCGTCAAGCGTCTCCGTGCCCCTGCTGCTGTATCAGAAGATGGCCATTTTAGGATGTTTTTTGCCATTTTAAGATGGTTGACTACGTGTGCACATGTCTGGCGGGCATCTTTGAATTAATTTTCTTATGATTTAAGAAAACCCCAGAACAAAATATGCATGCATCAATGGTGGCCATCTTTGAATGGGAAACTTAGGAAAATTAAATCATTTGTGTGTACCACTCATGCACAGCAGAGAGCAGCCTTCTAGGAGTGAAAACATTTGCAAAGCCACTAAGTATTACGGGAAAGAACTATTGACTTTGCCATCGTTTGTTCTGAAGACTCATCGAGAAAGCTTTATTTTGTGCAGACTTCATTGGTTGAAGGATTGAAAGAACTACTGCTGGGGAAGACTGAGCTCCATACAAAGCTCTTCCAAATAGAACTGCTTCTACTCGTTCCAAGCCCCAGTAATTCCCCAGTAGCCTGCACCTACGAGGCATCATACGCTTTTCAAAAATCCCGTTAAAAACACCCCCAGTGGGGGGCGTGGCTTGGACGGCAGAGCTGATGGCTGCCTGATCCTGCCGATGCGCCGTAACTGGGCTAGCAAAACGAAAATACTCCAGTAATAGCGAGACACACAAGAGGAAAAAATACGCCCTGGTCGTCGGAACACCTACACCGAAGATTGGCGCTAAAGCGGAGGGACAAGAAGGCTCCGAAGAGCAATTAACTCGGAAACTCCTGCGTAGGGTGGAGACGACCAAGATGGCGCCCATAGGAAGCAGTGAAAGAGACTGATGAAGCAACGTACGTAACGGGACGAGGAGGAACGAACCCCACCGAAAACGCCACAGGAGAAGACGGCACCTCCAGCGAGCAGAGACATGTCTGCCCACAAAATCGGTGGTGTGCGATGAGCGGGGGCAAGCAGGGGGGGGAGCGAACACCCGGATAAAACAGATTGAGACTGGGGTGGCTGGGAGACCCTCCCCCGATTCAAGAGCGCCCTAACCCGCCCTGCCCTCACCCCCACGGACGTACACTGCCAACCGACAAGGCATCAGGGCAGGCCCGTGTACAACGAAACAAAGAGGGGGGAGCGAAGATAAACCAAAGCGCTAGGTAAGAAAGGAGGAGAGAGTGGAAAGCCAGAACTGAACACAAACACCCTATAAGTCGAGATCCGAGACAACCGAGCGGACGGTAAGGGGAACAAACAGATACAAATAAACACAAATAAACAAGGCGAAAGAAGGACCGAAAAACACAGAAGAAGGTGGGGGCAGAATTATCAAAACCATACTAGCCTACAAGAATAAATCAGCGCAAGATCAAATTAAATGAACAACGCGGGAGGACAATAAGAAACAGATAAAGAAGAGGACAGACAACCAACAGGTAAACAAGAGAAACAAACAGATACCAAGCTTATATGCTCACCAAGAAGGGGACATAACTAGCGCGACCCTGAGACCCCTGAGACCCCGATCCCCAGCACATGGGATTAACACGGGTGCCCTGAGGACAACAACCAACACCCGCAGAAAAAGGGAGGTACAACGCCATAGCTAAAAAACTAACAAAGACAATCCACCGCCCAAAATCAGACTATACAGAAATTGTGGGAACAACACAGGGCAGGGCAACAAGAACGGCGTCAGATGGGGGCACGAAAGAAGGAGACTCGGGTCAGAGCAAGATAAACAGCAGAAAGACCGAAGGAGGCGCTCATGGGCAGGAGCCCTAGTACGGACAAGATAGAGAGCTGTAAAGAGAAAAGGACAGTACCAAGGAAAGTAGGGGGCCAAGACACGAATCAGAGACTCAAAAGCATTGCAAGGGAGTAACACAGAGACCAAACAAGAAGAAATATGACCAACAGGGAGAGCAGGCTGCACCAGCAGCAAAAGAAAAGCAAGGGGGAACCACTGACATCTGACTCGCCTATCAAACAAAGACCGGACATAAACAGTACACTTGAAACGATTCTTAAGAAACTAGCAGAGGTGCATGATTTGGCAAAATCAACAAAGCTCACCACAGAAACAATCCAATTAGAGATTGCGGCAGTTAGAGCAGATTTGAACTCTGTGAATATCAGGCTAACAGCAGCAGAACAGAGGATCAGTGATACGGAGGACATTGGTCAAGGCGTGAGGAAAGAAGTAAAGTCACTAACACAAATTACGAGCGCCCTACAAAGGCAAGCGGAGGAGATGGAAGATAAGAACCGGAGGGGTAACATACGAATACTCGGGATCCCTGAAGGGGCAGAAGATGCAGCAGGATCCTGTTCCACATTCCTGGAAGACCTAATACCAAAACTCACCAATCTAAAATTCAACAGACAATTTGAATTAGATAAGGCGTTCAGAGTACCAGCTGTCAAAATACCATTGTCCCAATTTGCAAGACCCATCATATGCAAACCATTGAGGTCGCAACACACGGAGGAGATCTTTAACTACGCTAGGAAGAACCACCAGATCAACTGGAAGGGCCACAGAATTATTTTAACTCAAGACTATTCGAAACCCACCGTGGACACAAGGAAATGTTTCATCGCTCTGCGCCAGAAACTCAACCAATGAACATACAATTTTCATTTGTGGCCCCCACGAAATTCAAAATAATAGACAAAGGGAAAAAACACTTCTTCACAGACCCCCGAGATCTGCACAAATATTTAGAGGGCCCACTGTCACAACCATGGACACCGCGCTCCATGGTACGGCTAAAAGAGGCCCATCACCAGAGCTCAACAATGAAGGAGGTGCTGGGTAAAAATATAAAAGAAGAGGAAAGAAGGGAAGATCCTTGGAAACAAGGAATACGCGCAACACATCTACCTCAAATAATCACGAGCTGCTACCTCACGACAACTACCTCAGGCAGAGAGTCGGGAGAACAAAAGAAAAAGATACCAGAAAACTGGTAAACTGTTTCCGAAACCCCTGGATGAAGACCGGGAAAAGACTAAGGGCAAGATGAACCGCAACTAAAAAGGAGTAAATCAACAGGAATCGATGGGACATTAAGCTCTGAGAGGCGGAAAGGCGATCCTGCCGTCGCACCTTCTGCATCCTAATGAAGAAGGGGGAGGGGAGGGTGGGGGGAGCTCTACAGAGGGGGGGTGGGCTATGTTAGTACACCTCAGGTACTCAAGCGACCCTTTTTCCATGCTATTCTTTCTCCAAACTTTATATATCCTTCCAAATATCGATTGTCTAGTTCGGAAAATGTAGAAGGGAAGAACCCTTGCCAAAGATACAAGCAACCCCGGGGAACCATGAGTGTTGGGCGTACAGTAGTGCCACAACTTAGGAATACAAATGGCAGGTAGCAATAATATCACACTGTCTACAGACCTTAAAATAACATCTCTCAATGTTAAGGGCCTAAACCATCCCATTAAACGCAATAAAATGATAGACTACCTAGCAAAGTCCAAAAGTGACATAATCTTGCTACAGGAAACAAAACTAGATGAGGAAGACACTAAACTAATCAGAGCCAAATGGATAACGCAGATAGCAAGCTCACCCGCACACAGAAAGAAGAGGGGAGTGCTGACACTAGTCTCCAAGAACTCGAGGCTAACAATAGACTCACATACACAGGACAAAGAGGGCAGACTACTTATAACGAGCCTCTCCAGAGGGGGTGAAAAACTGCACGTAGCGAACATGTATGGGCCCAACATAGATGACCACACTTTCTGGGCAGAGGTATCCGACTCACTAGACAAACTCCCACAAGACGATCTCACTATCGTTGCTGGGGACTTCAACATCCCGTTAGACCCCCTAATAGACAGGCAATCCTCCTGCAAATACCACCCCACCAACTCCCACACAGCACTACAAAACATATGCTCTAAATTCAACCTCAAAGACGCATGGAGGCTACAGCACCCAGTTGCAAGGCATTACACCTTCTATTCCAACCCTCACAAGACATACACGAGGATAGACTACATCCTAATCTCACACACACATGATCGAGGAATCTACGATCGAGCCAAGGTTAATCTCTGACCATTCAGCCATCAGTCTAAATTTAAGTGGAACACACAACGAAGCAATCCCGAAAAGATGGCGCTTCAGGAACGACCCCATTAGAGATTCTGGCAACAAAAAGGAAATTGAGGAAGCCATAGAGGACTACATAACCAACAATGACAATAAAGAGGTTAGCACTAATACTATGTGGGAGGCACTAAAAGCAACCATTAGAGGCAGATTAATCAGTATCAAGGCAAGAATAAACAAGAAAGCGAATCTACAGTTGGCCGAGTTAGAGAGGGACATAAAAAAGTTAGAACTCGAGCAAATAAACAACAAACAAGACAAGACAACACTTTAGACCCTGACACAACAGAAATACGCATCTAACAAAATCATAAGCGAGAGAGCGGGACTGTGGTTTGACAAATGCAAGGCTCTTAACCTCTGCGAGTCGAATAGAGCAGGGAAACTGCTGGCATCATACCTGAAGCACAAACGTAACCAGGTAGCGATCTCAGCAATCACAGACCGACACAACAGAACACACACAAGCCACATGGAAATACTCAACACATTCAAAGACTTCTACTCAGAACTGTATAGGAGCCAAAAGACACTCGATAAAGAGGTGTGCAAAATATTTCTAGAAAGACTGAAACTCCCCAAACTAGACCAAGCTGACACGGCAAAACTAGGACAAGAAATCAACCGCACGGAGATAGAGCTGGCAATCAAATCACTTAAAAAAACAAGGCCCCGGGCCCAGTTGGCTTCACAGCCGACTTCTACAAGGCCTTCCTACCCCAGCTAACACCTACCTTGGAAAAGGTATTTAACCATACAGCAGCGTCAGGGGTTGTCCCACTGTCCATGACAGAGGCGACAATAATATTTATACCGAAAGAAGGGAAAGACCCCCAACTTCCAGGGAGCTATAGACCAATATCACTTATCAATGTGGACTGTAAAATATACGTCAAAATCTTGGCGGCCAGACAGGACGAGTTTCAACCCAGAATAATAAGTAACACCCAAGTCGGCTTCATGCGAAACCGACTGGCGTGTGACAACACACGGTTGTTTTGTCATGTACAAGAGCAAGTTTCAGGGAGCCAGACACCAGCAGTAGCCATAGCACTAGATGCAGAGAAGGCCTTCGATAAGGTGTCGTGGGATTTTCTGGAACAATGCATGTACAGCTTTAACCTGGGTGAGGACTTTGTCAGAATGACAATGGCCCTATACCAGACCCCAACGGCCCGCATCACGGTAAACGGTTCTCTCTCTGACACGTTCAAACTCCAGCAAGGGACCAGACAAGGGTGCCCACTCTCACCATCACTTTATCTACTAGCTCTTGAACCCCTAATAAGGGACATAAAATTAAATGAAAACATAAAGGGGATTAACTTCAAAGGGGTGAACATAAAACTGGCAGCCTACGCAGACGACATTCTGATATTGACAGAGCAACCCAAGACATCAATAAAAGCGCTAATGGCCACAATAAAAGAGTACTCAGAACTCTCGGGGTACAAGCTTAATAACGAAAAATTGGAGTGCAAGCCACTAAATATATACTGCTCCAGGGAAGTGCTGGGAGACTCAGGACTAGCCTGGCAGACAAACTATATCAAATATTTGGGTATTTTCTTTGGCAGCGACCTAATCTCCACAATACGGCACAATGAGAAACTTCTAACGACAAAGATAAAAAAACAATTAGAAGACTGGTCACCAAAATTTATGACATGGTGGGGACGGATTGAAACATTAAAAATGATGATCACGCCTCTGGTAAATTATTTAGCGGGGATGCTCCCCATCTTCCTATCGGATGAATTCCACCAAAAGCTAGATAAAATGTGCACCAAATTCCTCTGGAGAGATAAGAAAGCGAGGATTAGCATAAAAAAACTAAAACTACCAAAAATACAAGGGGGGGGTGAACCTAGCGGATTTCAAGCTCTTCCAACTTGCCTTCCTTGCCAAAGAGGGCACACAGTGGATAGACCAGACACCAGATTACACACCAGTATGGTTTCAGATAGAAAAGGCCATTCTGAACAACCTAAACCCACTAGCACTACTAACAATAAACGCATACCCCCAAGCGAACAATCCTATCTTAAGAAATACTAAACTAGCTCTTTTAAAACTTGACAAAAAAATGGAGGTCAGTATCAAAGGCTCAAAATCAGAAACTCTATGGGGGAAAAATAATATCAAATACAAAGGGAAAACCCTTAGATTCGACACATGGATAGATAAGGGCATCTCGCACCCGCATCAACTAGAAAGGAAAGCATCACCAATCACTTTCTCTGAACTGAAGACAACCCACCAGCTAGAAGACCTAGATCTATACAGCTTCCTAAAGATAAAGACAGCCATAACAAAATCAAATATAACAGACACCACGCCCTCAATCTTCCAATATGTAGCAAACATAAATAAACTAGGCCACCAAGCATCGAAAATATACAAAACACTACGCCCCCTTAAGTCCAAACATAACAATAAAACAAAGGGATACTGGGATACACTGATACAACCCCCATTAAATGAACAGGAGTGGGGATATGGGCCTCGGCCACCCGAAATAAAATCACAGCAGTTCTAGCTCAAACCAAACTATGGCTGATTCACAAAACATACTGGACCCCAGCCCTCTTACACACATTAGGCCTCAGAGATAGCCCAATCTGCTGGAACTGCAACATAGGGAGGGGGGAACTGGAACACCTGATCTTCCAATGTCCAATGCTCAAGTCTTTTTGGGAAAAGGTGATGGACTTTATAGACAAGGTTTTTAAGTGCAAAATCACAAGGAGCTCACGTGATCATCAGGTAGTGAGAATATTACAAATCGAAGCAAGGCCACCACCTCCACCACCCCCAAACCCTGGAAGGGATCAGGGGAAGAGAAATGCTGCGCACAGTGGACGCCCCTGGTCGCGCATCGCAGTGCAAAAGGATAAATGGTGGGATTCGCTAACTTAAAAATGTATGATGCCCGGTCCTCGTGGGAGGGTGTGATGAATCATTGTGCCAGTTTGCGTGACACGCCCAGGGCACGTTTTGCTCCAAAGAACATTTCCACTGATAGGGGTTGGATTGGGATTAGAACTCGGCCCGGACACGCTAAAAAAAAGTGGTGCATTTGCATATTAACTTTCCTCAAAACACTGCGTCGGTGACGTTTTTATAAACACCTGAAAACAAGTGAGACCACTTCTGCTCAGGCCCCCTGCCCCACTCAGTATGCAAACATTAATTGGCCGGCCCAACAAAAGATAGGGAGTGACACCACTGCCCTTGAAAGGGAGGTAATGGACACCCATCTGCCTCCAGAAAGGCCACTCAGGGCCCCACTGGGCCCCTGGCGACACCTGAACACACCAGACACAGTCCAAATCGCCCACTCCCAAGGCTGCCAAAAAAGCAGCCCACAGCTGAAACTTCAATACCGTCCCCTCGGCCATTGCCCGAGTGCACGCCTTACCAATCCGACCCTGTCCACTGCTGTGGGGGTAGGGGGAGATAAACACCTAATGAGGAAGAGGAGACTGGGGCCATACAATACGTGATTGGGTGAAGGAAGGACAGAACTTGGATTGGGGGCACTACGCAGATAATGAGGAAGAGGGGGCAAAATTGTGTTTATTCCGCTTGCAAAAACAGGAGGCTACAAGGACATTTATAAGCCTCGGTGAAATCCCACCAGCAAAGCAGCTCAAAAAAAGACGGTATAGTTGGTCTTCTTTATGTGCCTTTGCGTCCCCATGTGCAGAAGAATTGCACAACACCGACCTCAGCGGGAAAAGAAAGACACCAAATTACACACACCACATTTTTTGTGGTTGTGGCCTCAGCAAAAGGCCGGTGGAGACAGTGTATAAAACTGCTGCAAGACGAAAAAGCAGAAAGAGGCAAAACTTTATTTTTGAAAAAATAATTCCACCAATGCGGATGTTAACAGCATTTTGGCGGCAGGAAATTGATAAGAGAAGCAGACCAGGAACAAGCATTGGTAAATGAATAAAAAATATGCTACAGCCAATAGAAATGTAGGAAAGGTAATTAGCACGCACAGGAACTAATGAAAAGCCACGAAAGAGAGGAGGCAAGATGTAACTCCTTCTTAAGTTTATATTAAAAACAATAGATTTCTCAAGCACAGCGCAAGAGCTGTGCTGGTGAAAACCTAAAAAAAGTATAATGCTTATTGTAGGTGCTGAAATGCATTCTTAAAACTCAGACCCCAGAGTGATGATATATGTGTGATCCTTTTAGCTTTGGTTTAATTTACCATTCCAAGATGGCGGATGCCCCTCTTGAAGAGGTAAATAAAAATAAAAGCTGTGCAGAAAGAAGTGTTCCGGTTGCAAATTGCAGCTAATGGACAGTATGCAAAAATTTAAAAATGCAAAAAAACAACTGGACAGAAATGGGCAGAGGAGCAACTAATAAGTGGTTGTGTGGGGGCGAGAAGAGCAAATAAATTCAGCTGACATCTGGTGGTGAGATGGGAAAGGTGGGGAAGCCACAGAGGCACCATGGTAGAAGGAGAGTTAAAAAAAAACCACAAGAGTAGTTTGGGAAGCAATGGAGGAACTTGAGAACTGGCAGTGGAATAGCAACATGGAGAGCACAGAGGCAGGGATGTGAAGAAGGAAGCAGCACACAGGGGGGAAAAAATAGAGCACTCATATGCACACCAATGGAGTGCCAAAAGAAAAAGAAAAAGGTTTGATGCAGTGCAAGGATACAAGTCATCTAATTAAAAAGGATAATAAAGAAGCTATACGCAAGTGGATAGACAAACACAAGGATAGGAAGAAAAGGCATTGGATAACAAGCAAGCAAATGAGTCTGATAAGAAAGCCAAGCAGTAATAAGCAGCGGGATGTCCCAATGTCCAGTGTAAGTACTTTCCACAAAAGATCGTTCAACAACAGGCAGCTAAACCTGTCTCCAGGCAAGACCTAAAAAAAGCAGGCACACAGTACTTAGCCACTTAAACAACAAGAAAAGTAGAAATCCTCAGACATTTGTGCCAAATGCACGTGGCTACTTATTAGTACATTCAGTCTGGTGACACCTTCCTGGCTTCCAGCAGGGATCCAGGAAGTGACACTTGTCCTCAAACTCCTACCGAAGATTATTGAGGTTTTAATAACAGAAAAACAAAGACCAGTCTCATCCCCCTCTTTCAGCATGCTTTCATTTAGCTCTGACTTACATTTCCAGACAATAGCTGGTTCTACTGTTTAGCATTAACACACTACTGTGTTGTCTAATAAATATATATTTTTTAATGTTATCATAGAATTAATATGGATATGATACAGTATATGTCAGTGAGATTAAACTGAAAAGAAGTGATGTCTGCACATTGTCTTTCTCCTATTAGAACAGATCCATAATTTAAAGAAGGATTTCATTTGCATTTGCTAAGCCAACTGTTAAAGAATGGTAGTTTGATTTTATGTAACACATCTGCCATTTTTATATTCTGTAAATAGGAGGAGTTAATGTTATTCAGTTTAATGGTACTTCAAGCTTTCACCTATGATGATGAAGGCTGAGCTAGACTCGCCAGATCTAAACTCATTGCCTGTAGGCCACTGCATGTGTTAGAGGTGATCACTAAACTCAGTGAGCCACCCAGCTAGCCAATGTGGACGTGTAGGAAACGAAAAACAGATACCTCAAAATTCCCTTTATAGCTTTGACTTTGCTTTAAGCAGGGCTGTGGTACATTTAAATAGGACAGAAAACAGAGTTAAAGCAGAAATCATACCCCTTTAGATTCCTCTTGTGCAGGCTCGTCGGATTTGATATAATTTTCTGAAACGAAGGAAGGAAAGGATGATTAAAAAAAGGACATGGATTTATGAGCAATGAGATCAAGAATATATTTGGAGACATTATTAGCCATGACAATGGGCCACTTAATGGAAGTCAGAACTCTTAAGGGCATCTCTTTCTACAAGGAGTACTGGCTGTACCACCTGACCACACCTATGCCTTAGTGCACCAGCTGTCCTAGTTAGTCTGACCGCCCTACCTCAATCACTTGTCACTCTACCACCGTAGAACAACATAGAACTAGATTTAGAGATTCCAAGGTGCAATAGCATCCAACAGAAGCGCTACACTGTACGCCTTGCCTTACTACAAACACAGTACTACAGGGCTCCTCATTATTGATGTCAACATTCATCAGCATGGTTTCCCCATGTTATAGACTCAGCGATCCTCCGCGCACCCTCTTCTTGATTCTCATGTGCTTATCAGCCTACTTACCACTCAGCAAGATACTCTGTTTTAGCTTTTTTTGATCCCTCACTGGTGTGATTGCCTCACTACGTCTGTAGATCTCTATTTGGTTTATCCCATTGGTGGTGCTTATCTCGTACGTCATTTGTGTTTGTTCAGTAGTTTAGCCTGGCTTAATTCATTGCTTCCCAGGCCTGATTTAGGGCAGCTTGCGTTCTCTCGATAGATAAGCATAAAGTTGCTGCTCACCGCCCTGTACTCATGACCTCTGTCTACTACAACTCCGTTAGGCTTACACCATAATGCTGATGGTGCTCACTGGAGCAGTGTGTTCTTGTTCTGCACATAATACCAAGGGTAACAATGCTTAGTCACGTTCTCAACGTTCATCTACTATCCCCACCACTGATACTCCCTTTTACCCAGCTGCACCACATCTGGAATTGACCATTGCAACATCTCATTGCCCTTTATGTTATTTTGGCACCATAGAAATATGCTTATTGTTTGATTGATTAATTGAGCTCCATCAGCTCGGTGCAGTTGATCAGGGTTTCCTCCAGATCTTCTCAGTTGGCTGAGCTGTAGTTCAGAAGTCTGGATGTCATTCCATCCCTAGTTACTCTCAGAGTCTCACTCAGCTCTATATACCTTCATCCACCATCTGCAACCAAAGCCTCATCGCCACAGCGATTCATTCTCTGTCCACAATCAACTAACTTCTGGTGTTCGCCGGGTAAACTTTTCTTCCAGCGACAGACTTGAGCCACAGATTCCGGCTAGCAGTCTCCCAAGCAGCTCAGATACCAAGGACTAAGAAGCCCAATAAAGGATATTTCATTCATTCAGTCAAACCAGAGGCAGAAAAGAAAGGCAGGCAGTGTCATTCATTCTACTTAATAGACCATCTGTCCCCTAAAATAAGACAGGATAACTTTATTTGCATGATTACTTAAAACCATTGCCATAAAAAAAATTAAAAATATATAAGAGTGTCAATTTTTTTAACTTCTATAAAGTTAGAACCGAAAATTGCAAATAGATTTTTACATATTTTTTTTTATGCAAAACACAAATGATGAAAAAAAGCAGGTTTTCAGCTGTACAATAGATGAATTTAGCAAAAAGGGTTAGGCAGCTCGTGGATGGATTGGGAGGGATGGAACATGCCGCCTGATTGTTAGCTGTTGCCAAAGCAGCGTCTCTGGGGAGAACCTTTTGGTTGCAGTGAGAGAAGTTATTAGCTGCTGGTTTTTAGAATTGTTTCCCCATTGTGTCCATGAATCGAATAAAGCGACAGATCAACTGGACACCTCCACCTCCACCTCCAAAAAATACTTTAACTGCTTGTCTGCAAGTTCTTATCCCCTTGATCTTGAAAATGGGTTTTACTAGCAGTCCACTTTCAGATTGCAGCTTTCCACAGATGCACAATAGGTGTAGGAAATTCTCTTTTGCTTTCCCACATAGGCGGCAGATAGTCGATGTCTGTGTTCGTTTCCAAGGTGACAGGTGCAGCAAAGTTGGAAGAATGCCCATTCGGAAATGAAAATATTTTTCCTTAGTTGCCTTCATGAAACCAGCACCTAAATAAGGTTGGCGGGAGGAATTGGTGTAACTCTGCATGATGAACCATCCATGGGCCCTTTCTTTCAGTGCCGCCTTGTCTTCCACCATGGACCCCCTTTTCACTGTCTTGTTAACAAGATGTTTGAAGCTGTTATGCTTTCCTGAGGCCACCCAAAGTTCACCTAGGCCCAAGCGATCAATCGAAGCTGACAAGTAGGTCATGTCTGCACTTTCCTTTTTTGACTGTATTTCCTTCCACAAATAGGCATTTAGTGATCCGGACTCAGCCCTTTTAATTTTATGCCAGCACTTGAAGTAGGCACCTTTACAGGCAATTTCTTGGATCTGCAGAACAAATGCCAATCTGATTTGGGCAGGCGAGGCGTATTTAGGTAGATTAAAATATCATTCTAAATGTTCTTAAGATATACTGTCCAATGTACCCGCGTCCCTTCCCCTCAAGCACTTGTTCCCGTAAGTGATGGTTGGGATGAGTTTTGCTTGAAGCACCTGAAACAGTGGTGACCTGGACCAGCAGTTTTGTGTTTGATGTTTTTTAGTGGTACAAAAGGGGGTGGTGATGGACGGAGCATCAGAACCAATCAAACACTCACACCCAGTCGACAGATCTGGGTTTGATCCATCACCGTTCTTTAGTCCACTCTGCCACCCCAGTTCAGACATGACCATATGCAAATCAGTCTGACCCAGTGCCTCATGGGAACAGTCCAGCCCGAACTGCCAAGCCATGCCTTCCCTGGACTGGAAACAAGCTTCCTAGGACCAGTTTCTGGCATTTCAGCCGTCTTCAGCCAGGCTTGTTTGAATCCAGTGGCAAAGTGAGCGATGGACACATGTCTGAGCATACCCTGCCAACTTATGGCGAACAAAGCGGTACAAAAGGGGGTGGTGATGGACGGTGCATCAGAACCAATCAAACACTCACACCCAGTCAACAGATCTGGGTTTGATCCATCACCGTTCTTTAGCCCACTCTGCCACCCCAGTTTAGACATGACCATATGCAAATCAGTCTGACCCAGTGCCTCATGGGAACAGTCCAGCCCGAACTGCCAAGCCATGCCTTCCCTGGACTGGAAACAAGCTTCCTAGGAGCAGTTTCTGGCATTTCAGCCGTCTTCAGCCAGGCTTGCTTGAATCCAGTGGCAAAGTGAGCAAGGGACACACGTCTGAGCATACCCTGCCAACTTATGGCGAAGAAAGCAGTACAAAAGGGGGAAGGTGATGGACAGAGCATCAGAACCAATCAAACACTCACACCCAGTCAACAGATCTGGGTTTGATCCATCACCGTTCTTTAGCCCACTCTGCCACCCCAGTTCAGACATGGCCATATGCAAATCAGTCTGACCCTGTGCCTCATGGGAACAGTCCAGCCCGAACTGCCAAGCCATGCCTTCCCTGGACTGGAAACAAGCTTCCTAGGACCGGTTTCTGGCATTTCAGCCGTCTTCAGCCAGGCTTGCTTGAATCCAGTGGCAAAGTGAGCAAGGGACACACGTCTGAGCATACCCTGCCAACTTATGGCGAAGAAAGCAGTACAAAAGGGGGAAGGTGATGGACAGAGCATCAGAACCAATCAAACACTCACACCCAGTCAACAGATCTGGGTTTGATCCATCACCGTTCTTTAGCCCACTCTGCCACCCCAGTTCAGACATGGCCATATGCAAATCAGTCTGACCCTGTGCCTCATGGGAACAGTCCAGCCCGAACTGCCAAGCCATGCCTTCCCTGGACTGGAAACAAGCTTCCTAGGACCGGTTTCTGGCATTTCAGCCGTCTTCAGCCAGGCTTGCTTGAATCCAGTGGCAAAGTGAGCAAGAGACACACGTCTGAGCATACCCTGCCAACTTATGGCGAACAAAGCGGTAAAAAAGGGTGTGGTGATGGACGGAGCATCAGAACCAATCAAACACTCACACCCAGTCAACAGATCTGGGATTGATCCATCACCGTTCTTTAGCCCACTCTGCCACCCCAGTTCAGACATGACCATATGCAAATCAGTCTGACCCAGTGTCTCATGGGAACAGTCCAGCCCGAACTGCCAAACCATGCCTTCCCTGGACTGGAAACAAGCTTCCTAGGACCAGTTTCTGGCATTTCAGGCGTCTTCAGCCAGGCTTGCTTGAATCCAGTGGCAAAGTGAGCAAGGGACACACGTCTGAGCATACCCCGCCAACTTATGGCGAACAAAGCGGTACAAAAGGAGGTGGTGATGGACGGAGCATCAGAACCAATCAAACACTCACACCCAGTCAACAGATCTGGGTTTGATCCATCACCGTTCTTTAGCCCACTCTGCCACCCCAGTTCAGACATGACCATATGCAAATCAGTCTGACCCAGTGCCTCATGGGAACAGTCCAGCCCGAACTGCCAAGCCATGCCTTCCCTGGACTGGAAACAAGCTTCCTAGGACCAGTTTCTGGCATTTCAGCCGTCTTCAGCCAGGCTTGCTTGAATCCAGTGGCAAAGTGAGCAAGGGACACACGTCTGAGCATACCCTGCCAACTTATTGCGAACAAAGCGGTACAAAAGGGGGTGGTGATGGACGGAGCATCAGAACCAATCAAACACTCACACCCAGTAAACAGATCTGGGTTTGATCCATCACCGTTCATTAGCCCACTCTACTACCCCAGTTCAGACATGGCCATATGCAAATCAGTCTGACCCAGTGCCCCATGGGAACAGTCCAGCCCGAACTGCCAAGCCATGCCTTCCCTGGACTGGAAACAAGCTTCCTAGGACCGGTTTCTGGCATTTCAGCCGTCTTCAGCCAGGCTTGCTTGAATCCAGTGGCAAAGTGAGCAAGGGACTCACGTCTGAGCATACCCTGCCAACTTATTGCGAACAAAGCGGTACAAAAGGGGGTGGTGATGGACGGAACATCAGAACCAATCAAACACTCACACCCAGTCAACAGATCTGGGTTTGATCCATCACCGTTCTTTAGCCCACTCTGCCACCCCAGTTCAGACATGGCCATATGCAAATCAGTCTGACCCTGTGCCTCATGGGAACAGTCCAGCCCGAACTGCCAAGCCATGCCTTCCCTGGACCGGAATCAAGCTTCCTAGGACCAGTTTCTGGCATTTCAGCCGTCTTCAGCCAGGCTTGCTTGAATCCAGTGGCATAGTGAGCAAGGGACACACGTCTGAGCATACCCTGCCAACTTATGGCGAAGAAAGCGGTACAAAAGGGGGAAGGTGATGGACGGAGCATCGAACACTCACACCCAGTCAACAGATCTGGGTTTGATCCATCACCGTTCTTTAGCCCACTCTGCCACCCCAGTTCAGACATGACCATATGCAAATCAGTCTGACCCAGTGCCTCATGGTCCCTTGCTCACTTTGCCACTGGATTCAAGCAAGCCTGGCTGAAGACGGCTGAAATGCCAGAAACCGGTCCTAGGAAGCTTGTTTCCGGTCCAGGGAAGGCATGGCTTCGCAGTTCGGGCTGGACTGTTCCCATGAGGCACAGGGTCAGACTGATTTGCATATGGCCATGTCTGAACTGGGGTGGCAGAGTGGGCTAAAGAACGGTGATGGATCAAACCCAGATCTGTTGACTGGGTGTGAGTGTTTGATTGGTTCTGATGCTCCGTCCATCACCACCACCTTTTGTACCGTGAGGTTTTTTAGTGCCACCACAATTGAGCTTCCTCTTCTCCTGATGGCATCTTTTTGTGCCTTGAACATGCCTTTGTTATCTATAAGGACCCCCAGGTACTTGTATTCCTCGACTACTTCTATTGTTTCACCAGCCAGATGCCAACGATGATTAGATGCATTCTTTGTTTAGTTTAATCGAATCACTTTAGACTTGTCTAAGTTGATTCTTAGACCATTGTTATCAGAGAAACGTTCCATAGCATCTAATAGATGTTAAAGTCCAATCAGTCCTAATTCAATATCTCAATGACACTGAATTGATTCAATAGCAAACTTTTATGTAGTTTATTTTGTCTTAGATGTGTTTTATTGTTCTCCAATCAATATTAGCCTATTCTTAACTGTTGATTTGTCTGTCTCACGCATATGTTTGCCGGTTGATCAGACCAAGTGCTAATTGTGTTATCTCCATGTAAAGCACTCTGATACCCTCGAGGGTCACGTTTGCGCTATACAAAACTTTCTAAATAAAAATAAATAAAGAGTTCGGCTGATCAATACAAGGTCATCGGCATACAGTAAATGAAAAACTGAAAGCCCGCCCATCCTTGGGGCGTGTGATTTGCAGTTATCCAGCTCTGTGGATAAATCTGCCATAAAAAGATTGAACAAAGTCAGGACCAGCACACACCCTTGTTTCAGGCCCTTTGTAGTTGGCATTTTTTCTGGACAGGCAGTCACCGGCTCCAAGCTTCACTTGGACCCAGCTGTCAGTATGTAAGAGGATCAGCTGGTTTAAGAGAGCAGGTGGTATATTTATTTTATTGAGTTTAACCCAAAGTTTCTTCCTATCTATATTATCGAAAGCCGATGAATAGTCGATGAAACACATGTAAAGTGGTAAGTTTGCATCTTTAACAGCGTCTGTAAAAAGGAGAGGGCAAGTATGTTTGTGGTAGTTCCCATGCCTTTACAGAAACCCATCTGGTTGAAGGGGATGACTGATTTTTCAATTGCTCAATCTGTGAGATCATCCAGGAGAAGACCGGCATAGTATTTGGCATCGTTATCTATTAATGCTACCAGCCTGTAGCGTTTTGCTTAGTTCTTATTGCCTCTCTGGGATGCCGCTGGGATGCTCCAGGGTAACCATGCGCTCTATAAGTGTCTTTTATTTCATTTCTCTTGTATATTGGGGATATGAAGGACCCTCTCCAAGAAGCCGGTATACTTTCTCCTCCCGAGATCTGTTCAAACAGTGGTAATAATGCAGCCGCCCAATAGTCCAGGTCTTTCTTAAAGACGATCGGTGGAATCCCGTTAGGGCCTGTCGCGCCCTCCAGCCTGCCTTTCGCTATCCTGTTCTTAATCTGTTTGTTTGAAAATGAGAAAGAATCAGTTGCTAGTGGTTTTGTTTGATCAGGAAATTCACCCCAGAAATATGCCTGGGTCTAGTATTCCCAATCCTAAATCCTTCAGGTTCTGTATTAAAGTGTTGCAAAAGGTGGGTTGCACAGGCTTCTTCCATTAAATGTGAATTAACTCTATGTACGTCTGGATTCTGTAAACTATTTATTATACCCAAGAATCTTATGCTGTTCTTAGTCATATAGTAGCTTGGCCCACAACTTGTCCTTTGCTTCCCTTTTTGCTTGCCAGATTACCTTTTCTTGTTTGTTTTTAGTTGCGTTAGCTCCTCCTGGATGGTGGGGTCTGAGCCTGTTTGCTGGAGCCTCTGTAGTGTCCTATTCATTGAGTTCTTGAGCTCCCTTAAGTTAGAGTTTTGCGGGATGCAAAGGTGATTGGGTATCTTAAACAAAGACTTAGAATACCAGCAATACTATCTTGTTGTCCGATCTTGTAGACCGTTTTTTTAGAATATAGAATGGCGCTCGATGGGGTGGACCGCACAATTCTTTGGTCTAATCTTCAAAGATGGGGAATTTCGCCCCCGCTATTGAGAGCCATTCAGTCTTTATACTTGAACAGCAGGGTTCAAGCTAAACTCGCAGACAATGGGCATATTTTCAGCACAATAAAAATCAGTAGAGGCCTCAAACAGGGCGGTGGGCTGGCACCCTGCCTTTGGTTTATCACAGAGGATAGGCCTGATGCTATTAAGGCTCAAGGGTCCCAAACTTGCCTCTTTGACTCCTCAGTCTCTGCAATATGCAGATGGCACAGTGATCTTAAATCACAGGCCTGCAGGCTTCCAGAAAGTGCTCAATGCCTTGAATATTTAGAATACTGCCAATAAATTAGTAATTAATTCCAAAATATCTGCTGTATTCGTTTTTAGGAACAAACAGGGTAAGTTGAGGAGGTGGAGGATTGGGTAAACCACAGTAGAGAGACAAAGAAAGTACTGTTATCTGGTTTGACGACAAAGACATCGGGCACAGTTAAAAGTCTAACGCTGCCTTGGTTACCAATACCATGAAATGACTTCATAAGAATCTTTAGGCATATTTGTCATCTTCCTAATTCTGTAAGCCAATCACATATCAGATTTGAATTTCATTTACAGCAGTCATTACTAAAGCTGATGCTTCAGTTTTCCGTTAATTTCCTTAGGCTGAGGAACGCCAATGGCCCATCTCTAAAGGCCGCGATCCAGTCAACAGATCTGGGTTTGATCCATCACCGTTCTTTAGCCCACTCTGCCACCCCAGTTCAGACATGACCATATGCAAATCAGTCTGACCCAGTGCCTCATGGGAACAGTCCAGCCCGAACTGCCAAGCCATGCCTTCCCTGGACCGGAATCAAGCTTCCTAGGACCAGTTTCTGGCATTTCAGCCGTCTTCAGCCAGGCTTGCTTGAATCCAGTGGCAAAGTGAGCAAGGGACACACGTCTGAGCATACCCTGCCAACTTATGGCGAAGAAAGCGGTACAAAAGGGGGAAGGTGATGGACGGAGCATCGAACACTCACACCCAGTCAACAGATCTGGGTTTGATCCATCACCGTTCTTTAGCCCACTCTGCCACCCCAGTTCAGACATGACCATATGCAAATCAGTCTGACCCAGTGCCTCATGGTCCCTTGCTCACTTTGCCACTGGATTCAAGCAAGCCTGGCTGAAGACGGCTGAAATGCCAGAAACCGGTCCTAGGAAGCTTGTTTCCGGTCCAGGGAAGGCATGGCTTCGCAGTTCGGGCTGGACTGTTCCCATGAGGCACAGGGTCAGACTGATTTGCATATGGCCATGTCTGAACTGGGGTGGCAGAGTGGGCTAAAGAACGGTGATGGATCAAACCCAGATCTGTTGACTGGGTGTGAGTGTTTGATTGGTTCTGATGCTCCGTCCATCACCACCACCTTTTGTACCGTGAGGTTTTTTAGTGCCACCACAATTGAGCTTCCTCTTCTCCTGATGGCATGTTTTTGTGCCTTGAACATGCCTTTGTTATCTATAAGGACCCCCAGGTACTTGTATTCCTCGACTACTTCTATTGTTTCACCAGCCAGATGCCAACGATGATTAGATGCATTCTTTGTTTAGTTTAATCGAATCACTTTAGACTTGTCTAAGTTGATTCTTAGACCATTGTTAGCAGAGAAACGTTCCATAGCATCTAATAGATGTTAAAGTCCAATCAGTCCTAATTCAATATCTCAATGACACTGAATTGATTCAATAGCAAACTTTTATGTAGTTTATTTTGTCTTAGATGTGTTTTATTGTTCTCCAATCAATATTAGCCTATTCTTAACTGTTGATTTGTCTGTCTCACGCATATGTTTGCCGGTTGATCAGACCAAGTGCTAATTGTGTTATCTCCATGTAAAGCACTCTGATACCCTCGAGGGTCACGTTCGCGCTATACAAAACTTTCTAAATAAAAATAAATAAAGAGTTCGGCTGATCAATACAAGGTCATCGGCATACAGTAAATGAAAAACTGAAAGCCCGCCCATCCTTGGGGCGTGTGATTTGCAGTTATCCAGCTCTGTGGATAAATCTGCCATAAAAAGATTGAACAAAGTCAGGACCAGCACACACCCTTGTTTCAGGCCCTTTGTAGTTGGCATTTTTTCTGGACAGGCAGTCACCGGCTCCAAGCTTCACTTGGACCCAGCTGTCAGTATGTAAGAGGATCAGCTGGTTTAAGAGAGCAGGTGGTATATTTATTTTATTGAGTTTAACCCAAAGTTTCTTCCTATCTATATTATCGAAAGCCGATGAGTAGTCGATGAAACACATGTAAAGTGGTAAGTTTGCATCTTTAACAGCGTCTGTAAAAAGGAGTGGGCAAGTATGTTTGTGGTAGTTCCCATGCCTTTACAGAAACCCATCTGGTTGAAGGGGATGACTGATTTTTCAATTGCTCAATCTGTGAGATCATCCAGGAGGAGGCCGGCATAGTATTTGGCATCGTTATCTATTAATGCTACCAGCCTGTAGCGTTTTGCTTAGTTCTTATTGCCTCTCTGGGATGCCGCTGGGATGCTCCAGGGTAACCATGCGCTCTATAAGTGTCTTTCATTTCATTTCTCTTGTATATTGGGGATATGAAGGACCCTCTCCAAGAAGCCGGTATACTTTCTCCTCCCGAGATCTGTTCAAACAGTGGTAATAATGCAGCCGCCCAATAGTCCAGGTCTTTCTTAAAGACGATCGGTGGAATCCCGTTAGGGCCTGTCGCGCCCTCCAGCCTGCCTTTCGCTATCCTGTTCTTAATCTGTTTGTTTGAAAATGAGAAAGAATCAGTTGCTAGTGGTTTTGTTTGATCAGGAAATTCACCCCAGAAATATGCCTGGGTCTAGGATTCCCAATCCTAAATCCTTCAGGTTCTGTATTAAAGTGTTGCAAAAGGTGGGTTGCACAGGCTTCTTCCATTAAATGTGAATTAACTCTATGTACGTCTGGATTCTGTAAACTATTTATTATACCCAAGAATCTTATGCTGTTCTTAGTCATATAGTAGCTTGGCCCACAACTTGTCCTTTGCTTCCCTTTTTGCTTGCCAGATTACCTTTTCTTGTTTGTTTTTAGTTGCGTTAGCTCCTCCTGGATGGTGGGGTGTGAGCCTGTTTGCTGGAGTCTCCGTAGTGTCCTATTCATTGAGTTCTTGAGCTCCCTTAAGTTAGAGTTTTGCGGGATGCAAAGGTGATTGGGTATCTTAAACAAAGACTTAGAATACCAGCAATACTATCTTGTTGTCCGATCTTGTAGACCGTTTTTTTAGAATATAGAATGGCGCTCGATGGGGTGGACCGCACAATTCTTTGGTCTAATCTTCAAAGATGGGGAATTTCGCCCCCGCTATTGAGAGCCATTCAGTCTTTATACTTGAACAGCAGGGTTCAAGCTAAACTCGCAGACAATGGGCATATTTTCAGCACAATAAAAATCAGTAGAGGCCTCAAACAGGGCGGTGGGCTGGCACCCTGCCTTTGGTTTATCACAGAGGATAGGCCTGATGCTATTAAGGCTCAAGGGTCCCAAACTTGCCTCTTTGACTCCTCAGTCTCTGCAATATGCAGATGGCACAGTGATCTTAAATCACAGGCCTGCAGGCTTCCAGAAAGTGCTCAATGCCTTGAATATTTAGAATACTGCCAATAAATTAGTAATTAATTCCAAAATATCTGCTGTATTCGTTTTTAGGAACAAACAGGGTAAGTTGAGGAGGTGGAGGATTGGGTAAACCACAGTAGAGAGACAAAGAAAGTACTGTTATCTGGTTTGACGACAAAGACATCGGGCACAGTTAAAAGTCTAACGCTGCCTTGGTTACCAATACCATGAAATGACTTCATAAGAATCTTTAGGCATATTTGTCATCTTCCTAATTCTGTAAGCCAATCACATATCAGATTTGAATTTCATTTACAGCAGTCATTACTAAAGCTGATGTTTCAGTTTTCCGTTAATTTCCTTAGGCTGAGGAACGCCAATGGCCCATCTCTAAAGGCCGCGATCCTGTGGTGTAACATTAGCTCCCGCAGCCCTGCGGTGAGGGCGCGCCCAAGCTACAGGGGGTCACTTCCAGCACTGTGCACGGGCGGCGGGCCCCTGGCCTGAGAGCTCCTGACTGGGTCCGGGGGAGGGGCTCCCTCAAGTTTCATTACGCCACTGCCGCATCAGCTGAGCGTTTCAAGATGGCGGCTAAAAAGCTTAAAACGTTATCCAATGCAATGGATTTGGAAACTTTTAGCTCCAAAAAATACTATTCGGCCGCTACGTTTTCACAAAACTTTGCACCATGCTGCCTTTTTGCCCCAATGTCCAAGGCAGTCAGACATTTTTTATTTGCCTAAATTTGTATTAGTTCCAGTCTTGGGATTTCGACATGCCTGGCCAGTGTATTAGTGCCAATATCGGCAACTGTTGTCACATAACACATAGAAAATACATAAATAAACCACACGACACTTTTTGCAAGTGGAGAAATATTGCTGCAGGTTTATTAGCATAACCAACATGCAAACATGGTGGGTTATCTTACGGGCGATCCGATCCCAGGGCAGGCCAACCCCTAGCAGCTTGCCCGTCTGATAAGCCTAAATTACACCATGGCAGTCGCCGATTGGTGCATACCAAATCTTGGGAGGGGCCACCCCTCCCATCCGTGGACCACCAGTCCACGTGCTTACTCACGCCCCCCCCGAAAGAGGTGGGCGGAGCGTATGCTGGCAGCCCCCGGTTGCTCAGACCCACAACCACCCGTAGGACTAACGGGACGCCGTAGTTCTTCCAGGGGACAACTCTAGACATCCCTGGGTATCCTGGCTTAGCACCATGCTGTGCTTCTGCATGAAGTACCCCTTGGTATCTGCAGACTCTGGATCGCCCTGTAACTCCTCCTGCAACACAAAATAACATGTTAGAAAGCCCAACCCCCCTCCTTGTACCTCCGTCTGCTGGGTAAGCGGAGGGGCGGGCAAGGCGAGACGAGAGGGACAAGAGGGCGAGGAAGGGGCGGGCACAGCCTAAATACCCTGCCCCCTCCCCCTCCGCCGGAAGTATCCATTCGCCGGACGTCTTCCCTGGCTGAGCCCAGGGACTAGACCGGCTGCCCCCAGTGCCTTCATGCGGCACTAAGGCGGCCGCCCTGTTAGGGGGGCTGCTGCGCAACCCCCGGGGCAGCCTTGCATAGTGCCAATATCGGCAACTGTTGTCACATAACACATAGAAAATACATAAATAAACCACACAACACTTTTTGTAAGTGGAGCAATATTGCTGTAGGTTTATTATCATAACCAATATGCAAACATGGTGGGTTATCTTACGGGCGATCCGATGCCAGGGCAGGCCAACCCCTAGCAGCCTGCCCGTCTGATAAGCCTAAATGACACCATGGCAGTCGCCGATTGGTGCATACCAAATCTTGGGAGGGGCCACCCCTCCCATCCGTGGACCACCAGTCCACGTGCTTACTCACGCCCCCCTCCGAAAGAGGTGGGCGGAGCGTGTGCTGGCAGCCCCCGGTTGCTCAGACCTACAACCGCCCGTAGGACTAACGGGGCGCCGTAGTTCTTCCAGGGGACAACTCTAGACATCCCTGGGTATCCTGGCTTAGCACCACGCTGTGCTGCTGCATGAAGTACCCCTTGGTATCTGCAGACTCTGGATCGCCCTGTAACTCCTCCACAGCCTTGGGAGTGGCCACCGTCGCTACCAGGGCCCCCCACCAAGGTAGCCTTATTTCCTTACAACCTGCTGCAGCCAAAGCTTCCCCTAGATCCAGTAGGAAAGGATCCATGCCTAAACTAGAGAGGTGCACCCCATCTTCCTCCAGGCACCCTGTGGACGTCGGCGTGTATAAGACCATGCCTGATGAAGCCAAAACCTCTTATTGCCGGGCTTCTCCCAGGTCCAGCCAAACAAGTCTTAACCAATACAGGACCGGAGGCCATCATGCCCCATCAGGACAGGTGCCCCATCCATTCTAAACTCCCCATGGATTTATGACTGAATTAACCTGCCTAAAAATAGGCGATGGTCCAATGATACCTTTGCCTGGCTGAAGAACAAAACCTATTCCAAGCCACTCCTGCCAGGAAGTGCCAATGCGAGTGTAGTTAAGAGTTGACAAGCCCGCTCTACCTCCTCTTTGCTCGGTTATCTGAGTCTAGCACTAGTCGGAGTATGCCATCACCTTCCGACAGTCACCACCCTATGTGAAGCCTTGCCCTCCCAAACTTCTGCTAGCATACCAGGGAGCAGACAGGACAGCGTGACCCAGGGGGGAACCAAAGCATAAATACCTCTCTATGTTGAATACTGGGAATGCCAATAGTTCTCCTGCTACTTTGTAGCCCAAATATGTTTCCCAGGAGTTTCCCCCAATCATATGGACCAAATCGCCCCTGTTGGAAGGCCACTTCCACAACCTGCATAGCTGCCAGCAGTGCTGGAGGGCGGGAGAAGTTGCCCGTTACCGTTACTCACATAAATGGTCCCTGTTTCGTCGAACTCAAGGACGGGCTACTAAGTGAGCTTACCAGGCTCCGCCCTTGAACCAGAGGTCAGACCCAAGCCCCTCTAAGTTCTGCTGCTTCACCTGCCCGTTAACACGAATAACTGGAGCAACTGAACCACTTATCGCCGTGCTACATGTCCTCTTGGACAGGTGCACGGGCACCTGACCCAGCATCCAAACGCAACCAGAAAGTCAGACCGTACCCAGAACGGTAACCCCCAACTGGCCTGGAAGCGAGACAGACAATGCTACTGCCTCAACAAGGTATGTCCTTTGCCTATTCCGTGTCTGGCTGTAAGGGTTAGACATTGCCAGTCCCAGTCCCGGGTGAAAATAGGAGCTATACAGCTGCAGGTGCTAAAGATGGAACACGTGGCCTGATGAAGCAGACTGTAATTCCCTTGCTACTGTGGTGCACAAACCCACAACCATTGGCTCTCCATGGTACAATACCTTCATGCTAATCATGGTTTCCTAGGAGAATGTTGGCAAGTCTATGTTCAAGAAGTCTAACCGTATCCTGAACAGTAACCCCCAACTGGCCCTGATGCGAGACAAACCATGCCAAGGCACATAGGAGATTTTAATAACTAATAGCAGGTCTAACAGCGTCAACAGGCATCCTAAGCGGCATCCTAAGCTTACAATAGGAGTGTCGGAGTAAGGGTATCCAGTGAGAATAAAGACGACAGCCTCCCATCTGACCAACAGTGGTGGGAACCACTCCTGTACATTCTAGTACAAATGGTCCCTGTTGACCTGTCACTGCCTGATGTACGTGACCTAGTTACATGGTCCCTTTGCATGGCGGCATGCCATTGAGACAAACATCCAATCCCCGATAAGTACCACTACCTGCCTACGCTACAATCTTGCCTGGCATTCCTCCATGCCCAGATATACCATGCGATGATTGCTCTACTCCGTCACTTGACCCGACCATACTTCGGAGAACAAACACAGCGTGAAGAAGCGGCCTGTGACCTGCCCCAAAACTCAACGGAATCATCCTATGAGCCGAATGATGTGCGAGCTCGCCGCCAACCTCTGTCAAAGCCTGCCAACCCCACCAGTATTTGGACCCCTATTGCTCCAAAATTGGAGGGGGGAGAGGGGGCAGGGAGGGGCAGTCCTGTCTGGAGATGTGTGTAATGGTGCACATGTGTCCTAGAGTACCTATTGTTTGGGTGCAAATATAAGTACCACAAGTACCTGGTGTGTTCAATACTAATAACAGTACTAACAACTCAATCATCGTCTTAAAACCGTGAGTGGCAAACAGGGAGATTAAAGACAGGCTAACCCCAGTGTGACACAGAAAGACCCACCACGCAGCTGTGCCCCAAAAACCACCATCCCGCATCAAACAGACCCGATGGAAAGACAACAAGAGCCTAACGCTCTACACCCGCGGATAACCCAGGAAATAACCAATAACACTCGAGTAAATAACAACGGACATCCTTTCAGCGTCTGAAGGCCTAGCCCTTTCAGAAGTGACCCGGGGACCCAGGGCCAGGCATCAGTGCAGGCCTCGGCACCTGTGGTGTGTGTGATCGTTGCCCACTTCAGTGTGAGCCAGGGCCCGCGATGCATACTGTCTTCCTGATCACTAAAGCACACGTAAACCACCCTAGCTGTTCCTTGCCGCTAGGTCATCCTACCCTAAGGAGCCCCAATGAACGACCCGGGAACATTAAAACTCCTTCAACACTAAGCTTAACTCTTTGATTAGCATAGGTGCTGAAGGCGGTGAGTACACCTTCCCCCTGATCCCGGACACAGCAGTGAAGAGACCCCGGAGAACCCGGCCAGTCTAAAAGACACCCAGAGCCGAGGGAGCCCTGCGCAAGCTTCAAGTGTTGTTTAAGAGTTAAAACTAATCTGCAGTGCTCCCCAGCTAGCTCAGGCAATGACTATGGCATGCAGAGCCACTGGCACACCGCACATTTACTAGGTGTCCCGCTCACTGAAAACCTGACTGATCACCATTCATGGCGTTAATCTATGCACATTGAGAAATACATTTCATTATAAGAGTATGTGAACGCAGAGGTGTTGAAACGTTAAACATGAGCTCCAGTTACATGATATACTGAGCACGTCATCGCATCCCTATATTTACTACACACGGGGCACTACCTACAACAAGCCCCTCTTTTTGCTAATCAGTGCTGCTCATTGCATATAGTGAAATAATTCCCCATTATAGCTCAGTTGCATGGCCCGAGAGCTATTCTACCTCAGATTAAACTGCCTGCGAATACGAAAGCTGGGCTGTCCTTCCCACACCTGCAAACAGCCAATTCTGCACAACTCCCTGGGGAGCCCTTAATAAAAGGCGAGGATGGAGGAATTGCACAAGATACACAGCGGCCTCCTCAGAAGGAAGGCCCCCCCAGCTCTTCCCTTTCCGTTATAGGAAGAGATCTACCTGAACAGAATCAATGGGAATTGAACCTGTAACCTTGAGAGTAAGAGTCTCCGACCTTAACCATTAGGCCACAGTGACTCTGCCGAACTACCAGCACTGACGAATCCTCACTCTTAACACCAATAATGATGTGATTCCAAATAATCGTAACCTGTTGCGCTTTTACCTTATCATCCTACTCTTAACAACATAATGCCTATGTGTGGCATATTGCGGCCTCTGTCACTGCCTCAAGCTACGCACTACAAAAGGACATTATACCTACAAGCCAAACTTGTTGGGAGGTAGTTGCCTCATTGCCTAGGCAACCTGTAGCTCCGTTGTACATGTAATGGTTCTGGAATGAAGAGGCTGTGTAAATCCTAATCAGTCCCTTTGAAGTTACATCCCCCTTGCAACCGTCTACCCAACTACACTTTATCACCGCATTGCTTCAATGCGCACCCAAACGCGAGCCACCGTCGACATACCTAGCTGACAGCCCGAATGTGACAAAGCACACAAATATAAAGGCATGACAGCACATCTTAAAACATTCCAATGCAGCCCTATCTTACAAAGGGGACCCCAACCTTAAGGAAGGGTACTGCTCATCTGGTGGTGTGGCACCTGGGGAGGTAATGAAAGCATGAGAAATGAGTGGCTAGGGGAGGTAAGGAGCGCGCGAGAAATGGGCGGCAGGTCTACTGAAGGTAACTGGAGGATGTACGAATATTGTATGTCTCCCACTACGTCGTGCCTTCCCAACTGGCAATAAGTTCAAGAACTGCATCAACCAGGAGCTCTGCCCATGTGACTGCGCCCATACTTCAAGACCCGGGAAGGAAGGACTGTGACCGCCCCAATCTCCTTGCCCTAACACCGGCCCAGCTGTGTCCAAAAGACCTCACAATTCAGCACGTAAAGTGCTTAACTCGTTTAAAACTCTGTCAGGACTGACACTAGGCGGCCCCTTATATTGCGCCATACATACTCCTGCCGTGCTGCCAAACCTGCACACCCTAACTACTGACCCTTACACTTGCGCAACTAAGTGCCCCGACTGGCGACAGGCGGCCACTTCAGTTTGCCCCACACATGGCTCCCGCTGCGCTGCCACTCCCAGTAACATCACAACTCCTAACCCTGACACCAGTCCAAGTGTGACAATAAAGACTATTCCATACTCCCACGCTAATAGAACGGCCTGGGCAGCAGGCAATAGCAATCTTAATGAGATTGAATTACTCAATGCATGCTGTAGTGGTACTCTCTAAAATTAGACCGACAGTGCTAACTGGTAGCCTGTCACAAGCGCCGGAGCTGAACAATAAGAGGCGGTGCCACGCACCAGGAACCACCCGCTCACACTTAGCTCCGGAAAACCTGATCCAGCGAATCACATTGGTAGGCCATTGCAGCACCTGGAAGTCCAGGTTAACTATATCACCTTGCGGATCATGACGAAACAAGGCTGTAACTTAATGCAAGGTTCAAATCTGCAATGGTTTATCCCTGTGCTTGTATTGGCAGGGGTGAGAGTGTATTAGTCCCTCACCCCCTGCCGTTTTAATAAAAACAATTGTATAACACCTAAACTGATCCAAAATACATGAATGAAAAGTCATCATTGTACCACACCATGTCAAACCATCTCAGAGGGAGATGACCGAGGCTGCGCAGTAACATTTATATTCCTCTGCATTCCCCAGCCAGGCGCCGTCAGAGGGTTGAAAGACTAGTGCCGTTTTGTAAGGCTGCCCGGGGGGGGGGGGTTGCGCAGTGGCCCGCCCCTTTGAGGGCGGCCGCCTTAGTGCCACAGGAAGGCACAGGGGTGGGAGGTCGTGTCCCTGGGTTTGACCAAGGGAGACCCCAGACAGGTAGCTGCTTCCGGCGGGGAGGAGCAAAGGGGGGTACATATTCTGTCTCCGCCCCCTCCTCGCCCTCTTGTCCGCTCGTTCGCCTTGATGCCGTTCGTTCTGCCTGGTCTGGCGTCGGGTTTTCGTGATCCCGGTGAGTGTTGGTGGTGACGAGAGCGAGAGTCGGAGGCATGCAGCTTAGTGTTAGAGCTCATGCTTTGCATGTACGAGGCCCCGGGATCAGTTTCCGGCATCTCCGGACTTTTTTTTTTGCCATGCTTGTCTTGGGTTTTTGGGCAGAGAGCTAGGCTGGTATCACGAGGAAGGAAGAGATATGTTCTCCATATGGGTGGAGGACCCCGCTTAATCTGTCAGACGTTCGCCTTGAAAAATCCTTTGAATTGGGGTTTTCTCATTTAAAGTTATCTGCCCACTCGTGCCGCCTGCAGTCTATAATTAGGCACCAGTCCGACCTTACGGCTCGAGGAGTCTGGCCCGAACTGCACGGGGTCCGGAGAGTACATCTGGAACCTCATGCTTTGGTGGGCTGTGGATTTGTAAAAGTACCTGTAAATTGGGTGTCCACACTTTAATATCACGCATAGCATTATTTTTTCGGAACGCAACTCACCTGCCACTCCCACCCCTCAGAGCAACAGCCCAAAACGTTAGTGGGGGCTCGCACAGGAACCAGGCTGCAGTCCGGAGGGTTTGACCCTAGCCCCGGTTCACACCCCAAGTAAAACCCAGCTCAGGGATTTCGTGGAGGAAGCCCCGGCAGGGCTGGATTTAGGACGGTGCGACCGTGGTGCTAACTACTTGGGGGCGCCGGGTTTGGGAGTTCATTAGCCCTTTGAAGCACCGGAGGCAGCGCCGCTTTCCGCGGCGATTACCAGGTCTCACATGTGGGTCAAGATAACTCGTGATTAATTTTCTTCCGGGAGAGAGATCAGCATTTTGTGGAGTGGAGGTTTCGACTAAGGGGAAGTTAGTGCAGAGGGTCGATGTCCCTGATAAGAACGTATGCCAAGTAGATTACAGAGTGCATTTGATGTAAATAGGTCAGCAGGTTACTGTTTTCAAAGGAGGCGCCCCTTGTTACTTGCAAGTTATAACTTAAGTCTGTATATGTGTTGTAAAGGCCACTAGGACCTCTTCCATCCTTGTGACGGGGAATGCTACCTCCCCTTTCATACAATACTATGTGTACATACCAGCATGAGAGGTAACTGGTGATAAGAAAGCGCTTGCTGCCCGATCCGGGTCAAGCTCGCGCTATGCAAACTCCCGCCTCCCAAAATTAACCTTTATCCAACAGTAATCCATGTTCTATTAATGTATGGTTAGCGGTGTGTATGCTGTTATAGGATGAACGTTTATCGTTCACGGTTGAATATACGGACTTTAAGGCACGGTCACTTACTACGTGGCGTCTAACCATGTTTTTATGCACAGCAGGCATGATGCGCGCTTTTATTAATTCCACTGTGGGCTAGAGAGGCCGGGTCAGGGGCCCCCTCCTTTCTGGGTCAGCACAGTATGTGCTGGGTCAAGGGGCACTGAAGCGAATTATGCGGTGTGTTCCACAGCTCCAGGGTTGAGTCCACATCCGGGTGAGGGGGGGGAATTTACGCATTTCCCACTCGTTCGGGAGTTGTCTACATTTGACGCTGTGTGGGAGGGGTCCCGCGGTTCGTGGTTAGCGCCTAGGCAGTAAGGGAGATGCCATCTTGTTTTGTACATTTGTTATGCATTCGATCAATGTGAAATAACTTTAGCCAGGCGGTCGATGCCCATAGCTCTGCTTCCTGTCACGCCGGGGCACTCTTAGTAGTGCCCCTTTTGGCCTCCAGGCATGAGTTCCTCATGTGCACGTGACCGGCGGGGGTGAGGGGGGGGCTACTACAGCTCGGCAGGTTTGAGTTGGACGCGCCTCGGGGACGCGGCCGGTGGCTGTGGTGACTGTCCCCGGGGCCGAGTATTGGGTTATCGCGGCCATGCGGTCCAAGGCGCTGGTTTCGACTCAAGTCTCTCTGGAGCCGTAGGTTCGACCCCACCGCCGCCATTTGCGGGCATTTATTTATACTCCTTCAGTCAGTACTCTCTGGTGGGCCCACATAATATTTCATTAGTTGTTCCCCCGGAGGCGGGCCTAGTGGGTGGGGGGCTACCTCGGCACGGGACGCCCCCCCACGCGACGCGCCTTTGACTCATTGCCTCGCGTGCTTATGCCCTGCATTAGCACACCCGCAGCCCGGTCTCCGGGGCGCGCTTTTACCCCCCCCCCCCTGCCCGAAAATGTAGGTCTATACGGTGCTCAGGCACAGTGCTCCGACTTCTTTCGGGGCGGGTTCGTGCGGTGATTCAATTTCTCCCAGTGCGCGAATTGTACTCAAGACGGCGCTCAGGCTCAGCGCTCCTACTCAGTTCGGGTCGCGTTCGTGCGGTGTATACTCTCTCCCTGCGCCCGAACTTGTGCGGAATTTGGTGCTCATTTACTGCGCTCCAGTATCTTCGGGTCGTGTTCGCGCTGTGTCTCAAGGGCAAATCACTTATCTCCCCGCGGCAGATATTCATGTACAGACGGTGCTTATGTACAGCGCTCCAACACCTTCGGTTCGAGTCGTGCAGTGTCCCTGGGCAAATCACTTTAACCCAGTGCCCGAATATGCATGTAAGTATGGTGCTTTTGTACAGCGCTCCAACACCTTCGCATTCGCGCTGTGTCCCTGGGCAAATCACTCTATCTCCCCGGGCCCGCACTTGCCACCACTAGGTGCACACCGCCAGCTGGCTGCTGCTTTCCATTATCGGATTTAAAAAAAAAAAAAAAAAATGTTTTAACCTCTCGCTTCTCTCTTGGATCGTGCCAGGTGTCCGGCAGACCGGTGGGTCTCGCTCGGTACTGGACGGATATCTTAAGCGTTTCTTAATCTTTGCACATTTCACTCTAGCATTGGACACTACCATGCTAGGTGTAGCTACCCCCCTGCAGGGCATGCTGGGAGTGTAACGTCACTATGTTTAGCTAGTAGAGTGCTTTAATAAAGGCAGCACGGCGGGAGTATGTATGGCGCCAGATAAGGGGCCGCCTAGTGTCAGCCCTGACAGAGTTTTATACGAGTTAAGCCTTTGTCGCGCTGAATTGTGAGGTCTTTTGGACACAGCTGGGCCGGTGTTAGGGCAAGGAGATTGGGGCGGTCACAGTCCTTCATGCCCGGGTCTCGAAGTATGGGCGCAGTCACATGGGCAGAGCTCCTGGTTGATGCAGTTCTTGAACGTATTGCCAGTTGGGACGGCACGACGTAGTGGGAGACATACAATATTCGTACATCCTCCAGTCACCTTCAGTAGACCTGCCGCCTATTCCTCGCGCGCGCCGTCCTCCCCTAGCCACTCATTTCTCATGCTTTCATTACCTCCCCCAGGTGCCACGCCACCAGATGTGCGGTACCCTTCCTTAAGGTTGGGGTCCCTTAGGGACAGACTTTGGCAAGCAACTAATTTTGTGACCTATAATCGGGTAGTTATGTCGCATGACCAGATCCAAATTGCCACCCGTTACTTTTATCCTTCAACGGATGTGCTTGTTCGCAGTAATGGCCGCCCCGCACGTGAGGTGCATTTACGGGGAATCGAGCGTGGCGCTTGCTGGCAACACGAGCAAAGGTATATGGCTTCGCGCTTTACCAGGAGCTAGTGCTCAATGGTACGTCTTGTACCGGTGGTTGTAACGGGCCACACAGGACAAGGGTTTGAGTTCCGCAAAAGCTGTCAAAGTGTCATAAATTGGCAAAATTTCTAACTCTTCTTTATAGTCTAAGTAACGCTGCAATAATCTCGGCGGGCCGGTGCCCGGCCCCGCGCAGGCCTGGGAGGCAGAGTGATTTGAGGAAACAATTTCAGCCGAGGTACTTTGCTGTATGTGTGGGAACGAGTGTCCGCCTCTAACTGCAAGAGAAAATGCCCTGGGTCTCACACAGAATCGGCTTTCATTCGGTTTAAGGAGATGAGTATTGATAATGCGTAGGGATTGTTGGCCCAATTCTGAGCTTTAAGATGTGCTGCGATACTGGCACAATTGAGAGATGGAGTTTGTGTCTCTTGTGAGAAAAAAATTTCCAGTTACAGTTGCAGCTTCATTAAAGGTGTGATTAAAATGGTATCTAAAAGGAATGTCGGCCATGCGGCTGATCACATCCACAGTCAGTCTGCCCTTTCAAACAGCAAACTTTTCGCACCAAGGGCCCTCCTGCTTCTGGTGCCTTGCGGCAGGGGTGCGATCCTCTAGGGGTTTTTGTTTCTCAAACTGATGCAAGTGCTGAGAATTTTTCGCCGTCGTCTTGTTTGGATTACGCTCGCGATAAAGTGTCACTCATAGGTGCATTCTCACGAATTACACTGACTTAGGGAACGGTCACACATAGCAGTCTAAACTTTGGCTGCTTTGTTCAATGTGTTTTTGAACCCAGATCATCTGTGTAGGTTTGGCTGATGCGGCTATTGCATAGCACCCAATCTTTGCCTACTGGTCATACAGCAGTATAATTGTTCTATCTGCAGCAGTCTGTGGGGAATGTCTGAGAAGTTTTGCAGAAATGGTGAGGGAGGTCAGGTTCGGGAACTGGTCCCCGGGACATGGTTTGGGCCATTAATCACGTTGATGGTTTCTTATTTGCGGGCACATTACAGCCTTGGGTACAGTAGCCACACGTACCTCTGCTTTACTGCTATATTTAATAACGCACAGACGGTAGGTGCATTATGTGGTGGGCAGTTGATAGGCGGGATGCATTAGTGTTAGAGCAAATGTTTGGTCTCACGTCCCCTTCCCTTCCACAGAGGTCCCAATTCTGTCGTAATGCCTTGCTCCAAGCTGAGTTCACTAATTTCAGAATTCATCAGGTCAGACTTCCACAGTTGACAAAGAGTAACTGAGCAGAACCTTAACCACTCTGCGCTGCAGGTCACGGTTCGTTGCTGAAGATAGATGATAGCTCTAGCTCACTGAAGGTACCACATACTGGTCCAGTGGCTACCGGGCTGACCACTGCCCATGATGTTTGTATTAATTGGGGGTTTCTGAAGACCTCGAATAGTCGCACTTACACACAGGTACTTGGCAGCGTTGGCACTGGGAATAGGTGAAGGAAGCTGGAGTGGTTCTTGACGGGTGCCCTGGCCTGACAGTTATTTTAAAATTATGCACTGCCTAAAGTAAGTGTGGTGTGATGCAGTGGAATTTATTTGCATTGTCGTGTGCTGCACTGTTTGACCAATATTAGGCCATAGATGAGCATGTGCATTGAACAACAGTCCCACAGTGTCGAGGTCAGCACAGGATACGTCACGTGTTTGAGCAGCCACGACATGAGCCATGCTTCGCAGACGCCTCACACAAGCACACAATTTGATTAATTTCATTATAGGACCACTCAATGCAAATACAGTTAGGGGCACAGTCTGAGGGAGAGTTCTTTCCCATGATGGGGTTGACTTCTGGAGCCAGCGAGACAATTTGAACTATACCGGCAGTCAGCATCACAGGTCCCGCCGCCCTAACATGTTTCAGTAATGTGCATGGGTAGGTTGGACATGCGCCGTATCATTGACGGATTTCGCTCCCACTGTAGTGTCATTTATAGTCTTGGAATGTCACCCACAGGGGCGCGGTCATTATGAAAATGTCATACATAGCAATATGAAACCTTGGCAGCTAGGGATGTAGGCGGCGGGCCCTCGTTTGGCTTGCTACGTCGCTTTAATTGTGGCCTAGTTACCTTATGGAAATAAATGTATCGACTGACAATGGTTTGGCTTGTGGTAATCTGGGATTTTCGGTGAATCCTCGGTGTCCTGTCCGGCGCATGGGTGGCGGGCGCCGCGAGAAGTCTTTTCGTATTTTGCTTTGAGCGAAGATTTCGCTGCTTGGCCAACAAGGCCTTTGGCCACCAGGAGGTAGGCAGGTGGCCCTTATCAATGTCTTATTGAGGCATGTTCTACTGTTGACAGATGGTAAACTGGTTGTCAGTTTTGGCCTGGGGTCGGCAAGTATGGTTTCATCTTTCACCTACCACTTGTGCATTATTGGCCTACAAGCCAAGAAATACTTCACAGGGATCTGCTCACACCAAAGTGGGCCAAGATCACACAAAGCACAGGATGAGTGATTGGTGTCTGACAGATAGGCGAATCATGAGATAGATCCCTGAGGTAGCGCATACATATCTCAGACTAGATCAGTGATATTATTCTGTCTGGTTGCGTTTGGTTGCTTGGACAGGTACCCGTGCACCTGTCGAAGTGGACATGTACACGGCGATAAGTGGTTCAGTTGCTCCAGTTATTCGGTTAACGGGCAGGTGAAGCAGCTGAACTTCGATGGGCTTGGGTCTGACCACTATTTCAAGGGCGGAGCCTGGTAAGCCCACTTAGCAGCCCGTCCTTGAGTTAGACGAAACAGGTACCATTGATGGGAGTAACGGTAAAGGGCAACTTCTTCCGCCCTCCAGCACTGGCTGGCAGCTATGCAGTTTGTGGAAGTGGCCTTCCAACAAGGGCGTTGGTCCATAGGATTGGGGGAAACTCCTGGGAAACGCTGTCCTGTCTGCTCCCTGGTATGCGAGCAGAAGTTTGGGAGGGCAAGGCTTCACTTAGGGTGGTGACTGTCGGAAGGTGATGGTTGTACTCCGACTAGTGCTAGATTCAGCCATGTGAGGTAAGAGGACGTAGAGCGGGCTTGTCAACTTTTAACTACACTCGCATGGGCACTTCCTGGCTGGAGTAGCTTGGAATAGGTCTTGTTCTTCAGCCAGGCAAATGTATCAGTGGACCGTCGCCTATCTTTAGGCAGGTCTATTCAGTCATAAATCCATGGGGAGTTTAGAATGGATGGGGGCACATGTCGTGTTGGGGCATGATGGCCTCCGGTAGGGTATTGGTTAAGACTTGTTTTGGCTGGACCTGGGAGAAGCCCGGCAATAAGTGGTTCCTGGCTTCATCAGGCATGGTCTTATACACGCCGAGTCCACAGGGTGTTTGGAGGGAGATGGGGTGCACCTCTCTAGTTTAGGCATGGATCCTTTCCTGTGGACCGAGGGGAAGCTTTGGCTGCAGCAGGTTGTAAGGAAATAGGCTACCTTGGTGGGGGGGCCCTGGTAGTGACGGTGGCCACTCCCAAGGCTGTGGAGGAGTTACAGGGCGATCCAGGGTCTGCACATACCAAGGGGTATAGCATGCAGCAGCACCGCGTGGTGCTAAGCCAGGATACCCAGGGATCTTTAGCGTGTCCACTGGAAGACCTACGGCGCCCCGCTAACCGACAGGCGGTTGTGGGTCTGAGCAACCGGGGGCTGCCATGTATGCTCCGCCCACCCATCACGGGGGGGCGTGTGAAGCAAGTGGACTGGAGGTCCACGGATGGGAGGGGGGGACCCTCCCAACATTTGGTATACACCAATTGGCGTTGCCATGGTGACTCTAGGCTTATCAGACGGGCAGGCGGCATAGGGGCTGGCCTGCCCTGGGATCGCCCGTAAGATAACCCACCGTGTTTGCATATTTATTATGCTAATAAACCTGCAGCAATATTTCTCCACTTACATTCAGTGTCGTGTGTTTTATTATGATTATGTACTGATGTGTGCTGTGATAACGGTTGCCGATATTGGCACTATGTAAGGCTGCCCGGGGGGGGGTTGCGCAGCGGCCCGCCCCTTTGAGGGCGGCCGCCTTAGTGCCACAGGAAGGCACAGGTGTGGGAGGTCGTGTCCCTGGGTTTGACCAAGGGAGACCCCAGACAGGTAGCTGCTTCCGGCGGGGAGGAGCAAAGGGGGGTACATATTCTGTCTCCGCCCCCTCCTCGCCCTCTTGTCCGCTCGTTCGCCTTGCCCGCCCATCCGCTTACCCGGCATCCGGAGGGACAAAGGGGGGGCCAGGTTTTTCTAACAATTTTCACTTTGTGTTGCAGGAGGAGTTACAGGGCGATCCAGGGTCTGCACATACCAAGGGGTATAGCATGCAGCAGCACCGCGTGGTGCTAAGCCAGGATACCCAGGGATCTTTAGCGTGTCCACTGGAAGACCTACGGCGCCCCGCTAACCGACAGGCGGTTGTGGGTCTGAGCAACCGGGGGCTGCCATGTATGCTCCGCCCACCCATCACGGGGGGGGCGTGTGAAGCAAGTGGACTGGAGGTCCACGGATGGGAGGGGGGGACCCTCCCAACATTTGGTATACACCAATTGGCGTTGCCATGGTGACTCTAGGCTTATCAGACGGGCAGGCGGCATAGGGGCTGGCCTGCCCTGGGATCGCCCGTAAGATAACCCACCGTGTTTGCATATTTATTATGCTAATAAACCTGCAGCAATATTTCTCCACTTACATTCAGTGTCGTGTGTTTTATTATGATTATGTACTGATGTGTGCTGTGATAACGGTTGCCGATATTGGCACTATGTAAGGCTGCCCGGGGGGGGGGGTTGCGCAGCGGCCCGCCCCTTTGAGGGCGGCCGCCTTAGTGCCACAGGAAGGCACAGGGGTGGGAGGTCGTGTCCCTGGGTTTGACCAAGGGAGACCCCAGACAGGTAGCTGCTTCCGGCGGGGAGGAGCAAAGGGGGGTACATATTCTGTCTCCGCCCCCTCCTCGCCCTCTTGTCCGCTCGTTCGCCTTGCCCGCCCATCCGCTTACCCGGCATCCGGAGGGACAAAGGGGGGGCCAGGTTTTTCTAACAATTTTCACTTTGTGTTGCAGGAGGAGTTACAGGGCGATCCAGGGTCTGCACATACCAAGGGGTATAGCATGCAGCAGCACCGCGTGGTGCTAAGCCAGGATACCCAGGGATCTTTAGCGTGTCCACTGGAAGACCTACGGCGCCCCGCTAACCGACAGGCGGTTGTGGGTCTGAGCAACCGGGGGCTGCCATGTATGCTCCGCCCACCCATCACGGGGGGCGTGTGAAGCAAGTGGACTGGAGGTCCACGGATGGGAGGGGGGGACCCTCCCAACATTTGGTATACACCAATTGGCGTTGCCATGGTGACTCTAGGCTTATCAGACGGGCAGGCGGCATAGGGGCTGGCCTGCCCTGGGATCGCCCGTAAGATAACCCACCGTGTTTGCATATTTATTATGCTAATAAACCTGCAGCAATATTTCTCCACTTACATTCAGTGTCGTGTGTTTTATTATGATTATGTACTGATGTGTGCTGTGATAACAGTTGCCGATATTGGCACTATGTATAATGCAACCTGCCCAGCAAGTATAGGAGCGCTTTACATGAGGGCCATATACATCTCACCCGGACCCGGTCAAGGCTATTTGTTGATTGGACACGGGGAAATGATGGGAATCGCCCAACTCACAAGATTAATGTGTCCGCATGCTGGAGCACGCCAGGTCTGGAACACGAGCGGGCTGCCACAATGGTGCTGCTACCCTGCCCTACTGATTAACCATGCCGCAAGGAGCCTGAAAACTGCATTTCCGTTCGTTGAGAGTGCTCCCCTGGAGCCAGAGGAACTCGCCCCGGAGTCGTGCGGCACTGCTCACCGCACAGGAGGTAGCCACGCGCTTGCCGCACTACCCCCCCCCGCCCTCCACCCAGCAACCAAAAACGCGGTTAGGGGAGGAATCGGGGGAGGGAGCCTCTCACGGGCTCATACTACGCTGGCCCCCCTCGCAACTTACTTTGCTATTGGAGGTGCGCCGCACATGACATCCTCTCCCCACTGGAGGAGGCTCCGTGTGTGAGACCGACCGCCGTGACTTGTGGCAGGCAGATAGCCCGCACTGGAATTGCTGTTATACCCTGCCTTGTCCCCGAGCCATAACCTAACATAACGAGCGCACGTGCACCCGTAGGTAGCCTGGCGCTAAATACGCACTAAGACTGTGACGGCATAGAGAGGGAAAGCTAAGGTACGTGTGCGAAGGGCAGAGAGATGGAGCGATACTGAGAGCACACTGGAGCAGTGCAAGGCCTGCTCCCAGATGGCTCAGTGAGCTGAACTGACGAATGGTCCGCTTTGATCTTGAGAGGGGCCGTGATTAACGAGACCAAATCCAGCCAGGGCACCCTTGGCCCATCATCCTTCCCCAATTCAGAAACAAGATAACGGGAGAGTGGCTAATTTCAGTGCTTAGGAGCGCGAGGGGAGTTCAGTAATACTGCCTAACATCGAGGTGGCCTTCCCATACCTGGTATGATTGGGGCCTTCCTGGGCCCTTCTCTCTGCCACCTCGTACACACGTCAGCACAATACTCTCAGATCTACACCTCAACGCCCGGCCCGGCAAAGGTGCATAAACAGGGTGTAGGCAGACTGCAAGGCGCATAGTGCCAATATCGGCAACAGTTATCACAACACACATAAGTACATAAATAAAACACACGACACTGAATGTAAGTGGAGAAATATTGCTGCAGGTTTATTAGCATAATAAATATGCAAACACGGTGGGTTATCTTACGGGCGATCCCAGGGCAGGCCAGCCCCATGCCGCCTGCCCGTCTGATAAGCCTAGAGTCACCATGGCAACGCCAATTGGTGTCTACCAAATGTTGGGAGGGTCCCCCCCTCCCATCCGTGGACCTCCAGTCCACATGCTTCACACGCCCCCCCGTGATGGGTGGGCGGAGCATACATGGCAGCCCCCGGTTGCTCAGACCCACAACCGCCTGTCGGTTAGCGGGGCGCCGTAGGTCTTCCAGTGGACACGCTAAAGATCCCTGGGTATCCTGGCTTAGCACCACACGGTGCTGCTGCATGCTATACCCCTTGGTATGTGCAGACCCTGGATCGCCCTGTAACTCCTCCTGCAACACAAAGTGAAAATTGTTAGAAAAACCTGCCCCCCCCCTTTGTCCCTCCGGATGCCGGGTAAGCGGATGGGCGGGCAAGGCGAACGAGCGGACAAGAGGGCGAGGAGGGGGCGGGGACAGCATATGTACCCCCCTTTGCTCCTCCCCGCCGGAAGCAGCTACCTGTCTGGGGTCTCCCTTGGTCAAACCCAGGGACACGACCTCCCACCCCTGTGCCTTCCTGTGGCACTAAGGCGGCCGCCCTCAAAGGGGCGGGCCGCTGCGCAACCCCCCCCCCGGGCAGCCTTACATAGTGCCAATATCGGCAACAGTTATCACAACACACATAAGTACATAAATAAAACACACGACACTGAATGTAAGTGGAGAAATATTGCTGCAGGTTTATTAGCATAATAAATATGCAAACACGGTGGGTTATCTTACGGGCGATCCCAGGGCAGGCCAGCCCCATGCCGCCTGCCCGTCTGATAAGCCTAGAGTCACCATGGCAACGCCAATTGGTGTCTACCAAATGTTGGGAGGGTCCCCCCCTCCCATCCGTGGACCTCCAGTCCACATGCTTCACACGCCCCCCCGTGATGGGTGGGCGGAGCATACATGGCAGCCCCCGGTTGCTCAGACCCACAACCGCCTGTCGGTTAGCGGGGCGCCGTAGGTCTTCCAGTGGACACGCTAAAGATCCCTGGGTATCCTGGCTTAGCACCACACGGTGCTGCTGCATGCTATACCCCTTGGTATGTGCAGACCCTGGATCGCCCTGTAACTCCTCCACAGCCTTGGGAGTGGCCACCGTCACTACCAGGGCCCCCCACCAAGGTAGACCTATGTACTTACAACCTGCTGCAGCCAAAGCTTCCCCTAGGTCTAGTCGGAGAACATCCATACCTAAACTAGAGGGGTGCCCTTCATCTCCCTCCAGGCACCCTGTGGACTTGGCGTGTATAAGACCATGCCTGATGAAGCCAAGACCTCTTTGCTCTGCGCCACTGCGCATGGCTCCCGGTAGGCCTTTATACCTACAGCATACCGGTACCGGGCTTCTCCCAGATCCAGCCAAACAAGACTACGCTCAACCGGGCCGGCGGCCAGCGTGTACCAACAGGACGAATTCCCCCGTCCTTTTAAACTCTCCCATGGATTTGACTGTAATGACCTACACCAAAATGAGCGATGGTCCAAGGTTCCCTTTGCATGGCTACAGAACAATCCCTTTGACAAGACACTCCTGCCTGGCAGTGCCCATGCGGGAGGTGGTAAGAGATGACAAGCCCGCCTTGCTTCCTCTTTCGCTCCGTTGGAGTACGCCCATCGCATTCCATCAGTCACCATCAACTGTAAGCCTTGCCCTCCCGAAAATTGCTAGTATACCAGGGAGGGACAGGTCAGGGTGACCACAGAGGAGAAAAACTTGTAAAATGCTTCTCTAATTGAATACTGGGAAAGCCAAATGTTCTCCTGCGGAATAGAGCCCAAAGGTGTTACCCCGGTGTTTCCCTCGATCATATGGACCACACGCCCCTGTTGGAAGGCCACTTCCACAACCTGCATAGCTGCCAGCCAGTGCCGGAGGGCGGGAGAAGTCAACCGGAAACGATACTCGCATCAAGGTGCATGTTTCGTCAAACTCAAGGGCGGGCTACTAAGTGAGCAACCATGCTCCGCCCTAGTATCCGGTGCTATAGACGGTCCCCGTACCCTGATGGAACAAAATGCAATTCCCTTGCTCCTGTTGAGCACGAACCCAGAAGCAATTGCTCACCATGGTTCAATACCTTCCTGCTGCTAATCATTTCCTAGCTGAATGTTGACAAATCCATGTTCTGTAATGGCACTACTTCGCTGCCTGCACCCTTCTGCCAGTGCCTAAAAGACCTTTGTCATGCTGCCTGGCCTAATCAATCTTGCCCTGTTCTAGAAGCACCCGCTTCCGCCGTAGAGCAAACAACTCGCCAGTAACCCCAAACTGGCCCTGATGCGAGACAAACCGAGCCAAGGCACGACAGTGAGTGTACTAGCTAATAGCAGGTCTAACAGCGTCAACAGGCATCCTCAGCTTACAATAGGCGTGCTGGAGTAAGGGTATCCAGTGAGAATCAAGATGACAGCTTCCCATCTGACCGACCGTGGTGGGACCCACTCCTGTAATTCTAGTACAATGTTCCCTGTTCACCTGTCACTGCCTGATGTACGTGACCTAGGAACATGATCCCCTTGCCTGGCGGCATGCCATTGAGACCAACATCCAGTCCCCGCTAAGTACCACTATCTGCCTACGCTACAATCTTGCCTGGCGTTCCTTCATGCCCAGATATACCACGCGATGATTGCTCTCCTCCGTCCCTGACCCGACCACACCTAGAAGAACAAACACAGCGAGAGGAAGCAGCCTGTGACCTGCCCCACAACTCTACGAAATCCTCCTACCGAATGATGTGGGAGCCGTATATTGGACCCCTAAGCTCCAAGGATTTATGACCGGGGAAATAAGTGTTTTTAACGGTAATTTTGTGCTCACAAGACCTGCTCTCACGGGACTTGCTGCATACCGAGGGACGATGGAGCGGGCAACCCGTTTTAAAACTAAACCCAAGCTGTTTCCCGGGTTCGACAAAAACGATGGGCTGCATCATCCTCCTTCTGTGTATGTGGAATTTTGCTTTGGAATAATTGCGTGCGCCTTGATGCCCGAGATGTGGCGGGTGCGGGCCTCTAGCCCAGCCTGGGCGTGGTCCCAGGCCTGACGGCATTCCACCAGACTCGTTAGTTGGGTGTATTGTTTCTTTGTCGACATAGGTGCGTTAGGGCCTGTCTGGCGCGAGTTGGCTGGCGCGTGGTCGCTTCGCCAGTTTGCGACATGTGGAATTTCACCCCCCCTCCTGACTTTCTTTGGCCGTCGCGTCCGGGGCGTTTTCACGCACGCGGGGGGTTTTATTTGGGCGCGCGCGCCATCCCCACTCACCAACGGGGACCCGGAGCACCTGTCAGTTCGCATAGGTGTATTTATCTGAACAGGCTCGTCAACGGCCTCGAGCCAGTGCGTTACTTTAGGAAGGGAATTTGCTCAAATGGTAGAGCGCTCGCTTAGCATGCGAGAGGTAGCGGGATCGGTGCCCGCATTATCCTACCTTCTTTGTTACATCAGCGAGGGAGCGGATGTGGTCTGGGGAACCGGGAGACAAACTCGAGCTTGCTGATAATGCCGAACAGCCTATATTCTGCGCAATCCTTTAGCTCCATTTCCAAACAAAAAAAAAAAAAAACAAAAAAAAAAAAAAAAGTGTTGTCATTGCCCGGCGGGGTTTCTCCCCTCCCCCAGTCTCGTGGTGTGATAGGCCTTGCGTCTTTAAGGCAGATTGCGTGAGGCGGCTTGTACTGCATGCATGGGACAGTGCTGCTCTTCAGGGATGGGGCGCTAGCTTCAAAGGTGTCTTCAACTGCCGCTTGTCTCGCCCTGGTTGTCTGGCGTCGGATTCATCGCTGTGCATCAGAGATCGTCGCGTTGGTGGGTGCCGGCTTGGTTTTCGTGGTGAGTCCCCCCGCAATTTTTGCCACTCTGCCAGTTTGCGCAAGTTCAATTGACCCCCTTTCCGCCCCTTGGGGCACGCCATCCAGCAAGCTGAAGCCGCGTGTCGTTTTCATGGCGGTGGGGGCACAGTAGGCGTGAGGGTGTAGGTCGAAGACAGTGGGGGGAATCTTCCGGGAATGTCGGCGCCCAGAATCACAGGATGTGAACGCGTCCCCGAGGCTCGAAAACCCCCGGATATTGCTCCCACACGCAATCGAAGCGTTATTGGGTATTCTACCTGTGTAACCAAATAAACTCACAGCGTACAAACACTTGTGTAATTGTGCGAGTTAGGTCCGGTGTTATACCGTAATATTATGGCATCACTCCCTAGAATATTCGGTGAGAAGGAGTCCGCCTCCCGGACCACAGAAACCAGGAACCAGAATGAAGGGGGCCCTATTACCTTCCATGAAAGGGGTAATGGTGCGCCCTTGGAGGGGCCTTGTACTAAAGCACTGCCTTTGCGGGCTTTATAAGATTCACGCGGTTGGTTGGACAAATAACGCTGGGGACGAGAACCTGAATTGTGCATGGCGCGTAGAGGCTGTGAGGCCTTTATGATCGGTACCGATAAAGTCCGGTGAGATAAGTGAAAGCCTATTTCAGCCGACATCAGTATAACGTAATATACGGGGGGCGCCCATCCCCGGAGATAAGTGCGGACATCTCAGGACATCCTTACTGGTAGGCCGTATAGTTTTAAGTTGCAAGTAACAAAAGGATGCCTCTTTTGAAATTAGCTACCAGCTGACCCACCTACACCCTACGCACTCTGTAATCCTCTTGGCACACGTTCTTTGCAGCAGGCACACCAACCCTCTGCACGAACCTCACGGAAGTCAAAACCTCAACTATACAACATCCCGCTCGCTCTCCAGAAGGATAAAGAATCACACGAATTATCTGACGTTAATGTGAGGCTCGGTAATTGTCGCGGAAGATACGCAGCCTGTGCTGAACTGCTACACCCCGCTACCAAATTCCCCAGCAGGGGCAGTGCATGCGAGACGACCATACCAATAACACAACCTCCGAGCTACAAGCTCCACGACTCACCGCACACAGAAGAGGCGCACCAGCCAGACCAGCGGGCCACCCCGTGGCACCTCGCCAGCAAACGATGGACGACGAGCCTTGCCAAGGCGCGCGAGTCACGACCAGGCCCGGAGATACCAGCGACGAGACGACGCAAGCCCTTCAAGGCGAACGAGCGGACAAGAGGGCGAGGAGGGGGCGGGGACAGCATATGTACCCCCCTTTGCTCCTCCCCGCCGGAAGCAGCTACCTGTCTGGGGTCTCCCTTGGTCAAACCCAGGGACACGACCTCCCACCCCTGTGCCTTCCTGTGGCACTAAGGCGGCCGCCCTCAAAGGGGCGGGCCGCTGCGCAACCCCCCCCCCGGGCAGCCTTACAGTTCGCCCCCAGTCAGGGAAGCTCAGACTTCTGTGTGTCCTGGAGTGGGGTCCGAGCACAGGCAGAGACCCACCCCCCCACCCCCGACGGTGTACTGACTTTGCCCCCAGGGGGTTGCACACAATAAGGCTGTGAATTGCAATCCTGTCTGCGGTGCTGGGTGGGCACTACGGAGTGAGCTTAGGGTCAATTGACGGCCTCAATTCAACAATGACTGAGACTCGACCTCAAGGCTGAAAACAGCCGCTGCTGACCCCTACCATGCGCGGGGCACAGAATGCTCCGTTCGAGGAATTCTGCCCGTACTGTTGGGTGTGTAAATTTTTTTCGCCCATGCACGAGGAAGCCACGAGGTAAGCCCAGGATCCCAATTCACATGCGGCGCCGGCCGCGGAGAGAACTGAACACTGCCTGGCCATGCTGACGCCCAGTCCCCCGCCCTCCAGGCTACACACCTCACCAGCAAGGGCGCGACCAGAGGCTCGAACCCTTCCTTTTCTCACCGCAAGCGACCGCACAAACGACGACCCTACGTTCCTCTCGGGGTGGTGGAGGGCAGCAGCCCCAGACTAGTCCGAGGTCCGCAGGGGGAGCGGGCAGGAGGCAGTGAGCATGCGTGCCCCAACTCCCGGGGAGAGTCCGCGACCACTTTCTCGCTCCAGCTCCAGGCAAATGAGGCAGCGGAGCAAACTAGACGGAACTACCGCGGCGCATGGAGGAGAGGTCCAGGCATAGCTGGCTAGTCGGCGAGGGCGCAGCATGGGAAGCTAACTGCCTGCCGCCCCCCAAGTGCAGCGCGGTCACCCGCACACGTGGTGATCCTCAAAGGCGATTTCAAGCCAACTAACGCCTGTTGCGACATTAATCACTGTTCAGCCGGCACATGAATCCTCTGCCCGAGCCTCACCGCAGCCAAAACCACAACCCTACAAACTCCTGCTCGCTCTCGAGGAGGATAATACACCAACGCTAACGGTGGGAGGATCAAGGCCGCAGCGCAAACCTAGTTACCTCCGTCGCACCCTGGCGCCACCGAGCCGGCTGTAGCCAAACCGGAGGCCCCGAGAGAGGAAGGGGAGCGGGAGAAACGACCAGTGTCCCCAACCTAGGCATGGACTTGCCCCCCCCCCCACACTCGTCCCGGACCCGACCATAGGGGTTAACTCCGCGCTCGCATTTTGAAGATATTGTTGGCACATCTCCGTTATTTCTTTTACCCACCGTAGAGTTGAGCCTGTCTTTTATGGTTTCAATAAACTGAAATAAAGGCTAATAATAATAATAATGTAGTGCATATGAAGTTCTTGCAGCTTCATCAGGACAGTAGACAGTAGAGTTTCTATGGGCTCTTCATGCTCACAGTCACTGGTCTGCTTCTTGTCAGAACCCACACTGCCACTCAAAATAACATTTTACAATGCGCTATTTCCGGAATAGAAACAAAATGGAATATCCAGACCGGTTTTGCCCAGCGGATCTCGGGGAGTCTTTTTTACCCCTATCCCTAACTTGGACATGCCATTTTCTCGTTGCATGAAGAAAGTGACTTCAAAACAGAACTTTCACAAGGAATTAACAAGGTTCTTTATTTCAGAAATCCATTTGTCAAGCTTTAATAGAACCTTAAATGGCAGTTGCTAGGTTGCATATATCTAGTCCTTCTACACTTTCTAAAAATAGTTGGGCACAGTTTTTTGCTTGAAGTACTGAGGAGTTGACTGGTACTCTAGCCTACATTAGAAAAATGAAAATTGCAACTTTTCACCCCTCTTCGGGTTCTCATGAAGTTCCTAATACGGCTGACCTTGAGGGGTCAGAGGAGGCACCGAAGGCAAGTAAAGCCTGCAGGGACACCACGCGTGGGCCAGGGTTGGATGCAGCTCTAGGAGAGGACCTTATATCAGACTTTATATCTTTATACCTTATATCTGCTTTTGTTCGAACTGTCTGAGGCTCACTAAATCAGGTTGTGCTCCAGCAGACTCATGCCTGGTGCACAGTGAATCTGCTAGCCTAAAGGCTGCGGCCTGAGGAACCTCAGAAGTCTTGGATTGCCAGGCGCAGGCTCTGTTTCAAAGGATAGTCCCAGAGCTGAATGCAGTGAAAGGATACAGTGTGCACCTGCAGCAAGAGGAATAGGTTCATCTGCAAAACCCTACTGGAAGATATGCTGGGTCGCCAGCTTGACAGATTGGTGACAAGAGTTGCTGGAGAATGATGTCTCATGCCTGCCCAGATGAAATCCCAGCTGACAGAGGTGGGATTACTAGCTCCTAGATGGGGTTCTTGGAGCCTGACACCTTTGATGATAGAAGAAAGGGTGACCCAGCGACCCTGTGTCACTGTTAGACACCTAGAGGAGTGGGCCGCCTGTTACCTAGCTATTATGTCAGCCCTCCTTTTAACACGGGTGCTATGAGGTCGCTTTGTTTGTTGGCTCAAGGAGGGATATTTGACCCTGCTTTCTCAGGTGAGAAACAGGTCAATATCCCATGGGTTAGCCCCTACAACGCTGTCACCCTGAGGAGTGTGTTGGCTAACCACTAGGTAGGAGGAGTCAGCCCTCTTGACACCATGTTTGTTGTGGTTCACTTTAGAGTGTATTGGACCATGATATCGCAGAGAAAACCCAGGCCTATAGCCCAGAGGTCAAACCATGTTGTGTGGGTACCTAGGAGAGGGAATGGGCTGCTCTTTCATTTTGTGATGTCAGTCTTCCTGAAAGCCCTGCTTTCTGGTCTTAAACTGTACCTTTAGTGCATAGTGACCTTGCGAGCAAGGTGGAGAGTGGGGTGTGTCCCTATCCCTTTAGGTGGGGATTGCCTTGTAGACCTTTCCTTCGTCATCCTGGGATTGTGTCAGTGCAGAGTGAGGAAGGAGAAGGCTTGAGCAGTGTGTCTGCTCCTTTATGAGATTGTCCTTCCAGTTTCAAATATCTCATCGTTTTACATTATTACATGTTTTCACTTTCAAAGCATTGGTGGTTCTAGGATGAAGTGTTGGAAAGAAATGATCTGTGAGCTGAAGCCACTTGCCAGCCTTCCTGCATTATATGTATAAATGAAAAAGGCCTTTTTCCAAAGAGATTCCCTAATATGTTCAAGCACCAGGAAACCCACTCCTCCTGCCAGAGAAACCATGCACCATGGCTCTAAGCTCTGTCTATCAGGTCCCATCCACTTCACCAGCCTCTGGTAGCCATCCACCCATCCTAATGGTGAATTAATGAAAGAGAAAAGGCACTCAAGACTCCAATAGACTCCAAATGTGTGCATTTGCACAACTCATGAACCGGTGTTTGGGGAGAGGTATTACTAATATTAACTTGGTCCCAGGAGCATTGCAGCTATGCTTATTACCCATGTAGAGGCATTCCACATTGACAAAGCAATTTTGTACTGCTGGGAATCATGGCTGATGCACTGAGGTGACTACTGCTGGTAATCTTGCACATGGAGGGCACTAATGTAATCTCTGACCTGGTCAGTATTCAAACTCTAAAAATATTAGTAGCTCGGGTGATTTTCACTGAACACGAATAGCTCTTACTACAGAAAAGGTTGGAGACCCCTGGCTTTGCATTCACTGCTAGGATGCTACTCCACACAGAAAAGGCACTGAGGAGATGGTTGTGAAAGAAGTACATTGTAGAGTTAAACAATGACATCAATTGAAAATGACTGACCTTTTCTTCTTCGGAAGCTGATGTACACGAGGAATGAGCTTGTGATGATGATGAGGCAGAAGGTCCCCACTGATGCACAAACATACACTAGCCATTTCACGCTCGCCTTTGGAGATGTCACCGGGGTCTCCGTGTTGTTTACGAGCTTTGTCCCACCATCTACAAGTGGCAGTCAATTAGATTATTTATTATACAACATGTCAGATGTCCATCTAATCCCACAGTTAATAGAAGTAAAATCACATCATAAGACAACATAAAATCACTTAAACTCAATGGTATGTGAGTGCATGCTAACAACCAGATGCCCACATACACCATGGACCTTATCATTAACAAGATGCACTGTGCAGTAACTGGCTTGCAAACATCCATTTGTACACACACAGAAGCGTTCTTATGATTTTTATGTCTATTAATCAGTTTGTGCACATGCCTAATGCTGTAATTAACACATATGAGCATAGTAACATTTTTTGTGGGTCGGTGCTCATTTCATATAGTTGTTCGTAACTGGGACTATTACAAAACGTGTTTTGCCATGTTGCTTGGTCTACTTTCTGGCATCATCAATTCAAGCACACACGTCCCCACTTTTGCCTTTTGTGCAATATCGGCAATTGTTCATTAGAGAGGGAGATGCCCCATACCAGCTGCTGTGAACCTCTATGCAGTGGACTTCATGATGTACATTCCTGTTTTCCAACATAATCTATAGCAGGCTTCTCCAAAGAGTAGTTTGTCAGCTGCCCATAAATAGCTCTCCTTTGAGCAGCACAGCCTAAGTTAGAAGTTGTTGCTTGTTTGAATAAATATATGTGTACCAAAATTGAAAAGTCTGTATTTGAGACAAAAATGTGTGTATTTTCAGAACTCCTGAGCTGGTGTTTGAGGAGACGCATTACTAATATTAACTTGGCGCCAGGGGCACTGTAGCTTTGCATATTACCCATGTAGAGGCATTCCACATTGAGAAAGCAATTTTTACATTACTTCAGGGAACCGTGCCTGTTGCAATGAGGTGGTTAATGCTGGTGATCTTGCATATGGGGGGCACTAATACAATCTTCTATTATATGGTCAGTATTAAAACTCAATAAATATTAGTAGCTTGGGATTATTTTCACTGATCACGAGTAGCTCTTACTACAGATAAGGTTGGAGATCCCTGGTCTACAGCTTCAGCTTTGTAGACCGCCTGCGTATCTGCAGAACATCTTCGACCTGCCATATAAAAGGCATCTTACCTCTGCCCTCAGACAGGACTAACCACTCTTAATAAAGCCGAAACATGTTTGCAATTTACTTCTGTTATTGTTCAAAGGTGATCAGGCTTTAAAGTTCGTCCCCTTTGGGTCAGGGCCAGCACTGATTTGCAAAATATTGAACCGTTTGTGATGGCACAAACAAGCTAGTAATTACCAGTGGTTCTGATTCATATAAGCAGTGCGAATCCGCTCTTTACATGCTCTTAAACTTTTTTCTGCTTCTTGTGAAACACATGCAGTGCTCCTTCTTTGCTCTTACACAGTTTCTCAGAGGAGTTACATTTTTTCCTTTGTAGATCAGTCTCGTGAGACAGTGCTGCTGCTTTTACGTTTTCTGTAATATGCACCTTCCTCATTGACGCTTTGCTCGTTTGACTCATATTTTATCTTGCAAGCTCATTCTTACATATTCTCACCTTACAATATTGTGAGCTGTCAGTGTTATTTTAGTCTTGGTGCATTTTATAACGGATCTGCATTAACTAGTTGCATGATACATGCACGCTATCACACTATGCTGGTTGCATCATTCTGCCCTGCACTGGTGCATCCTGCCCCCGTCTTTGGCATTCTACCCCAGGGCACTTGCTGGATTCGGAAATCCTTTTCACAGAATGAGTGTGAAACCGCGAACAGGTGTAATGAACCAAAGCTGAGTGCACATGAACCTGATTTTGATACAGTGCCGAACAACACACTAGGCAGGTATTGTTAACAATCTGGCACATGCATCAACAATGCCATTTGCGATTCCTTATTAGCGAAAAATAAGAATTCGCTAATAAGGAATAGCAAAAGGCTATGCATGTAGAAATCGCTTACAAAATAGCGATTTCTAAACATTCCTTAATTGCGACTCGCAAATTGCGAGTCGCAATTAAGGAATACCTCCCCATTTATTCCTATGGGCCTAGAGGCCCATAGGAATGAATGGGAAGACTTTCTCAATTTGCGATTCTCAATTAGAGAATCGCAAATTGCTCATGCAATTTTAAGGGTGCCAGGGTGTCAAAAGGACACCCTGTTGCACCCCTGAAATCTGCATATGAGTACATCTTGCACACACACATGCCCCAAGGGCATGTGTGTGTGTAAAATGGAACTTTGAAAAATGCACTTTAGTGCATTTTTCAACGTTTTTGCAAATTACCATGAAGTTCAACTTCATGATAATTTGCTCCCCCTATTAGCGAAATCGCTAATATTTTTACTTTAATGCATTGCATTTAAAGAATCTCAATTTGAGATTCCTTAAATGCAATCGCAATTTAAGTAATCGCAATTTAGAGATTACTTAAATTGCGATTTTTGCATTTGGGATGATGCATCCCAAATGCAAAAATACCGATCGCAAAGGGGCAGATTCTGAGAATCTGCCTGTTTGCGACCGGTTTTTGCTTTGATGTATCTGCCTGAATGTCTGTAAACCTAGTGCAATTAGTGTTTAAGTTCCTTTGGCTTTAAAAACTGTTTTTTTCTTTAAAAACAATGACATAAGTGTTACTAACATTTGCGGTCTAAAGATGGACTTGATGCCAAATGATTTATTAACAAAAAGAACAAGCATTTGCAATGCTATAGGTCTCGCATTTGGGAGAGTTTGAGCTATTGGCATCGTAAATAACAATGCCTTTTATTTTTGTGTTTAAAAACATGTAAGCGGTGCATAAACACGCACTTAGTACTTATAGTTGTTGCTTATGAGAAGCAAGGCTGGTAGTAACTGCGTCTCTTTTACTGCCAGCCTTGCTTCTCGTAAGCAAGGACTACAAGTACAAAGTGCGTGTTTACACACCGCTTGCAGGTTTTCAAAACAATTAAATAAAAGGCATTGTCATTTACAATGCCAATAGCGCAAACATTTGCCAAAGCGTAGTGCAGATGATGGATTATGTGGCAAATGTAGCAAATCTGAAATTATGCAAAAAATACAATGGCACAAATTTGCATAAGCACAGTGGCCCTGCCTATGGTGCAGAGGCGTGATTTACATCCTTGGATTGCAGTGACATCGCTGTACCTTTGCAATCTGCAAGTTTCCCATTATACTTCCTGAATCCTTATAACTCTCCCACTATAGGGCAATCAGGCAATGCCCGATGAGCTGGTTTCACGGATCAGTGAGTGAGACCGTTTTTCTGAAGTTTGTGGGCCCGTTTTTTGGCCAGGTGGGCGGTTTGTTTGTTGTTTTCTCTCCTATTGAAACAAACATTACCTGCAGCAAACACAAATGCATGCAGTCGCCTATACCCTGCAAAATACTCAAGCGGAGCGCCTTTACAAGTTCAAAACTGTCCTGATTTGCAAATGTGGGCCACTTTTTTAGCTATCTAGTTTGCAGGCCATTTTTATTTCAGTGCCTGACAGAGATGTTTTAAGGCATGGGCATAGTGGGCTCTGGTCTAGGGCCACAGCCTTTCAGAGCCCCCCCTTCAAAGAGCCAGCTCTGTTCTGCAGATCCTTTCCCTTATGAACTTGAATAATTACTAAACAGATTATTTTGAATACCATTGTCCTTTATTTTAAAAGTGTGTAATGTGTGAGTTTATTACAGACATTTCGCAGAGAAATGTTGTGTTTATTTTTCATGCAACATCCATGAAAATGGTTTCTTTTAGAGCACAATCGGACCAAACATATGAGAAATGGGGGAGTGTTTGGAGAATTGTGTCTGTATGGTGTCAGAGACCTGGCCAAAGAGAAAGAGCTGAAATTGAATCATAAATTCAAATCAGTTCTGAACAGGGAAACCCAAAATAGATTTGGCCCACGGCCCCCAAAATCCTTCAAATGTCCCTGGTGTCTGAATATATTTTTTGTCCCAGTCCAACGACCCAACTCCACTCAGCTGGTATGGTAACAAATATTAGTACCGCAATGTAGTTCATAAGAGTTAATGTACACCCAATGGAGCAATATTTTTTTTTTTTTACTCTTTTTATTTTTATTTGTTACCTGTCATGGAACTGTATCTTTAACAATCATTGAGACCTTTGCATAGTACATCTGTTCATGCAGTACATTATACAGCAGTAATCGTGAATGTTCATTCTGGAGCAACACTTTTGCTAACAATATTTAAGGAACGATATGTACGTCAGACGATACTTTCGTTATAAAGTTTCTGACATATAACTTCTCACTGCTTACTTTGCTTGTCTATGAAGACAATTTGGGCAGGAATGTCTGCAAATAATGAGGGGGCCCACGTACATCATTATATTTTACATTGGCAAGTTCTACCAAACAATATTTTGTGGAACCACAGACAAATAAAAACAACTTATTTTCATAAATAGTGCTTCATACTATAATTCTGCTCTTTCTGAGCTTTGTAAATGACAGGTGTTGCTATTACCCTATTTAGGGTCTTCAATTTTCATGACCTGGGAAGGATGGAAGGGTGAGTTTTCCTTGCCAGTATTTGAAACTGTGCCCTTCAGATCACTGACAGCAACCCTTCAAATTAATGAGCCAAACTGTCCTGCACGTTTTGCTCTACATACACATATGATCCTTACTACAATAATACATTTACATCACACCAATAAACCATTACATGTTTAGCATGCAAGCAATGTTTCACTAAATACATACGCCGGCCCCCAAAAAATAACAATAATGGCAGTGATAATTTTCTAAGGAGAAAAAAGGATTAAAATTGGAATGAGTGGAAAGATTTATCATGTGCCGTGTTTATTGAAGTGATTAGGTCTCGCCTAGAGTTGCAGCGCATTGCTTTGCGAGGCATGCAGTATACACTATAGTGTGGAAGCTTTGTGGAAGCTCTGCCCACTCTCTGGCCCATCTTCTTCATTGGCTTAGGTTATAAAGGCTGCCTTCCGATTGGTTTTAAGCATGTTAGTCCCTCCCCATGACAGCCATATCAGTCATTTGTATCCTTCCATGGCTACTGGCCCCTTCACTGCATAGACTACTTTCTTCCCCTCCCTCCCTACCCCTCCTCCCGCAGAATGTGACTTCTTGGGGCCCCCCACTCCCCTCCCGCGCACTCCCAGTCGTGCTCGTGCCTTCTCGCGCCCGCCTGCACTCCCGTTTTCAATGCAATAGGTCTCGCATAAATGCGAGTCCTATTGCATTACCAATGCTTGTTTCTTCATGATTCCACCCAATTCTCACTGCTGAAGACACCTTGTAAAGCACACAGTCCAGTGTTGTGATTTCTCCTCCTGGTACATGGTCAGTTGACGTTCTCTGCCTCAGTTTGGTCTTGTTTGCTTCTGTGCTTTCTGTTGACATTCTCGTTAAGTACGGGTGAAATACTCTGCTGTTCTCCATTGTAGTGTGTTTGAGGGGCTGTGATTCGCACGTACGTATCCCATACCCCGCCTCTTTCCTTTGCCCACTGGGCAGACAGATACAATCGAGGATGCAGGCGTGTTAATTTGCCCTTTGAAGTGCCCTGCCAGCCATTCCAGTGGGGGCTAGGGACACAAAGCCCCATTCATGGCAAGGAATGGGTGTGGGGGGATCGGATGACATTTTTTCTTCGGGCCAGGCAGCCTCGAGCTCTGTTGTGGCACGCGCCGCATCAGCAGCCACTCAACCATGGAAGGCCAAAAAGCCCTGACCCCTGGGGAAGTGTTCAGAAAGGGACAGAGAGGAGGCCTCAGCCGTGTGAAGACGGCTTCCTGCGGCCCGGGAAGGGACAGATTTCCCATACCCATAAAGGTGCCTTCCTGCTGCCCTGGGGGTGATAGAGGCCTTCCAGAGATACTTTTAGTAACTGGCACACAACGTGGGAAAGTATCCTTTGATGGATGGCGCAGCATTTCACCCTTCTGTGGTAGAAAAACGAGCAATATTAAACTGCTCCGGGTTCCCTCCTTTTTATTTTAGCGCCTCAACCCAGTTCCGTTGATGGTGTGCGCTACATGATTGTATTTCTGAATGACCGAGTGAGGAAGCATCTCATGTTACGTACAGCCCTGGTCTCTCGCTGGAGAAGAAGGCCTGTGGTGCTCTGCTGTCCATGCGTGCACGCATTTCATCGCCCTTCTTTTGCTCCCACCCCTGCCGCCTGCGGAAGCTTGCATGCTGTGAAGTTAATTAGTCACACAATAGCCCTGGAAACGTCTTCCTGCTGAGACAATTTAAAGGTCTCCTTGTATCCGGTTACAAGTCATCATGCCCGCCTAGTTTCACTCAGTGGATGCAGGACCAACTTCCTCTTATTGTGACCCCAACTCCCCCATTCTGAACCTGCTATAGTTGTGCTATGCACTGTTCAAACATGTACATTAATGGGGTCCCATAACAAATAAGTACTGTTCAGTATTTTATGTCATTTTTTATGCAAATCAAAAAGGTTAGATCCAATTGGCTTGCGTGAAATATTTGAGTCTATCAGGAGAACTCGAGCCGAATCACCAACTCAGATAAAATTACAGAATATCCTACAAAATTGTCTCTCCAAACTATGTACAGAAGATGTTGAAATGTTGTGGCACAATAATCCCCACGTCCCCATCGCAGAAGATTTTTATTGCAGCAGGATCATCGCCGCTAACCTGAAGCGCTGTCTGGGCAGCTCGTGTGGAGCATGTGAAAACTGAATACATAAAATAGGATCCAATGGGAGGTGGGGGCGGAAACATGTAATTGTGGCAGTAGAAGTTACATTGCAACGAGGTTGTGCGCACCATAGCAATATATATAACAGCATTACAGTGTCTTCAGAGACAGGGAGATTAGGTGAATTTTCCATAAACTTAAGTGCCTGAGTAAAAATTGGGCAGACAAGTCTCATTTTCCAAAGTCTGAGCCTTTGCCACCGGACAACATCCAGGTCAGGATACGTGACTACTGACTGCCATGTCACAGTGGAGTGCACAGCACAGACATAGCACTCAGGGACAAAAATAGCACTCATGGCCAGTGCATACATTTTGCCCATGTGCAGCGAGCTTGGCCAACATTTCATCCATGGGGATGGGTGCTTGCTTGGGTTCATGCCTTATTTTGTGACCAACCTTTTCAGGGACGTGAAACGCTGACGGGATGCGGGACACGATGGAGCTCTAGTCTGGAATAATCCCAATTATTAACCACGACTGTGATTCTGCTATTTGACGAATCTTCCTACTGAATTTATCGCCCAAGTCAGCCCCGTTTCTTTAAGTAATGCGGTTGGACTCTTTTTGGCCTACCAACAGTTTTAGGATCTCATTTAAAATTATGGCATTTTTGTGGCCTGATACATAAAGATTGGTGCTTCGCCCTCAATGTAGGCTACAGAGATCCTTAAAGAAAAGAAAGTGGACGCTTGTATATTTGAAGTCCTTTTGTCCTGAAGATGACCCCTAAAGTATTCGTGGGTCGAAACGCCGTCGACGCATCAAAATGTGGCCTAATTAAGAGAGGACAAAGGGGCATATCATCAACGAGGCGAGAAAAAATTATCGCCGCTTTTGCGTCCATTTTCGGGCGAAAAGTGGCGATAATTTTATCGCCTAATCAGCAAGGTCACGCTATTACGTGAAACCTTGCATTAGCGCCTGAAATCTGAACGCCCAGCTTTGCATCTCTAATGAGATGCAAAGTGGGCGTTCCTCCCCTGACATGACTGGAGAAATGTCGCTAAGCGACATTTCTAATATCATCAAGCCCCACGCTATGAAGCATAGTGGCAAGAAAAGTAGCGATAACCCCTGATATCGCTACTTTCCTTACGCCTGCTTCAAGACTGACTTAGCCATGATATCCTATGGAAGGTGGATATCATGGCTAAGTTTACCTTGCCCTATCATCAAGCTAACGCCAAACTTTGTGAGATTATCGCTGGATTTCCAGCGATAATCTCACGTTTGGAAGTTAGCGCTAGGATTTTTATAGTTTTTGAGATAAGCGTTGCTAATAGCACGATATCCCAGCGATACAAATCCACGTTAGCCAGTGATAATTATCCTAGCGCTAAGTGCACTTAGCGATAATTATCGCCGGTCCTTGATGATATGCCCCACAATTGTTATTTGTGTATTTTGTTAATTGTTGTTTTATGTTTTTTCTTTGCCACTGTTTGTTCAGTTTACACTTGTCAATGTCCTTAACTTTATCATTGTCTGTGTAACTGTTTGAGCGCCCTTATTTTTCTGTTATGTTGTATTGAATTTATATTAAACACTTTTTGAGATTATTCATGTACATGGTCATTGCGAAATTAAGCCAGCACAGCTTTCCCCTTCTTTACACAATTTCTTTCTTTTTTACACCAATTGTTCTATAGTTTGTTATATTAGCTCATGAACCACTGTTTGGAACACAGTGGAATGCACAGCACAGACATTGCACAGACATAGCACTCAGGGACAAACATAGCAATCATGGCCAGTGCATACATTTTGCCCATGTGCAGCGGGCTTGGCCAACATTTCATCCATGGGGATGGGTGCTTGCTTGGGTTCATGCCTTATTTTGTGAGCATCACGTGTGATAAATTAGCATGCAAGACATTGAATTCTGAGTTGTTTACGTAGAGGTTATCCTGAAACTCTGGTATGGATCAGCCTTGGGGGCTCGGCGGTGGATAACCTCGACCCAAACTGTCGCTCGATGCAGGTATGTTTATGCCAGAGATCTAACACAATACGTAAGGTTATGAAGACACGGAAGTCTTAAGTGCTCAGTGGTAAAGCCTCTTAAAAGACCCTTTTTCCTACTTAAAACAGTGAGATTTATCAGGACAACACTGAATACTCCTGTGTCTGCCATGCTGCTGTCCCTGTGTGTCTCCTTTGCTGTGCCCATGCACATGCCTCACAGCCCTTTTTAAAAAAAATCGCTTATGTTGCAAGTTTTGTTTACTCTCTGTTGTGTCTACAACTCAACTGGAAACTAGGGGGGCAGATTAAAGAAAATCAAAACATCAGATACGGACCTGCAGAGATGATCGGAGCTGCCAGCATGCTGTATGATGCAAACCGCGAAGGCGCGTCTATCTCTCACATTTCTTCATCCATCGCACCGCTAAGCGCTGCGCACCAAGTTGGCTATCACATACGGCATAGAAACACTTCCCACAGTGGATCAAAACAAGGACACAACCCCGCTAACCACTCTCCCTGCACGATACAGCGTGCCGGCAAGTGCTTTACCACAACTCTTAGTGGTAAGGTAAAGTAAGTCAATTCAAGGATAAAATACAATATTGAGACCACACACATTTCATACTCTGCCATCAACAGGCAGCTGTACATTACTACAGAGAATATTAGTTTTCAAAAGAGGCTTGAAGATACATCTATTCAAGGAGTCTTTGGACACTCAACATGCCACCATCAGGAGGGTCACCCATCCTTTGGAAAGGGTCTGGCTCCCTTTAACAGTCAAGAACCTATTGAGCATTGTTAACCTGTCTAGGTGTGATGGACCCCATGAACAGGTGGCACACTAAAAGAATACAGGATCCTAATCTGCATTGCCTGACTTCTCAGCGCTAAGAAGCAGCCAAAAGGTGATATGTTGCAGCTTCACTAAACTCTTAAACAAATAAATAAATAATCTAAACTCCCTAAAACGCACAGGGACTTTACACCAGTTACCAAAAAATTCCCTTACATTAGGGTCACTCAGGGCAGAGGTACCCATCCTTTATCATTACTAGGAGACAGCCCAATCCAACTGTAGTTAATTATTTAGGGCGCGCATTCGAGGCCTCTTGTATATACTTTAGTATATATTTTTATGTGTATGTACTTTGTGGGCTCTGAAGCTCAGCCCAAGGACTTGTTTGCTTCCGCTTAGGGACTTTTTTTTCTGTTCAGCTGCCTCTATTCAACTGTCTTGATAAAAAAACGACCGGAAGAGGTCTGTAAAATACCCGAATTTCTTTCTGCTGAGGGACTTTCTTTTTAAAAAAATTCTGGGAACTGCCTCTTTTTACCTTTCTTGATAGAAAACGACCAGCAGAGGTCAGTATAATACCAGAATCACTTTAGCAATCTCTAGATTCCAGTCCATAGAAATTGTCTTCCACGAGCACCCGAAGACAATATTATTTTTTTCAAATCTTGCATTTTCAGACACATGACCACCGAAGGCCCTGCTTTTATATTAAAAACAGAGCTTTGGACTATACCATTTCCCGCTGAAAGGCAATATTTCTCTCCATGTGTTCCCATACCTGGTGTGTCACGCAGTTTGGTGCTTACGTTCCCTCCATGTTAAAGAACAGTAGATGTTTCAGCACCCAGGCTAATGTGCTGCATGGCTAAATACGTATAAGGTCCCAAAGGCGAGACCGAATGCATTGCAAAATGCTTGTGTTTCATTAGTAACAACTCCGAATGTCAGAGCAGTGTCTACATTTTAAAACTTTTAAGTCCGAACTTCTGTTCACAGCCTGTCACTCACAATGGAATATTTGATCTGCAGAATCCCCCTAGTACCACCGAAAGGTATTTATAAATAGCCTGCTAATCTCCAACCAGCAGCGAGTCTGTCACTCCCTGAAATTCCCTGTCAGGCAGAAAAACTGGACGAAAAGGCGTCGCGTTTCCTGGAGACTGGGACTGGGGCTGGAGCGGGCTTGTAAGAGCTTGCAGGCTGCACTGTAGAACCTGAACATTTTGATTCTCTCCTTACTGTAGCCGAGGCAGCGAACTTCCATCACCAGACAGAAGTGTATTCATGCAAAGCTCCTAGACATGGAGCAGCATTCTACAGAATAAAAAAAAAACAGACAGTTCTCAGTGCTGTGAACTCGGCAACACCGAAACAGGTTCGCCGATATGGAAGAGCCCACGTCTGTGAGTGAGTCCAAATTTAGCACACTGCCAGGGCCGGACTGTCCGTAGTGGGCACCGGGCAATCCCCCGGTGCGCCGCACGGGTAGGGGCCGGTTTTGGGCCCCTGGGGGCCGTTTTTGTTACAGGACCGTTTTTGCAACATAGCTGCAAAATCGGCCCTGTAACAAAATCGGCCGAAAACCGGCCCTTGATTACGGTCCAGGGAAGACATGGCTTGGCAGTTCGGGCTGGACTGTTCCCATGAGGCACAGGGTCAAGACTGATTTGCATATGGCCATGTCTGAACTGGGGTGGCGTAGTGGGCAAAAGAACGATGGATTTAACCCAGATCTCTTGACTGGGGAAGAATGTCTGCATTGTCAGCATTCCGTCCATGATTTGTTTGTTGTAACGCTTTTCGCCCTAAGTGGGATGGGTATGCCCAGACGTGGGTCCCGTGCTCACTACGCCACTGGAGTCAAGCTATCCTGGCTGATGACGGCTGACAGCCAGAAACCGGTCCTAGGATGCTTGATTCCGGTCCATGGAAGACATGGCTTGGCAGTTCGGGCTGGACTGTTCCCATGAGGCACAGGGTCAAGACTGACTTGCATATGGCCATGTCTGAAGTGGGGTGGCGTAGTGGGCAAAAGAACGATGGATTTAACCCAGATCTCTTGACTGGGGAAGAATGTCTGCATCGTCAGCATTCCGTCCATGATTTGTTTGTTGTAACGCTGGTAAAGAGCTCGGTGGCACCCCCGGAGTGGGGAGGGGAGTGGGGGGGCGGCCGAGCACTTTGCCGGGCCGGTTTTGGTTCCCAGTCCGGCCCTGCACACTGCTCTAGTAACCTGCTTTTCCGCCGACACCTTCAATGGTTCCTGGCACGCAGGTCAGGGTTTTCAAGAAGAGTAATAGGGTGCAGTCCTGCCAAGTATCACACATACGCGTTAGACTAATGTATTTCAGTGTGGTTCTCCGCGTTACCACACTGAAATGCATTGTCACGCATACGCTGTGTGGCGGCTGTCTCAGAAAGCACTGAATAAAACTTGGAGTCTGTGGCTTGCTCGTGACTTGCGCGCGCTGCTCCAGCAGACTTGAGGCTCTCAGCTGAGCTAAGGCTGCTGGCAGCCTCACTCAACTGTTGCAGTGTATCATGATGGGGATTCCAATCCTGCGGCGCGGCTCTCACTGTCAGCCTGACGTCATCGCGGGGGACATCGCCTCCTACTACTGGAGCATGGGAAGTTTAAGAGAGCTAAAAAAGCAGGCTGACTACATTATCATGACCAGCGAGAGGGCTGTCTATAATCATGGCCGGAGGGAGCGCAGGATAATACCGTCGCCGGAGCGCTACAAATAACCGTGGCCTGAGCGCTACAAATAATCATGGCCGGAGCGCTACAGATAATCATGGCACCCGGTCATGACGCTAACGGCGCTTCCTGCAGCAGCTCACACAGGCCAGGGCCACCGTGTGCTATAAGCTGCTGTTATTTTGCCCCCCCCCGCCCCCCCCCTCCCCGCTGAATTCAATATTTTATTGCAACCGAAGACTGGACGGCCCCGCCCGAGACTCACAGGAGTAAGGACAGTACAGCGGCCTGGACCCGGCTGTCACTGGAGGCAGGCCTGGGGGCCAACTTAATTGCCATGGCCCGCGGTGGCTACAGCCTGCCTTCAGCCAACTGTAGACCAGACTCTACCTGCAATTATAGAGTGCGCAGGGCCAGAATTGGTAAAAGAAGTTATAGGAGCCCGGAACCAATCTGCTGCTTCTAAAGGTGTCCAGGGGACTCTTGAGCAGGGATTTGACATGCATACCTGGATGATGGTAAGATCATTTTTTCTTGAAATTGTGACGTGGAAAGTGAGATGTTCTAACCTTGAGCTTTGCGAGGGAAAGGTTGGTGTTTTTCCTGAATAGAGGTCCCAAGTACAGGGACTGTTTCTTAAATTCGTTTAAAGCAAGAGCTGTATTATTTTTTATTAGCTCTTCTGCTTTTGCATTCCCAATCCTGAAGCACTGTAGCACTGAAAATCGTTACCTGCATTAGAGTCGTTTAGCAATATAACTTGAAAGGTAATTCTTGCTAAATACATGCACAAAAAACTATTTAAAACAGTGCACATTATATTTTATCACAAAGCATCAGTCCACAGACCTGCAGGTACCTGAACTCACTGCTGTCTCTCGAGTGCTGCTCTCTTTGATTCTCTCTCTGGGATTGACGGTCGGGCTGACAGCTCTTACCCGTTTATGTGCTATAGTACATATATGATATGTTTCCCTCATCTTCATTGCTTGATTTTGCTCGTGAGAAAGTGTCACTCATAGTCTTTGAAAAGTCACTCATAATTACACTGAAATTATGAAAATGTCACACATGCCAATATGGAACCTTGGCAGCTATGAGGGTGTAGCTATCAGTAGTGCAACAGGTGCAGTGGCACCGATGCCTACAGTTTAGAGGGCCGTTCCGGACCGCCGAATAAGCTTGCCTCTTGCTACAAATCTAGGGGGAGGAGAAGGCATTTTCGTTGCTCGCATTAGGACCCAGGGCACACTTACAGGCCACTCTGTATATCCGGACACGTATTGTAATGAATGAACCAGCAAATGTTATTCACTACTTCATCCATGCTCAGCGTTCCGGCGAGCTTCATGAAGCCCAACCCGACGAGCTGGATGTCTGAACCATGGGCTCTGACTGGAGAGTTTGGCGCCCCTGGTGTTGGTTCGTTGTAATGCCGCCACACCAATGGATTGGGGGGGGAGGGGCGATGACTGAAAGCGGGGCGCACTACCCCGCCGTCAGGCTTTTTAGGTCTCGCTGAGACAGCGAAAGCTGTCTCTTTGAGACATTTTGTAAGTGGGTTTTCAAAAGTGCTACCCACATGATTTTGCTGGCCTAGAGCTTGAGTGCACGATGGCGTGCACATGCACAGCTGCTCCTCTGCTCCTTGCATTCCCCCCTCCCTTCTCACCCAGCCCTTTGATGCTCTGCTCGCATCTCCCTCCTCCCGCATGCTGTCTAGTTAGTTTCGCTTCAGTAACGAGCGAGGCAGTATTGTATTTATAGAGCTGGCTCTGAAAACCAGAGATCTGGCCCAGGAAACACCACTGATCACCGCTGCCAAGGTGCGAGCTGGAGGGGTTGCTGCTGCCTCTCAGGTCACAGCATGGACATGGCAATCCGAGCTGGCAGCTGCAGCCAGCCCTGGAATGTTTACAAGCACAACAAATGCCCGTCTCATCCCACTGCCACCCCTCAGAGAGATAACCGCTTTATTTATGGCTTAATGTAAGTTTACTTTCTGCTTCTTCCCAGGCAGCCTGCATGCACAGGGTTTTGCATCAGCTGGGCCCCCACGGAAGCAGGTAACCCGAGCTGTGCCTAAAACGAAGGATAGAAAATGTTAGCTTGTAGACACCGAATTCCTGCTGCTCATAAAAAGCCACCCGCGATTGACGGCAGAGTAAACAAACCCTTGCAGGGCTGGCGCACATGTTTAAAAACTGACAGAAGTGTGCATTTTTAATCTAGGTTTATTTATTTATTTTTGGCAACTTTATACAGCGCGGACATGGCCCAAATGTATCAAATTGCTTTACAACATAAAATGATGGGACAACATTTTTGCAAAACCAGGAGACATATAATTTTGTAGCAAAATACTTACGAGACTTCTCGTAAAATAGCAAGAGTTCATGAGTGTGCTTCTGTAAGACGCTTTACGTTTTTCACAACCCCGGTTAGGTATCCATGGCGCTACATGTTTTTCTCTTCCCCAAGAAGTCCCTGTTAAGTGCTCCGGTGTGTTTATCCAGCTTGTACAGATCTGGAATACTTCTTCAAAGACATACAGCAGACACAGGGATAACGAAAATGGAACTACCCAACTTTTGAACAGATAATTTCACACAACATGATGTAACATGACTTTTGACTTCCAAGATATAACAGGAAGTGATATCGCTCAACCTTTGACCCCTGGTGTCTATTTTTAGGTCTCGCCTGACCCAGCGCATGCGTTGGCCTTGCGAGACATTTTGTGAGGGCTCAAAAAAGTGCTACCACTATAGACTAGAGCTACAGTGCATGTGCACGGGGGCGCGCGCCTCACTTTCGCGGCCGCTTTGATGTTCTCTCCGCTTTTTGGTTCCTGTTTATTACTTCTATGTAGTAATGGTGGCACCCATGCGCCGCCATTACTACAGAGCAGTAATAAACAGAAACAAGCATTAGCATAGCCAATAGGTCTCGCTTTTGGGACCTTATAACTATTTAGTTATGCAACTGTTGCATGGCTAAACACTTATAAGGTCCCAAAAGCGAGACCTATTGGCTATGCCAATGCTTGTTTTTAATGATCGCATTTTCAAGTTTCATCTCCTCCTTGCTGCTTTTCTGGTCTTGTTTCTAAGAAGTACAATACTTTCGGTTTTTTTCTCCGAAAAGTGAAATTTTTACGAGCCAGTTGTTGAAGAGAATCCAGGGTTACTAACGGGTTGTCGGCAATGCCACGGTTTTATATGGAAATATTCTTGTGCTATTATCATCATTATCATCAATGTTGTTTTGTTATTACTGTCATGATTTTAACCAGCGGTATGGATGTGGATGGGGACATAATTCCCTAAAGTGAATAATGTTGTTCACACTCCTGGACCACCTCTTGCAACCGGCATTAGAATATACGCAACCCTTCTTATTTTTTTGCATGTTTACCTATTGTGAACTCGATATTTGAGGCATTACATGAGCACCCACCACAGGCTGCAGTTAGGTGCGTCTCACAGGCTCCCCGGTGCACACTTGCTATCTCGGGGCTGCAACCGCGAAATACATTCAAATGTGTAGTGAGGCGCTTCTGGTATTTAGAGGCAGACACGAAGTGCGTTTATAAGTATTTATTATTTATATATATCGGAGCGCCGGGAACAACTTGCGCTCGCCAACTGCTATATTCTTTTTTCTTACATCGCCGTCCGCTCTCCAAGCATTCCTTGCCACGTCACGGCAGGAACACTGGAGCGCTACACTACATATCTACCCCCTTTATAAACATTGCAACCAACTAACAAAACGCTACAGTGTCCAAACTTATTCCTGAAACGTATGATTATGTCTTCATGTCGAACTCTTGGTACCTTTTGGGAAGTACCACTGTCCTGCCAGCACAAGTGTGTCTCGCCGGCGTGCCTACCCTGGTATGTCCGCCACTACTAGGTATGGCGTGGTATAGTGTGTTTTTCCTTCCTTTGCCCTGGCACTTTCTCCTGGGACTTCTCGTTGCGCCCTTGTACCTTTGTCCTCCGTAGTCCATGCTGTACTATTGGTGTTTTTCTTCTCTACGTTGGTGCTCCTCAGGTCGCTGTTGGTTGTTTCCCTTTCTGTGGGCTGTTCTTACCCCTCCAGGTTCTCCTCACTTTCTCTTTCAGGTTGCGTGTCTCCTGCCCTGGTTCAATTAAGCACCTTGTTGCACCGTGCCATTCTGTCCAAAGACCATATTTTTCCGTCGCTTAAGCGGGCTGATCTCGGGTATACTTCATGTACTTGCAACGGTGTGCTATACATGCTGTCGCCCTTCCTTCTCAGCTGAGCCAACTTTACTCTGACCCACTCCCCCTTTTCCAGTGATGTGTCCTTGACGTTATGTCGCATGTTGTAGTTGTCAGTGTAGATATTTTGCGTCCTCTCCAAATTGCTCCGCACCACCGGGCTGTATCCTGTCTTGGTGGGGGTGATTCGGTATGCCCAGACTGTGCTTTTGAGTTCAGCTTCCCAGTTCTTCCCGGCATTGATCGCTGCCTGTACCGACCCCATAATAACTTGGTTAAATCTTTCTGCTAGACAGTTCCCGGCCGGATGAAATACCGGGGTGTGCTTGATCTGTATCCCATTCCTCTCCATGAATGCATTCCATTTGTCTGACGTAAATTGAGGCCCATTATCTCAGGTTATGACTCTTGGTATCCCTTCTCTCAGGAACGTGGCTGTGAGAAACGCCAGTACCACTTCTGTGTCCACGGTTTCACCCACCTCTACTTCCGGCCACTTTGAGTACCTGTCTACCAGTACAATCGCATATTTGGGTACGCTCTGTTCATCCAGAATGGGGCCTAGTATGTCCACGGCTAACTCTTCCCAAGGATTTACCGGATTGGCAAATTTCCCCAGTGGGGGTCGCAGAGTGGTCTGCGTCTTGTCTGCATTGCTGCACCGGACACAATCCCTGACGTGTTTCTCCACTTGGTGGTCTAGAGCCGGCCACCAGTATGCTTGCTTAGCTCTCTGCTTGGTTTTTACTATGCCCAGATGTCCCTCATGCAGTAGTGTGAGCAATCGTTTCACCAATTGACTGGGTGGACCACTTTGTCTCCTCTCAGTATGAATACATTTTTGTCCCCAACTGACAGTTCTTCTCGAACTTCATAGAATTTGCGGTGTTCTGTCCCCAATTTCTTCTTCTCTGGCCATCCCGCAATTATGAACCTTTTGAGGGAGGTGAGGACTGCTTCGTTGTCATATGCCTCCTTCCACTCTTGTGCGCTTATGACCGCTTCCTGGTCATCTGTGAAGGCTATGGTGTAGTCATCTTCGTCTGTAGGTGTCGGCGCCTCTTCCATAGCCGCAGCTCGACTGAGGTAATCCGCCACCTTATTCTTGGAACCCGGGATGTATTCGATGTCGTACACGTAGTCCAGCAACCTCAAAGTCATTTTCGCAATGCGAGGCGTGGCATTCGCATGTCCACTGGATGTGAGCACCTTCACTAGGGGCTTTTGATCTGTCCTAAGTAGGATCTTGGATCCCCAAAGAAATTGGCGGAAGCGTTCCATTGCCCAGATTGCCGCCAGCATCTCTTTTTCTATCACGCTAAACTTTTCTTCGTCAGGGCTTAAGGAACGAGATGCAAAGCTGACTGTCGACATTTCGCCCTCTTCCGACCGCTGCATCAGTACAGCTCCTACCCCTCTGTCACTCGTGTCTTTGGTGAGAATGGACAGAGCTTGTCGGTCGAAGCCATGTAGAGGCATCGTGTCACAAATGTCTTCCTTGATCTGTTGGAATTCTTCCTTAGATGCTTCCGATCATGCGAAGGCAGTCTTTTCCTTCAGTAGTTGTCACATGTTGTGCGTTTTTGTGGCTAAGTGAGGCACGAATTTGCTATAAAATTCCGCCATTCCTAGGAAGGAACGAACATCATCCTTGCTTCTCGGCGTGGGAGCTTCCCTTATCGCTGTGGCGTTGGCTTGTTTGGGTGTGACTCCCTTGTCGCTAATCTCATGGCCCAGATATGTGACTGATGTCACTACGAACCAGCACTTGTCCCATTCCGCTGTGAGCCCGCTCCTAGCCAGAATGTGCAGGACCTTGTTTAGCTTGGCGTCATGGTCTGATTTGGTTTTCCCTATGACCAGGATGTCGTCTTGGAAATACTGTACTCCTTCTGTGCCCTTGCATAGTTTGTGCATTAACTTTTGGAATACAGCCGCCGCGGAGGCTAGACCAAAGGGCATGCGTCGGAATCGGTAGCACCCGAACGGCGTGATGAAAGAAGTTCGTTTTTTGCACGTAGGATGTAGTGCAATTTGGTGGTAGGCTGAGGTCAAGTCTATGGTGGAAAACCATTTGACGCCTTTCGTGAGGGCCAACATTTCGTTTATCATGGGAAGCGGAAACGTATCGATTATTATGTTTTTGTTGAGCTCCCTCAAGTCTATACATAGACGCACCTTCCCATTGGGTTTCCGAGCTACGACCAGAGGAGCCAGCCATTCCGCGCTCTCTATGGGTTCAATCACCCCATTGTCCTCTAGGCGCTGCAGTTCTTGTTGTACTGCCTCCCTACAGTTGAACGGTATATTCCGTACTTTATGGCTTACTGGCTGGGCGCCCTCCTTGAGGCACAGTCTGTGAGTGAACTTTGTCAACTTGCCGATGGTGCCTCCAAAGACCATTGGGAAGCTTGTCTTCCACGTGTTGCCTTCATTCGTCCATGGGTAGTCTGTCATCAAAACTTGCGTTATGCCTCCTGGGTTGAGTTGGATCCCTAGTTCTCCTCGATCTACCCACCCTAACACTGAGGGTCCCTTCTCCGCCACGTATAGTTTTCCCTCTGTTATGCGCCCTTTGAATTCGAACTGTACCTGGCAATACCCCACCATGGGGATAGGTTCTCCTGTGAAGGTGACGGGATGAATGTCCGGAGGAAGGAGGTGTGTGTCTATACTGTTCACAAAGTCTCTGTCCCAAATGCTGCATTGTATGATGGTGTATGGGGACCCAGGGTCGGCAACCATGGAGACCTGAACACCTCCGTTGGACATCTCGCACACTGGTTTGCGTGCCCTAATGCTGTCTATGCCTAAGACTTGGTCATTGATGCAGAGCACACTGTCTTCGTCCTCTTCGCCTCCACCTTCCTCCGTCTCTGAGTCTTGTGCCACGTACTTGACAGCCGTCTTCCGGGGTTTGCGCCTACACACTTTCTCAAAGTGCCCCATTACTCCACAGTATAGGCATTTGGCTCTGAAGGCTGGGCACCGTTTGTCGTTGGCAGCGTGTGCCCAACTTCCGCACCTGTAGCAACCTTTCTTGTCTTCTCCATGGGTTCTTGTGTTAGTGGCCGTTCTAGTGGTATTTTTCTGGGGCTGTTTGGATCTTCCCTGTGCTGATTGCCTCCGCTCTTGGGCGCCGGTTTCTGTTACTTTGCTTACCGTGGCTCTACTGGCACTATCCTTTTTAGCGGCCTCAGTGCACCTCTTTGAAAGTTCCGCTTTTTTTGACCATCGCGACTATCTCCTTGAGCGGTGCGTCGCCGCTGACCCACAACTGCTCCTGTATGGACGTATTCACCGTATGCATGATGATTTGGTCTCTTATTAGGTCATCGTGGAGTCCCCCAAACTTACAAGTGGTCGCCAACTTCTTCAGCGCCGCTACGTAATCATCCACAGATTCTCCCACTTTCTGTTTCCGCTGGTAGAAATTGAATCGGTCGATCGCTGTACACACCACTGGTTGATAGTGGTTATCCAGGTCTTCTATGGCATGTTGAAATACGTTGTCGTCGTCTGCGGACCTCGTCTTCTTCACTAAGTTCATGTACACCCTGATGCCTTCTGGGCCAAAATTGTGTAGCAGAATCTTCTTTTTCCTTTTGCTCGGAAAGACTTCGTCCCCTTCGTCTTCCAGCGCAGACAGGTAGTTCAGGAAGTATTCTTTCCAGTCTTCCCATCTCATGGCTGGTTCTCCTGGTTTCGGTAAGAAGGGAACCAGATTTGTGAGGGAGAAGGTTTGGGCGCACATGGCTGCCTGCCGTCTGTGGCACCTCGTCCGTCCTGGGTGGTGGGCTCCCAGGTGCACTAAGCTCGCTCGAGCTCGCCGCTCTCGCTGGAGATGTTTGATCCTCTCCACCTCTCCACCCCTGGTCTGTCCTTGGTGCGCCAGGGTCACTCTTCGCCTCAGGCGCGCATCTCCTCCAGTCACCAGCTCGTGTGGCCCTATGCGAGGTGCGTGTGGCTCGTTATGGGAATTCTGGGGAAGTTCTGGCTGTGCTGGTGAGAAGACGCTGGACGCGGTGCGTGCTCCCTGTGTCCTCTTGGGGGATGACTTGCAGCACCTTGCCCTGCTCTGGTCCCCCCCTGGTGCTTTGGTGCTGGGTTGGGAGCTGTAGGGTTCAAGAGCGGTGGGTGCTGCCCTGTGAGGTGGTGGGGGTGAGGAACACTTTGTGGGCTTTCCTCCCCCTGCTGGCCCTTCGTGGCTTGCGTGCTATTATATTGCCTGCCCTCTCAATCGTGGGTGCCTAGTCCTGCACTGGAGGGGGCGCTGCTTCACTCACTGCGCAGCATGTCGTCCTCCAGCTGGGTGGGTGCACTGCTTCTAACCAGCCTCTTCCAGCGCTGCAGTCTCGCGCAGTCTATGTGCCAGTTCGGTGGGCAGGGCTCCGCGGCCGCTACTCTGCCACGCTCCGACACTGCTCCTGAACGCGATCCGTGTTGGAAAACGGACGGCGAAACGGGAGACAACTCCGGAGTCCGCCTCCCCACCCTCGTCGCCAATTTGTAGTAAGGCGCTTGGGGTATTTAGAGGCAGACACAAAGTGCGTTTATAAGTATTTATTATTTATATATATCGGAGCGCCGGGAACAACTTGCGCTCGCCACCCGCTATATTCTTTTTTCCTACATCGCCGTCCGCTCTCCCAGCATTCCTTGCAACGTCACGGCAGGAACACTGGAGCGCTACACTACAAAATGTGGCACACTATTAAAGATTACACGGTGCACTTGCCCAAACGATGATGTTCACATCATCGCACTATGTAACAGTAAAATGCAAGACTGTACATGGACACAGCAGCCCTGTACATTACAGCGTCCGTTTGCCTGACCCTACTATGGCAGCCAATTACGATACTCTACTAAGTGCACGCCAAAACAGAAAACTAGCATTTTAAGTAAAAGCACCGCTTTGTGCTTTCACTTCAAAGTTACCTGAAATCAGGCAACATAGAGTGGCTCCTATGAGAGAGCTGCTGTTTTAAAATAGTGGGAGGGGTGAGCAGGCACAAAGAGGAGAGGGAGACCAGACTAAGACTTCAATAAACCCAATCCCCTTTAGAAGAAAGCCCAACACAAAACAAATAGCCAACAAAACAAGCACTGGCATAGCAAATAGGTCTCGCCCTTGGGACCTTATAAGTGTTTTGCCAGAGCTATTGGCTTTGTTAATGTGTTTAAGCTATGTTGTAGAGCACTTGTGACTACCTGTTTAGTAATAAAATATTGCAATATTTGGTGGTTGGAGGGGCTCCTAGAGCTTTGGCCCCAGTGCCACTACACCTGCTGCACCATCTAAATAAAGCCTCTTTCAACTGCAAGGTAACTGCAATTTGACTGCCCGTTTAGTAGTAAAATATAGCAATATTAGGTGTTTAGAGGAGTTCTGACAATTTTTGGGCCCGGTGCCATTGTCAATCAGTACAAGCCTAACAGAATGTCCCTACATCATAGTAAACTAATACTGAAATGCATGATTTGTAATGGATCCATGACACTTTTATCACAATTTAAACTCCTGAGAAAGTTGTTGGGCCCTCGTAGTTCAAACAAAAAAAACAATGACTGCAAGCACATTTTTGGTCTAATAAAAGCCCACATTCCCATAGTGGTCCCAACCACCGAAGGGCACCTCTAGTCAGTTTGCTCCACCACCAAGATGTGTTACCGTTGGCTATGTTATGGGGGTGCCAGCCTTGGATAGGGGAAGCCAAGGTGGGATAAGGTTGTGATCAGAGGCCCGGAGGCTGGTGGGGGCACTTGATGCATTTATTTTCTACTTTAGATAAGTTAAGAGTCTGACATGTAAAAAAAACTGCTATAAGTAGTAAAATCCGCATCTCCTTTGTATGCAACCTTTCTGAGGCTGCGCACCATATAACTAAACTGACCTGGTTGGGGGCTGTCTCACTTGTCCCCTAAGCAAACCTCTAGCACGCACGTGCCTCTCTTACATGATTTCACAGGCACAGAAACAGCCAAAAAATGCACGGGATGAGGTTACTACATTCGTGCGCCTTCTTGACAAACATGAGTGTGCCAAGGTAAACAACGACCTGCAGTGGAACCAACGGCTGGGAAAATATAGAGCTGGGGTCTGAGGCAAATGCTGTCTAACAAGAAGGGCGAAGAGCAAAGAAAATAACAGAAGCGTCCCTAGCCCTCCGCCGCCCGTCTCCTATAAGCACCGCTGTCCACAGAGGACATCTGTTGGCGCGTAGACGCACACTGGGGCCTATTCTGCGTTGCAGTGTTTTTTCCCTCACCGTTTGCCCCCGGGCGTTAATAATAACAAGCTAGCGCCAACAGTTCGGCGCTGCAAAATAATGCCAGGACTGTGTGTGCACACACGACTGTAGCCAGACATGTGTTTTTATCTTGTTCTTTAAATCGTATTTTAATTGAATGACATCTCATTACAGCTTTGTTATTGTTCTGTTGTTTCTATGGTTACTGTGAGAGCTGGACGTTCTACTCCTGTCAGTTGGCCTTGAGCTGGCAAGGAGAGAGGTCACACTCGACTATGAAGCACAATAAAGTTATCTATTTCAAAATCCATGAGTTTCAGTGCTTCATATTCACAACATATTTTGGCGACGATTTGCCGGCTCAGGGACGAGGTTGAGGTCACAGTGTGAACTTCATTTTTCTGAGATAGCAATCAGGATGAAAAAGTGAAGAAGAAGAGTGGCGAGAGACGGTTGACAACCACGTAAGATATAGGAGAGACTGTCTGCGTCTTCGTGGTAAGTCAAACAAAGTGCAGAGCAGCGGATAATGTAAGCTCAAAGTAATGCGCGTAATACAGCATGAGAAAGGTGAAAGTCTGTGGAAGTGAGGCAGCTACGCCACAAGCAAAAGTTTCGGTGAGGCTGTTTCATTTATTTTAATTGCAGCTCTTTGTACATCAAGACGAGTAAAAGAGGAATTAAGAATTTGACATTGACCTATGTAAAAGGCGCAGTGGCGCAGTTCAGAATTGATAAGCGATGCGGATAGAGCGAAGCATTGAAGCTGTAGTGCAGAGTGCAAGAAGGCGAGTGCGTGTCTAGCCACTCAAAAGGAAAGACAGCTGGTGAGGCAACAATGTTATAAATAAAATGCTAAAGAGACAGTAAAATTAGCAAGCGTGAGGAGAGGCGAGTGCACGGAGTAAAAACAACTTGGTTTAACTGCAGCTCTATTGTATATCGAGACGAGGAAAAGAAGAATCAGGGCGCTGTGGCGCAGTTTGAATTTGAAACTCGCTGTGGATAGAGCGAAGCAGGAAGTTGTAGCGCAAGGAGTAAGAAAGAGAGTGCAAGCTAATTCACTCACAAAGCTAAGACAGTTTTGTGTCAAACGACTGTTTCAGTAAAGCAGACCTCTACAGTGAAAGTGATCGCGAGACAGTAAAATTAGCAAGCATGAGGAGAAGCGAGTGCACGGAGTAAAAACAACTTGGTTTAACTGCAGCTCTATTGTATATCGAGATGAGGAAAAGAAGAATCAGGGTGCTGTGGCGCAGTTTGAATTTGAAACGCGCTGTGGATAGAGCGAAGCAGGAAGCTGTAGCGCAAGGCGTAAGAAGGAGAGTGTGAGCTAATTCACTCACAAAGCTAAGACAGTTTTGTGTCAAGCAACTGTTTCAGTAAAGCAGACCTCTAAAGTGAAAGTGATCGCGATCAACGGAGGAAAGACAGATGGCGGCTGCGCGCGTGCACGCTCACGGGCACGCAAGCTTTAGGCCACCTAAAGCTTGTGGCAGCACTTTCAAAACCCACCTACTAAATGTCTCGCAGTGCAGCGCATGAGCTGGCTCAGGCGAGACCTAAAAAAGCCCAACTGACGGTGGATCTGAAAAATGCAAAAAGGCTAAATAAATACAATCAGCAGAACGGGCGACACTGAGAGGGAGGCTGCACTAATACTGTGGCATCAAGAGGAGGTGGGAGGGAGGAATGCTATGTATACATGTAAGCAGCTATGCCTCCAAAGCTGAACACAGGCAAACAGTAACAGAGTCTAGGAAACCAACAAAAAATAGTCCCCAAAGAACACATAAACAACATTGGCGAAATCACACAGTACTTAGTCCCTGCTGCCTGGGAGAAACAGAATGGAAAAAGGAGGGACAAAGAGGGAGGGCTGACCACTAGCAAGCAAGGATTTTTAAAGGACACTGAAACAAACAAATCCAAGGTAAGGGGATTGCTTTAAGCCAACAGGAAAAATTACAACAGGTCTCAAATGCTCGACCTAAAAACATGCAACATTGTAAGGCTGTTTTTAACCTTCCTTTTTTCATGTTGCAATAACTAATTGTATGTGCTTTTTAGAAAACATTTTTAATCTATTCTGGTCACACAATGATTTAACCTCCTTTGAAGTCAATGAATGCACATTCTGTCATTAGGGATTCATGTTTAAACCTTTACTTTTCCTATCACAATTAAATAGTCTAACAATAGGGCATATGCATCCTGCCAACACACTCTACTGTTTCAAATACTGGAGACCCAGAAGCCCACACTCTAGACTTCTCTAGCCTGTAGGGTCGTATTGTTCCTGGTATAGCAATGTCTGACAAAGTCCTATTAACATGGAGAACAATTTCCCCATGATTGAGTCAGAGACGGTGTTCGGATTCAGGTCGTTTTGTACAGGCTGCATTCCTGCATGAGACCAGGCAGCCGCCATTCACAGGTATAGATCCCATCCTTTCCCATTGTCACAGGTTAGGACTGGATGCGAGCACCGTATGTGAGATTTGGAGCCTTGTCCTGACTAACTGTATTATATTCCTTAACTTGTATTGGGTATATTGTGCTGAGACGCCTCGTCACGCTGACCTGCTCCACTGCCACACTCCCGGCCATGGCTGTGGGTCGCTGGTCCCTTTAGAAGTGGAGCTGCTGTATTTGTTCCCCACTGAAGTTAAGAGCAGGGCTTTTGTTCCCTTGCAAACTTGATCAAAATATTTGAGTCAAGCTGAAAGGGAGAAATATGTGCTTATAGTATCCTGATTTGTGGAATACCAGAAAAATGTCATACAACATTAAATGCGATGAGTAGACACGCTGTGAGAAATTGGGTTGTTGGTTGACTGGTGTGGGTCAAGCAGCAACCGTTATCCTTGTCAGCAAACGCCATATCAACCTGTGCTCAACCCTCTGCTAGCTTGGCACAAGGCAGCCATGCTTACTTTAGAGGCAATATGCAGAGTATTTGTGCAACACTTCAGACAGTAAAAAAGTGCAAAACACCACACAAAAAGGATTCCAGCAGTCAGAAAAGTAGAGTAAAAGTTAATAAATACAAGACCCACACAACAAAAATCTGATCAGTAGAACCGGAGGTAAGAACTTCAAAATGTTCTAGATGAAAAAAGCACCATAAAGCACAAAGCACCAACTGGGGATATCTGTTTGCACTGGGCTAGGTCAAAGTCCAAATTTCAGGCAGACCGCGATGGAGTGCAGGTCGGATACAGTCAACAGGTTAGGCCCATTGAGGTTTTTGTTCTCAAAGTTCATGCCAAATATCTCGTTCACATTGGAGGGGGCCGCGAAGAAGGAATGAATGAATGGGTATTTGTAAAGCGCACTGCCACTCTAAAAATTAGCCTTCTGGTGCTGATTCAAAACAGCAATGTAAACCTTTTCCATACCCTAAATGGGGCGGTTTCAATAAGGGAGTGACAAAGTGTGTCTGAGGCTTTAAAAGCCATGTCTTCAGAGTCTTTTTAAAAGCTTATAAATCAGGGATGCATTGGCAATTGATTCCATGCCCTGGTGCCTATCACCATGAAGGATTTTCCACCTCACATTTTTAATCTGGAAAATGGGAGCTTCAGCAGATTTGCATTAGAAGATCTCAGTGTTCACAGGGTCTTGTAGTGGCTGAATCTGGCATGGAGGTATTTTGGCCCGTGGCCTTAAAAGCCATAAAGACTAGAATTAATGTCTTAAACAAAATTAATTTATGTATAGGTAGCCAGTGGATACATGACGGAACCTCCCCTGCATTTCCCACGCATGCCTTTACTCGCAGTCACTACCCCGACTGCGACGTTGCCACACATATCTATACCACGCAAGTCGTTATCATGCAAATCATTACAACGACTTGCCTTAGGTAGGAGCTGGACTATGGCATAGTATACATTTCTATTGAAAATCCAGTCAGGGTATCAGCAGAGAAGGTGCTGGACATGAAATCCAACACCATTTCAACAATGCGTCCCCTAAAGCAAGTCATTGTAATGACTATAGTGTTAAAGGAATAGGGATAGTGACCGCAAAGTAAAGACAGGTCGTGGTTCTACCTGCGGAGTAAAGGATGTTTCCTGTAGCCAGTGAACTCTTTTTCATGCAGCTGATGGCGAGCTCCATTTAGGGAGCTATAGCACCATTCTGACTGCTGCATGGACCATCAGAAGTTTCTGTTATGCATGTTTTGCACACACCACATACAAGCTGTAACAATAATCTTATGTCAACATAATAAAGGTATATGCTACAGACTTCCTAGTGTTAAGCCGCTTGAGGTTGAAAAGATAGTTTGGTGGCAAATTTGATCCCCAAAGTCTTGGCTACTTTAACCGTGTCTGGTGGAGAGGGGACTGAGTTTGGCCACCAGCGTGTAGGAGTAAAGAGATTAGATTCTCCAAAGAGGAAAATTTCCATTTTCTCAGAACTGCATTTAAGATGATTGTTTTGCATCCATGAAATCACTGGGCCAGCTGACTCCTCATCTAGAGAATCAACTGGTTGTCATCTGCGTAGGATGTAGTTGCGATTCCGTAGGAGTCAATCAGAGAAATATGAGGGGCAATGTAGATATTAAACAGAGCAGGGCTAAGGGATGATCCCAGTGGTACACCCCTAGTAATCTGTTTTTCTTCAGAAGAAAATTCTCCTAGGACAACAGTTTGTCTCCTATCAGTTAGAAATTATCTAAGCTACAATAGGGCTTTATGGGAGACCCCTACATCTTGAATTTGCTGAAGAGGAATGTCATGCAAAATGGTATTGAATGCTGCACAGTGGTCCAATATTATAATGCATCATTCCCAGCATCTAGGGTCATTTTACTGGTCTCTGTGATCTCGAGTAAGGTCAAGTCAGTAGAATCTTTAGGCCTAAATCCCGATTGGCTTATATGGAGGGAGTTGGAACTTTCCAAAAAAGCAGTGAGTTGCTGGTTCACGGGCAGAGCGTGCAGGAAGTTGCTGGTGCAGGGCGAAGTGCAGGCCAGGCGTCGCAGATGGGCATTGCTGGAGGTTCACGTTGGAGGTCCCCACAGGGGTCAGTGTTGGGGCACGAAGAGTAAGGGTGACGGAGCTAAACGCTGAATCGTGGTGCGAGTGGCAAGGTCTCTGTGCTATTTGGCCCATTTGCGGTTGCAAACGTTACAGAGTCGTAACAAAGGTCAAGGACCTGGAGGGTACCACTTGGGGTTCAAAGAACTCATTTCACCTGGGTCCAGGGACTGGTGTAGGATGATGGGTAGCCTTTTATATCCCTGGAGCTCAGATCAGGAGGCCAGCAGACTAGCCTTTGTAGTCACTCTTGTGTCCTGGGTTTAAAATGAAGATGCAAGTCCAGTTCTTCCTCCCCAGGCAAGAGGGCAGCAGATCAGCACAACAGGGCAGCAGTTCCTTTAGAGTAGCAGTCCAGCAGAGTGGCTTTCCTTTTAGCAGCACAGCAGTCATTCTTCCTGGCAGGGTACCCCAGGTCCAGAAGAAAGCGCACTGAAGAGTTGGTGTCTGAGGTCTAGTATTTATATGCAGTTGTGCACTTTTGAAGTGGAGAGAAGCTCCTATAGGCTTGCCTTTGAAGTACACAGATGCCCTGCCTTCCTGGCCCTGGCTCCATATTAACTCCAGAGGGTATGTAGCCCTTTGTGTGGTTACAGAACATAGCCTATTCAAGTGTAAGTGGGGCGGGGCCCAGCTCCTTCCTCTAGTCCTGCAGGTGATGGCCCATCCAGTCAAACCTCAGCTCCACATTGTGTGTAGCTGCCAACTTTCTAAGCAGGTTGCTTTTTTAGACAAAGGCGAACCGAGGCAGAGAGGAAGATTCAAACCCCAGCCGTGGGAGATGAGGACTCGACGACAATACTACAAGTCTTGAAACCCTCTAGTATTATTAATCTATCACAGAGACAATTGACAAAAGAGACATCTTCCGTATTAGAACTGGGCCTTAAATTTGTCCCCAATAGAATTACTGATTTTACCAAACTGAAATTGGAGGCATTAGAGTTTTGCCAAACAATTCGCCTGAAGGCATTTTTCCATGGAAAAGTATATACTAAAATGAATGAGGTTTCTGGTCTTTCTAATAAATCGAAATTTGTCCCATTCCCACATACAGTACCAAAAGAAATTTTGGCTTATGAACAAGCGGTGTTATCAGGCATCAGCCAATTAGAAACAAAGAAAGTCTTCATTAAATGTAATATCACGAGACAGCAGCAATTGGCCATTGAGAGATTGAAACAGGACACATCGGTGGTGATAAAACAAGCCGATAAAGGCGGTGCCGTAGTCATCTGGCCTAAGGAAATGTATGTGTCTGATGGAAGGCAGAGGTTATTTTTGGAATATTGAGAACAGGGTTCGACGGAGGTTTCTTGGGTCCGATAGAGTTTGAATATTTGTCCAAAAAGTTCCCAAGGATCCCAGTCTTATATTTTTTAACCGAAGTGCATAAGAGGTTGGATAATCCCCCGGGCAGGCCAATAGTGTCCAGGAGTGATTCTCTATTAGAGCCCATTTCCAAATACGTGGATTTTTTCCTTAAACCCTTCTTGACCTAGGTACTTTCTTATGTGCGTGACACGGCTGATTTTATCAATAAGATTGAAGGCCATGAATTTGATGAGTTGACCCAATGGATGGTGTCATTTGACGTCACCTCATTATACATGCAGATACCCCAGGATGAGGCACTTCAAGTGATTGAGGCCTACTTAGAAGAAAGACCTCGTCCTCATAGGGTACCCTCACAACTTATTCTTCAACTAGCAGAGGTTGCCTTAAAGAAAAATTATTTCAGATTTGATGATTCCTTTTTTATTCAGATCAAAGGATCAGCTATGGGCTGTCCGTTTGCGCCAGAAATGGCAATCCTCTTTATGGCCAAATATGAGGATAGATTTATTTTTTACAACAATCCATTTAAAGAGCATATAGCGTAATGGTTGCTCTATATAGATGAAATCTGGTGCTTGTGGAATGGGTCTAAGGAAGAGTTGGAAAGTTTCTATGGTTGGCTAAACACCCGCCATCAGGATATCAAATTTACATTGACCATGAGCAGGGCAAAGCTGACGTTTTTGGATGTTGAAGTAGCGTCCAATGATAAAAAGTTAACAACTACTTTGCACAGAAAGGCAACTGATAAAAATACCATCCTTCACCCTACAAGTGCTCATCCTAGGAGCTTGAAAGAAAATCTTCCGTATGGACAACTATTAAGAATACGTCGCAATTGTTCATCAAAATCAGATTTTGAACATCATGCGGCATTGTTTAAAGAACAGATGATCCTTCGTGGGTACCCAAAAAAGCTCTTGAAGCGTTCAATAAAGAGAGCGTGGTACACGCCTCGGCAAGATATTTTACAAAAGAAGGAGAAACCACCATTGGAACGTATGATTTGTGTGACCACTTTTGGTCCGGATACAAACAGATTCAGGCAAGTTATAATGAAAAATTGGCACTTGTTTGAAAATTAGAATGCGGTTTTCCAAAACCCCTGTTCGCAATGAGAAAAAACAAGAGTATTGGTCAACAACTAGTACGAGCAGACATCTTTCCCATTCAAAATAAACAGTCTTTAAGATCGCAATGGCAATTGAAACCGGTTGAGGGCCATCATAAATGTGGAAGCTTGCGATTCAACCATTGAAGGTGTTGAATTTTTCCATAATGGTACCAAATTGCGCCATTCAGAATTCACTAGTTGCAAATCAAAAAACATAGTGTATGCAATTGTCTGCCCATGTGCCTTATTATATGCTGACAAAACAAATCAACAAATAAATCAAAGGATCACGCAGCACCTTTCTAGGATTAAAAAGAAAGTGTTGACTGCCCCTATGGTGCAACACTTTATTGACAATTCCCATACTGAGAAGGATTTTAAATGGACATTCCTTCTTGTTTTTAAGTGAAAAGTAAGTCACTGTTTTGCCCCTGTGTTTGTTTGGTTAAAAATGACAATACTAAAAAACATACGACCGTATGCTTAAATGCGCTTACGTTTGTACTTCTTATAGATAATACTCGTGAGGGAAAGCACGCCCGTATTTGAGCAAAAGGAAAGTCCATTACATTCAGAGTTTTGAATTGGTGAAGATGCGGTAAAGTAAGTCCGCTTGTTAATAGTGTTTTAAAGTGCTTCATGCATTTTGCCTGTTTAGATACATTGTTAAATGAGGACAATATCGTTTTTTCATTTGTAGAATAAAGAGTCTTCAAGGAACTCAGTCCTGCCCATACTCTGCAGTAAAGGTACATATCTTTTTGGTGCTTCCCTCTGGGGGTGTAAGTCGAGAGTAGCAGTAGGTATATTCAATACTTTGGTTCTTTCATTTCAGAAATTCATACTGGTAAAGTGTTAAGGGAGCCTCGTAGGCAGTAACATAAACGAGTCCAGTGGTAGAAAAGCCAAAAACTCTTGGAGCAAACGAGCTGGAGCGGCCGCTCCATCTCTAGAAAACAGGTACTCATTAAGTTAGTTACATGTACAAGAGAGAGAGTTAGTTCGGGTTGACGCTGTTTTTGCATCATTTATTTATTTTGTTTTTTGTAGAATATCCGGTACATTTATATGAAGCCCTGATGATAGTCCCAGTACTATTCGCCTGGGTCTTGAAACGTGTTGGCATTTTGGGAGGCATTTAGTTAATTCTGAATGCGGCGAGAGTTGAAGGAAATTATTGGATAAAGGATTGATATACTATTCAGACACTCTTTTGATGCTGGAGTTGGAATAACACATGTGGTTCATAACATTGGATATTTTCATGTTTATTACTAAATTTTGTATATGATGTAAATTTTCCTAAAAATGTGTTTTGCATCAGATTAATGTATGAATTCATTTGCTGCCAATAATTTTTTTCACAGTGTCTAAGTCCATTTTTGTCTTTAAGTGTAATGTGAATTGTATATACGTGTAAGTTCATGTGTGAATTTGATAAGTCTGTGTTTCTTTTTCTGTCCAAAAAATTGTTTTGATCAATTGTTAAATTAATAAGAAACAGTAATGGTCTAATAAAATTTCTATTTGGACAGATAAAAGAGTTGACTGTCCGTTACTCCATGAGTAGTAGGAGTGTACGGTAGTACGGAGCCGGGTTAATTGTTTTGTGTTCTGAACTTTCTGAAAGAGGCATTTTCAAAATTGTAATTTAAAATCCAACTTCACCATAAGTTAGGATTTTGAATTCCAATTCCAGAGACACCAAGCATGAAATCGTTACTTGGTCCCATTACACTTCTAAAATGTATTAAGGTAACTCCAATGTCATCCCATGGGGGAGGTATACCTTGAAGTAATGAGGAACAAATGTGGGAGTTTTTCACTACTAAGAAATGTGAAACATTTTAAACACACTGAACCCTGTCCTCTAGGCTTTCCCGGCCCTACCCTAGAGGTGACCTATATCCATTAAAAAGGAAGGTTTGGGTCTGGCAAAGGGTTCCTTTTGCTAAGTCAAAAAGGCATAATAAAACTGCACATACACAGTGTGCAATTGCAGGCCTGGTATATGGCTAAAGTGCTACTTAAGTGGGTAACACAATCAGTGCTGCAGACCCACTAGGAACACTTGATTCTCAGGCCCAAGGGATAGGTAATGCCACTTTACTAGGGTCCTAAATTAAATGTGCCATTTGGGTATAAGCCAATTCTTCCATGTTTAGAGGAGCAAGCACAAGCACTTTATCACTGGTTAGCAGTGGTAAATTTCACAGAATCCTGAAAGCCAACAAAAACTGGTTCAAGAGGAATAAGGTTTTGAGGTGACTTTGCAGAGAAGGCCAGCTCCAACATAATTTCTTCATATCGCCTTAGGATTTTATTGCAGCTGGCTCCGAGAAAAGCTGGTAATATTTTAATTTGCTTACCCTCGATTAGTTACCTATAATATACTTGATTTCACCTCATTTCGGTCGCCATTTTCATTGGTGAGCGATCTATTGTCATTATATCAACTCCCAATCACTTATTTAAGGAGAACAATGCCATAGACATGCAACGGGCTCCAAGAGCAGCTGGTCATTTTTAATTTGCTTACGTTTGATCAGTTGCCTGATTTTAAAACAATTTTTATGTTTGATTGCTTAGATACATTTTAAAGTAAAGAAACTGCTAAAATGTTTGGGGGGAATTTGCAAGGGAATTGCTGCTAATTGAATTTCTGCTGGAATATGAGCATTTTTCTCTTTTGCACATGGCACTTTAGTTTTGTGGCATTATTGTGAACTTCTTTTGGGGCATTACACTTCATTTCACCAGGAGGGGAACACCTGTTTTATTTCATTTTCTGGTCACCATCTTGATTGGTGAGTGGTCTAGTGTCAGTAGGACAGCTCCCAATTACTTATTTTAAGAGCATCTCACACCGGGTGTGCCGGTGGAGTGCCAAGGCCGAGCCCGGATCACGTGTAACGCTGGCTATGCTGCCCGTTCCTCTAATGCTCAGGTCAGCACCCTCTCTAGAGAAGTACTGTAATCCTTATGTTGTGGCCCGTGCCATTTAGCCATGCTGTATAATCCTTGGGCTGAAAGTACCTCAGACTTCATGAGCAAGTCCTGTGGTTTTAATCCGAAGGCAACCTGGGATGCTCTAGCTATGCCCGGGGATGGCGCCCCTGTCTCATGGTACCATCCAGACTGGTCAGCTATAAAGCCTGCCTCCTTATTTGTAGGGCCGTCCCCAAGCACTCCTATGATATACTACTCATACTAAGTGATAACAAAAGGATTTCAAGTTTCTCACCGAAACCTGGCTCAAGGAAGGTTCCAATCTGCCTCTTGCCATTGCCATCTCTCTGTGCTATTAGATCTTGTATGCTAACCGGGGTGGAGATAAGACAGGAGATGATGTAGCCATCATACGTAGGGATACTTTGAAGGTCTCATCTTCCTTGTTGGGCCAATTTGGGAATATTGAGGGCCTCATTTCCATATTAAATTAACCCCCAATTTCTCCTTCTCAAGGTTGCCTATTTACAATCCCCCTGACTGCCTCACTAGCTGTCCAAAAAGTAAGAAACCCACACTCATGCCAACATAGGGCATCTTGTAAACTTAACAAAGGGTTTCTTTCAACCGCATAACAGTAGTAGGCAGAGGGTATCTCTCAATACTTGCTCATCCTTACACAGGACACTACCTACAATGGTAAAGGGTGTCTCTCAGCCCACACTCATCCCAACTTAGGGCACCTTGTGAACATATACAAAGGTATCTTTCACCCGCATAAAAATAGTAGGCAGAGGGAAACTACAACCCTCACTCATCCTTACATAGAACACTACATAAACTCAGGAAATGGGTATCTTACAACCATCATTCAAGTACGCAAAGGGTTTCCTATGGCAAAATCCTGTTTCAAAATAGCATCATTACGTTCAGAGCGATAACATCACTGGGTCATCACGCTAGTGACGGCGTTCCTTCAGTGAGATGGATGTCAGCGCGAGGGCTTAGCTCACTCTCCTGTTACTGCTACTGAGAAAGTCCTCTTGCTCGAGCTATGCCTCAGCTCGCCTCTTGTGGCCTTTGGTTCTTCCACATGCCCCGATACCAGTAAATAGGACTGCTGCTGCTATAAATGCATGCGCCAAGTCAGCTTGAATAATGTCCTTGCACTTGCCCATGCCAAAGAATCTGGCAGTGCAGTCACGTGCTTGTGAAAACACGCGCAGAGAGATGCATACAACTTTACCCTCGCTCTCCAAATAACTGCTCCTCCACTCCCATTAACGATCACATGAAGAGCCTAAATAGTAAAAGCAACATACAACCCCAAGGTACCTCAGTTTTGGCACGTTGTCTAGTTCACTCACAAGTATCTCAGTACTTCAATTTTAGGAGCAATTCCACTCCTAACCTGTAAGTCTCATAAAATGACTCTGAAGAATCCAACTCCGCACCTTGTTGACTCCAGTATAGAAACGTCAGTAAAGTGGTTTACAAGTGTACCTTCAAAGTAAACAGGTTAAACGCTTAACCACCCTCTTCAATTCAGTTGACTGCAGGCTGTAGCTGGCAGTTCACTCCCCACATAGCTGTATGATGCGTATAAGCTAAACTCCAAGATCACGAGAAGGAGACGGCATACATTTGAAAGTCCAAAGGCGTCCCATAGAATTGAGTACACTGCAGGCCGTCTGTTAGAAAGGACACTGGTGGGACCTCAGTGCGTTTATTTTTAAACTGAAATGTCTCTTCCTCTTTCTCACTTGTAGACTTTATCCTCCTTGTTTTCTTTTTTGCACTTTGTTTCATGTAGACTTGGCCCAGTCACGCATAGTTAAGTTCTCCAATCATCGCCATTGCTACAATCAAAGAATGATCGTCTGTACTGCAGGTAGCGTAGGTTTTAGGATAAAGTTTAATAGGAGATAACAGTCTTATTTAGTTACAGTTTACAGTTGTAATGTAGATGTAATATCAAGGCCCTACCAGGAACAACCTCCTGCTGCTCAGCCTGCTCTCTCTAACTGATCCCTCAGGTATACATAAACATAGTATGACATCACACACAGAGGCTGAGCAGCAGGCATCCCGGTCACTAATGAAAGAATGCATTATATCAAATACAGGATATAATAGCAGGCCACATACTGCATTTAATCTTTTCCAACTTGACCTGTCGCCATGCCAGTGTCCCTATTTTCCTGGTGTAGACTAATCATTTACTTGTCCCGTTTATTTTTTATGGTCCTTAGAAGGGGAAAAGAAGCAGAATGAATGTTATGAAGGAGTCCTTTGTGCTCTCTCTTTAATCCTCCTTTCCTTCATTCTCATGCAATACTAACTGCAACGCTATCCTATTTAATCAATGGATCTCCAAGGCCTTGAATCTTCTTGCACCCTTGCAAATGTATACTGCCACAAGATCCAAGCCATCTGCTCCATGGTTTTCCCCAGTCTTAAGAGTAGAGAAAAGCCTCTGTAAAAGGCTAACCGCAGCTGGAGAAGGTCCTATGACCCCTGAGGCAAAACTGTTATGGCTGCCAACTCATCTTGGGGAGTTTTCAATATTGTTAAATCTTTTATCTTCCCTGATGCAGTAAAAAGCGCCTTTCAACCCTTGCCTGATCTCTGCGCTAAGCTCTCAGGTTGTTATAATTGAAAAATCCAAAATCTTCACTCCACTTTCCAAGGGGAAGTCGACACAGTAGACCGATCAATGGCTACTGCCAGTCACTTCACTTACCTACTCTCTGAGTTCTGTCTTATATCGGAAGACCACTCGCTTGAGGAATTGCTGAAATGCAAATCAGGCTCACTGGAACACACTTGCCCTCCAAAAATCCTCAGACTGATTGCACACTCTGGAAACCCTTTTCTACATAAAATCTGGAACCCCTCTCTGAAATCTGGTATTTTTCCTGTCATCTTCCGCTCCTAAAAAAACAAAACAGTATGGACTTTAGTGTGCTCAGCAATTTCAGGCCCATTGTATTGCTTCCAACCCCTGCAAAGATCTTGGAGAAGCTAGTAAATCACCAACTTTTATCCTTCGTGGAGGCATATTGTCTGCTTCATGACACTCAATCTGGTTTCTGTGCTGAATACAACATTGAAACCGCATTTCTGGAAGTATCGGAGTAAGTAAGAGAAACTTTGGACCGTGGGGCTTAGTCTACTTGGCTTTCAGGGCACAGTTCTGTCCTGCATTCATTCCTTTTTGGAAGAGAGCTCATAGCAGGTTTTCCTACACCCTTTCTCTTGCTGCTCCAAACCTCTGGTCAGTGAGGTCTCTCATGGCTTGGCACTCAGTCCGCTGCTTTTTATTCTCTACGTGGCCCCTTTGGCTACTCTTATTGAAACTTGGAAAGTAAAGGTAGTCTTCTGTGTAGATGATATGCAACTGTTGTTCTCATTCCAAGTTTCTGAAGCAGCCTTCTTTGAAAGACTATCACCTGGATTACGCCAACAGCCTTTATATGGGTCTTCCTGCCTTTCTGATCCACAGACTCCTTATCATACAGAATGCAGCTGCTAGGCTGATATGGCGGATACCTATTTGCCAACATATCTCACCTTGTCTCAAGCAGCTACACTGGCTCCCTGTGGTGAAAAGGATTACATTTAGAGCACTTACCTTAGCTTTCAGAGCCCTTGAGGGCAAAGGCTCTTTCTATCAGAGAAACAGACGTGTCTGGTACCAACAGGAGTGATCCTTGAGATCTAACCACCTCTGACTTATGCATATCTCCAAGTTTGCCAAAGTTCGGCGGGGAGGTAGGTCTTTTACGGTACTGACGGCAAAACTCTGGAACACCTTGCCAATCTAACTTCGCATGGCTAATTCTAAGTACTGCTTTAGGAAAGAACACAAAATCTGGCTTATTGACCAAAATTAGATATGATGGTCTAGCCTCGTTCTCAGTCTCTGTTTGACTGCCGGACACTACTTCCGAAGCAGCCGAGTGCTTTACAAATGTCATTGATTGATTGAGTATGATCCTCTTGTAATGGTCTCACAAGATACAGAAGATTTTGAGCTACTACATATTCTTAGCATATCCCTTTCATGGATTGTCGAACATACATTGCAGAATGGGGGCATTGGATCTTCTTGGTTTTCTCCGCTGTATCTCACTTTTGTTTGTATGTATCCGGTTCTTGTTTTATGGTATTTGCTTTGTATTGTACTCTTATATGAGATATATATTGCTTTTTAAAAATATTTTCTTATGCATCTATTTCTATTTTTTTAGCACCAGGTTTTCTTATTAGAATAGAATATTATCTAGTATTGGATAGTGTAAAGAAAATAAACATTACTCAACATAATGTTAACATTTACATCAGTTTGTTAAAAGGAGAAAACATATAGATTACTCAGCTAGGCATAAACAAGTAATTTCTTGTTTACAAGAGACTCATATTGATGATAAGATGTTATCTACTGTGGTCAACAGTTGGGTTGATTACTTTGTTTCATCAGAGGCTATAGAAAGAGAAAATTGTGCTGCGATCTTTTTGTCTAAACAAATCTTGTTGTACAAAGATATTATAAACATAGTTATTCTGAGGGTAGGTTTGTATATGTCAAGGTTAAACTCTACACTATATATGGCCCAGATGCAAAGTCACCCCTGATATTATTTGTCTAGGTCATGTTCCCCTGCTTGTTAGAAACTATATTAATGCAATGTGTGACCTATTGATAGGTGGATTATCTTCACTTAAATATAAGCCTTTAAAATCCTACACTATTTAAAGCCTTTTTTTTAAAAAAACCCACACAAAACTTGTAGATCGTTGGCATCTTACTTTCCTAACTAATAAAGAATTTACAGTTTTATCCAATCCACATTGCACGCGTTCAAAGATTGATTATCTATTATCTTCACAAAATCTGTCACTCTATCTGTAGTCTTAAAATCGAACAAATAGATATTTCTGACCTTGCACTTATCTCAATATTTCTTAAACTGAAATATAGTATTTTCTATCTATTTGTAAGTCATATGCACTATATGTCCCATTACTAACAGTGCAAATGTTTTATTTGATTTCTTTGTGTTCTCTGTAATCAAAACAATTACAAGTAACTGGAAAGAGGCTAAATCACTTTCTGTGTACTCTTGATCGCCGTGGATTACATTTACTCATAAAAGTGTGAGACTATTACTAAATAAACCTTAAACATCATCACTTATTGATCAATTATTTTCAAAACCTGTAGATTTATATAATAACATCCTGTTGATAGATTATATGTGGTGTGTACAATAGTATTTCTTATCTGCATTATGTTTAATTCTTTGCTATCAATTATATTAAATATTTATCCATCTATATATCATGTAGCTAATGTTTAATTATCTTTAAATGTATTGTTTATTAGTTTACTGTTTTTGTGACTTGCAACATGATTATTTATCAAATCCAATCAAATATTTTGAACTAGAGAAACATTAGGCATTTTTCTCCTGTTGACAACTGTTTGTCAGATTTTTCCATTTACGGAAATTGGGTTTTGTGTGAATCCAAGGCTAGCTACAATATTTGGTACTTTTCCCCTCTTCTTTAGTTATAGCACCAAGAACACATTTCTTTTACTGATTCCCCTACTTCTGAGGTAACTTGTGACCCATCCGCTACAACTTCACTGTCCTAGTTTTCTAGACCTGCGTTCCTCCATTTCCTCTTTGCTCATCCCATCAATGGCTTCAGGGTCAGAAGACTTATCTTCTGCCCCTGAAGGGTTGATGCCACTACCTGCAGGGGGGGGAGGAGGAGCGGAAAAAGAAAATGCATGGTGACAACAATATTTTACCAATCAGTGTTGTTTTAAGGATTAGGAGGGCAAGACATATTTTGGGGGCCCCTGTACAAATCAAAATTTGAATTTTATTATCCCTTTACTTCTAACTCTATCCCACATTATACCAAACAGGACTAAATTCTAAATTAAACTTTACGAGTCAAACAAAAACAGCTAAAATATGTCCTACCCGGGACCTGAAAAATCCTTATGATGACACAGGGACTAGAGAGACATAGCCAGGGATATGCAGAGGAGAGCGATTCAGAGACAGAGAGTAGAGAGAGGTCAATGAGAGAAAGTACACTTTCCCAGGGGGCCCCTTGGAAGGTAGGGCCCTGGGCAATTGCCGACTTTGAACATTCTTTAAAACATCTCTGTACCCTATTATAGATAATAAGGTCTTGCTAAGAACACTCAATGATCATGCAAACAAGACCCTCTCACAGAAAAAGTTCACAAGTATCATGTCTCAGAATCATGAATTCGCCAGTATCATGTTTCTATTATAGAAAAGTAAAGATGGATTTTAGTACTCACCAGCTATCACACGAAGATATATTGTGTGGCTCACACTGTTTTGGCCACTCAGAGCCACAGCCTTACAGCGATACATTCCAGTGTCGTTTAGCTCAACTGATTTAAAGCTTAGGGTAAAGTCACCAGCGAAGAGTGTCTGTGTCCCTGTTGTCCATTCAGCAGTTATTCTGCTTTGCAGGTGTTGAATAGGTATACATTCACTTCCATTATATTTGCACCAAGTTGCCTTCGGCTGTCTACTGCCACAATACTTCACTGGGCAGTGTAACTTTTGTGACCCGCCTGCTGCGACCTCATAGCGAGTATTTCTTTCAACGATAACGTCCACATCACAGGAAGTGTCATCTCCTGAATACAGAGAGAAAAGACAAAAAACAAAGAAAATGAATGAGAATCCGCAGTCGTATGCGCTCTCCTGTTAGATCCCACAGTCATGGTCTTCCTAGCGCCTTGTAATCAGAAGTGCTCCTAGGCTGGGACAAACCCATAACCACACACTGTCCTGAGATCTGACAATATCATGACAGTGGGATGAGCTTATCAAAAAGCCCTTCCCTGTGGTTCTTCATTGTATAATGGTGATACTTAACTATGTGTATGCATTGACACTTTGCTGTACAGTGTGATGTGTGCTGCATGATAGTTTTGCCCTAATCTATTTTGTACAACACCGATGAATACAGGGAGTTTATCTTCTAGATAACAAAACACTTTTTACCTCCATTTTTATTTTGTGATTATAGGGAAATTCACTTAGTAAAACATGGTATTACATACAATTCATTTTGTATTTGAATTTCAACACTGTCAGTGAACGTTGTTGCCAACCTTAATAGGCTGCAGTATTCTCAGGAAGCCGGATGTATTTGAGGATAGGACATACGTCTGACAAGGGTAGAGGACCATTCTAATCTCAGTGTAGAACCTTGAGGCCCTCCTATGTATGTCTTTAGTGAGGGCCATATGCCTCCCACTCTCGCCCAAGTGTGAGAAGCATATGCCATGAACCCTCTGTTAGGTCTGATGTTAGTCAAGACTTTTTAATTATACTAAAATGATATACAATATACTTTCTTATGGGGGCTTCGAGACAGCCCTCTTTAGCCAGTGGTCTGTTGTTGTGTCATTTAAATGTTTCTACCACCCACTACAGCACATAATCATGGGGCAGTGGATCAGCTTACTTCAGCCATTTTTATATTTTCACTGTGAATGACATAATTCTGCTCATTTGCAAGGAGCACATGTACACCCTATGTAGATCCCTTCAGTGCCAGGGATTATTATGGCAATGTGTAATTCATGAGAATAAAAAAAACAGCTTTTAACCATTTCTGTTTATATTACAAAAGGTCTTGCAGCTCTTTCAACCATTTGGTTTTACAAAAACAGTGATAAAAGAAACACAAACCAGCATTGGGAAAGGCAAAAGGGTGATACCAATCCAACACCTATTGATTTTGTAAATGAGTGTTCTGCAATGGTATCATCTGGGGCCTGAGATCACAAACGGAAGAGCTAGAAGAGTCTCCAGGGTGAACCAATGCTTTTACTATGAGTTACCACATGCTCTTCATCCCCTTTGGCCATTAGGTGACTCCCCAAGCCTGTATCAACCCAATTTCATCACTGCCCTCTCTTAAGTGTAGCCCTCCAAAACGCATTCAACAATGAATGGTTGCATCACTGTTATTTAACTCAAGAGACCAAACTCCTTTTCTAGCCCATACCCCCTACTGTAAGAACTGCATCCTTCATCATCTGGAATCCATTGTTGTGTGCGTTGTTAACTTCATGTGGGACCTGGTGGACTCAAAAATCGTTGAAGGCTATCTGCAACTCTAGCACCCATGTGGCAAACAGATATAGCTGCTGGCACCCAAGAAATGCAAGCGTTCAACCCGGCTTACCTACAAAAAGGTAGACCATTGACTACTTTGAATTTGAAAGCCCACATTTTTCACTTGCTGCATGTAGTGGCGACACACGGTAGGTGCCTCTAACTACAGTACTGATTACCATATGTGCTCCATGATACATCCGTGCGTGCAGAGCGACTTAGTCTTGTCAAAGCACTGTAAACTGTAAACCATCTGCTTGGCAGCCCAAATTATAGCTGCTGATTATCATGATTTACTGAACAGGATTAGTTCTTTAAGCATCAAGTCATAATCTTATTGAAATATTTAGGTCTGATTGTACCTCCCAAATGATGTGCTATTTACTTGTTTGCATATTTTGTGGACCTGGAAAACTAGCCTAGCCAACAAACTCACAGCCGCCAGAAACAACATCCAAAGCGGGATGAAGGTCGTCGCCACCTGGATGAAAGACAGTTGCCTCAAACTTAACTTGGACAAGACCGAAGTCCTCATCCTAGGACAGACTTAAGACAGACTTAAGTTAGGAATTTGTCTTAAGTCTGTCTTAAGTCTGTCTTAACTTTGTCTTAAGTCTGTCTTAACTTTGTCTTAAGACAAACTTAAGACAAAATCCTAACTTCTGTGAATACCAAAAGTGGTAAGTTTAGGATTTTGTCTTAAGTTAGTTCTGTGAATCGGCCCCGGAGTCCTTTATTAGAACTCTATGATCTCCACAGGCAGCTATGAGGGGGTGAAGGCGTAGTGATATTTGGGTAATGAGGCTTGTCTCAGGAACTAGCTGTGAATCTTTTAGGTAGGTATTAACCAGCTAGCCGACAATCCAAATGCAGCATTTTGGTAGACTTCAGCTGTTTGATTTACAATACAAATAAACTTTGTATCTATAAAGAAATAAGGTTGTATCACCACCTTCTTCCATGTGAGGAGAAGTGTTCCATAAGAGACGGACATCTGATTTGCCCATGTCAGAAAATAAACAAACCTTTCTTTTAAATGTGCCTCTTCCATCCCTGCGACAAAGTCCGGCCTGAACACAGAGCTTTCTGTAGATACAAAGTTGAAGACACCAGGGGCAAAGATGAGGAAGAGAGGAAACAAACGACTGACAGACAAGAAAGGCTGGCTCCAACTAATGAAGATTGCCCACAAGTAGTCTAATGTATATGGAAATGGAAATGGATATTAATAATGGCATGAGGTGATAAATTTCTATTATTATGGGGTTAGTCTGTAAATAGAAAGTCATATAATAGAAAGTAGTACATTGGAAATGATTAGTGAAAAAACGAAAATACCTCACTATTGCATAGTGGTAATAATGTTTTTGGATCTGATTCACAAAGGTTAACTCACTCTTTTGTGTAAGTTTACTACTTTTTGGTAGTCACAATCTATGTGCAGAGTTTTATGACTCCGTACTCCCTATAATCATGTGTGCAGAGTTCTCCGCACCGATTGTGAAGTCTGCACAAAACTCCACACACATAAATATAGGGGGCAGATTTGCAAGCCCCTTGCGCCACTTTTGCGTCACTTTTAAAATGGGAAAAGTGACGCAAAAGTGGCGTAAGGGGCTTGTAAATCTGCCCCAGGGAGTGGAGAGTCTTAAAACTCTGCATTTAGTTTGTGAGTACTGAAAAGTAGTAAACTTACACAAAAGTGTAAATTTACATTTGTGAATCAGGCCCTGTGCTTACATTTTGGCAAAATATGATCTATAATTGCTTTTAAGTGCTTTTAAGGTCTTCTTCATTGGGCAAGACTCACTTAAATTGTGTAGATAATTCACATTGTAGAAATTTGGACTTGAGGGTGCTTCTCAAGTACAAAATTTACACAAGGGTGCCGATTCCGATCCGGCAAAAATATTCCCCGTACGAATCGTATCTGGATTTTTTTCCGTACAAATCGTACAAGTCCCGTACAAACTGGCAAGTACGATTCGTACGTGAAAAAGACCATACGAATCGCATTGGGAAAATTCCCCGACACGTCCTCGGGTCGGGAAAAGTGTCCGACACGTCCCCGCACAGCTTTACGTACGAATCGGACAACTGAAGTCCGAGCGCGCAAGTACGAACCGTCCCGTCCGTCCGAAAATACAACCGTATGGTAAAAACACCGTACGGAGTAACGGTACGAGTCGTATGTACGAGTCGTGCCCCCACCCGTGTATGTACACCTGTGTATGTACGAGTCATACCCCCACCCATGTATGTACACCCGTGTATGTACGAGTCGTACCCCCACCCGTGTATGTACACCCGTGTATGTACGAGTCGTACCCCCACCCGTGTATGTACACCTGTGTATGTACGAGTCGTACCCCCACCCGTGTATGTACACCTGTGTATGTACGAGTCGTACCCCCACCCGTGTATGTACACCCGTGTATGTACGAGTCGTACCCCCACCCGTGTATGTACACCCGTGTATGTACGAGTCGTACCCCCACCCGTGTATGTACACCTGTGTATGTACGAGTCGTACCCCCTACACAGGTGTACATACACAGGTGGGGGTACGACTCGTACCCCCACCCGTGTATGTACGAGACGTACCCCCACCCGTGTATGTACACCCGTGTATGTATGACTCGTACCCCCACCCATGTATGTACACCTGTGTATGTACGAGTCGTACCCCCACCCGTGTATGTACACCTGTGTATGTACGAGTCGTACCCCCTACACAGGTGTACATACACGGGTGGGGGTACGACTCGTACATACACAGGTGTACATACACGGGTGGGGGTACGACTCGTACATACACAGGTGTACATACACGGGTGGGGGTACGACTCGTACATACACAGGTGTACATACACGGGTGGGGGTACGACTCATACATACACGGGTAGGGGTACGACTCGTACATACACAGGTGTACATACACGGGTGGGGGTACGACTCGTACATACACGGGTGGAGGTATGACTCGTACATACACGGGTGTACATACACGGGTGGGGGTACGACTCGTACATACATGGGTGTACATACATGGGTGGGGGTACGACTCGTACATAGGGGGGGCTGGGAGGGGTGTTCGGCTCGTACTGGGCCCCCTTTTCCTCACGCTGCGCGGCGTACTTAGCTTTTCCAGCACTTTTTGGGTGCCGTAAAAATATTGCCTTCCGGAGTGCTGTCGGTACGAATCGTACTTGCTGGTACGTAAACAGCTGTCTCACTCCGTACGAATGTCGCGTATGCACTGTCCCGGATCACATTCGTCTGTATTTTTCTGTCGGTCGGTGTTTTTTCCGATTCGTACGGAAATGGTGTTTCCGTACGATTCGTACTTGCATGTTTGTATGGTCTTTTTCCTGGGTACGAGTCGGACGGAGAAAACGCTCCGTCCGACGATTCGTACCGGGTTTCTCCAGGATCGGAATCGGCCCCAAGGCATATCTTGCTCACCTTTGCACCATAGTGAGCAGCTTAGAATTGCACGAACATGCTAATATTTTCACAAGTGCAGCTGATGAGATGATCAGCCCAGCAACTAATAGTAAATATGGATTTCACTCATTTGGTTGTTTGTGCAATGCTGTGCTGTAGATCAGCGCAAAGCATTGCACATAGGGGCGTATTTATGAGAGGCTTATGCCTCCGGAGCGTCACTTTTTCTGATGCTTCGGTGGTGCAAACCTCTCAACCATATCCATGAGGCCGCGCAACGCTACTATGCATCATTTTGAATGACCTCAAAGATATGGAGTGAGACAAAGCAGTGCAAATTGCTGCGTTGCCGCTACTCTGCACCACTGTTCCATGGGCGTTGCGGTGGGTGTTCCCATGCAACACCCATGAGTTTTGATGCTGTACCAAATTAACGTAATCACGTAAACCTCCACAACCTTACGCCTCCCCAGAGCAGAAGAAATAGTTTTATTTCTGCTCGTTTTCCCTCTTTCCAAGTGTACCGAATTGTGCAGCACACAATGAAAGAAGAAAACACCTCTCTGGATTGTTTTTGTGCAGGAAGGTGACCCTTCCTGCACAAAAACAATCCTGCATGCAACGCAGACATCCTTGCACCATGGTGCAAGGGTGCCAGCGTTGGCACTAGGCAGCCCATTGTGGGCCAGCGCAGGGGGAAGAGAAACAGCAATACAACCTTTTTCATAAATACGGGGCATTCCTTCACTTTCACATTGGCGTAGGGCAGTGCAGGAAGAAGACCTGCGCCTCTGCCCCACTCCAATTCCCTATAAATAAGCACCATAGTTTAGTCAGTTTTGGCTCTGGTGTTTTACCAGTTTGCAGTGGCAGAAGCTGGGCATGGTTGTGTAATTCTTTGGAATATTTAGCTATTTGGTGAGTTTATACAAGGCACAATGGAAGGGGCTTTTTTATTTGAATCATAAAACTTTTTTACTAAAACACATGAATTCCATGCTTCTGACTTATAAGCCATGAAAGGATGTGTTCACTTATGTAATAAGTTAGGGCCACCCATACAACCCAAAAAATGAAGCAGCAGTGCAGGAAATCCATTTTGTGTTGTATTTCCATGGAAATGTTTTGATTTTTGGACTCTTGATTCATGACCTCTTTGCAGTTTAAAAAATGTTTTTAAAAATTACATTAGCATGCCCGAGTTTTTTTTTAAGACTGCCAAACAAATAGCAAAGTGCCTAAAGTCAAATTCCAAATGTAAACATGCAGGGCATGTTTGGCCACTCTCATTGGGAGCACACCTTGTAGTAAGAGCTTAGAAACAGATGGGTTGAAAGATAAGCGTAGAAGGAAACTGTAAAAACTATTTTTTTCCCCATTTAAATACAAGATTTAACGCTGTGTAAGCAAGTTATAACTGTGCCTTGCAAAGTTAGGCCCAGCTCCTTTATTGTTCAAATATAAAATGTATGATGTGCCCACACTGAGATTTAAAAAAGGTAAGATGAACTTGGGTGCTATGTTACAAGGGAGTGGAAGCAGCATTCTATCAGCTTTCAAAATTGCAGTTTACTAAAACCTCTTTTTCGCCAGTAACTTTTAGGTATAGCCAAGATTATTTGTTCTAGCAACATATATATTAATAAAGTAAATGAAATAAGCATTTGCAATGCATCGGTCTCGCCTTTGGGACCTTATATGTATTTAGCTATGCAGCACATTAGCCTGGGTGCAGAAACATCTACTGTTCTTTAACATGGAGGGAAAGTAAGCACCAAACTGAGTGACACGCCAGGTATGGGAACACATGGAGAGAAATATTGCCTTTTAGCTGGAAATGGTATAGTCCAAAGCTCTGTCTTTAATATAAAATCACGGCCTTCAGTGATCATATCACTGAAAATACAAGATTTGTGCTCGTGGAAGACAATTTCTATGGACTGGAATCTTAAGAGTGCTAAAGTAATTCTGGTATTATACTGACCTCTGCTGGTCGTTTTCTATCAAGGAAGTTAAATAGAGGCAGTTGCCAGAATTCTTTTTTTTAAAAGAAAGCCCCTAAGCAGAAAGCAATTCTGGTATTTTACTGACCCCTACTGGTCGTTTTTTATCAAGATAGTTAAATAGAGGCAGTTGAACAGAACCTAAGCGGAAGCAGACAAGTCCTAGGGCTGAGCTCCAGAGCCCACAAAGTGCATACACATATAAGTATATACTAAAGTATATACAAGAGGCCTCGAATGCTCGCCCTAAATAATTAACTACATTTGGATTGGGTTGTCTCCTAGCATGATAAAGGATGGGTACCTCTGCCCTGAGTGACCCTAATGCAAGGAAATCTGGTAGCTTGTCTTTATTTTGGCCATTGCCCACAAAATAATCCTGCCTGGGCACTGCAGGCTTAGGCCCGAAATTGAAACGGAAGCCCAAAACTTGGCTCTGAGGTCATAGAGGGGAACCTAAATCATACCCTTGGCTGAGACCATTGTGTGTGTCCCAGGCTAAGGAAAGCTAACGGTGGTGTCTGCATACCATGCTCTTAGTCATCAGTAGCTGAACAGGCCTTTTTACCTATTCAGGGGTATGAGGTGATCCCTATACGCCTACTCAAGTAAAGTTCCAATTGCATGTCATGACAAAACTCTACATGGGCATCCCCATGTGAATGTCAACTGAATGTGCATGTATGGTAGCAGGACTCCAAATTGTCTGCAAGTGTGTATGTATACTGTTACCAGTGGGATCCATATTTGATTGCCCCTGGTCAGACACGGCACAAAATGAAGGCTTGGAAACAAATATAAGAAAGTGTATTCCAACATTCCTGAGGAGGGTGTAGTTCTAGTGTGGAAGGATGGAGACATGACTGCCTTCAGAAATGATATGCTACCTTTTTAGCAAGGGATTGATGATTAGTTCTTGGTGAGCACTGCCATTTGTTTAATAGTGGAGAATTGGGGCGAGTAAGTAATGACTGTCCAATTTAGCGATTTGAATGGAGAAAGACACAGATGTTCTGTCCTTACTCTACCTTCATTGCAGTTCAGCGATTACACCAGCGCCATGGACTGAAAGAGGAAGATCCTTCCAATGCAACTGCAGGAGCAGACTGCTGGAGGTGTCTGTGTGGGGTCACTGCTGTGCCACCTGGTTGACCATGGAGAAACGGGGGAGGGTTTGCCTAAACAAGTTCCGGGGAATGAATGCATATGATATTTATAGAGCGCACAGTCACTCAACAAGAGCATCCTGGCGCTAACCCAGACATCAGCTGCACCTATCGATCAGTGCAGAAAAGAAACGACCAAAAGACATCAACGGCGGAAGGCAGAAAGTGAGTAGAAAAGAGATCCCACCAAACTACGATAGCGAGTGGGACAGTGTATCCCATGCAAAAAAGAGCCAAGTCTTCAGACTCTTCTTGAGTACAACAGCTCATACCCTTTCCCTTCCGCCAGCACACCTACACATGGTAGTCGAGTATGAATCACATGAGGTAATTCAATATGCCTGAGGCTTTGACTGTGAACTTTTGTGAGTTAAGTGTAATAATTTGTAGAACATTGATATTACTGAGCTGGCTAGCCATTTGTTGTAGATGGGCCTGTGGGTACAGAATGCTAGGAAGCAGCTCCTCCGCAACATACTGCTCCTACCCAGTTCTACTTCAGGAAAGAAGAAAATTACTCTGCAGCCATTTAATTGCAGGAATATCTGGTCTTGAGGCAAGCTATCAATGCTTGTTTTGACTCCACAGTTATTATCCTGAACTTTCGGTTTGTAACGTTTTTAATTATGACAAAAAAAACTGAAAACACACAAAAGGTGATAGGAGTATGCTTTCAATAAATCTAACTACTGGCAATTGCTTGGGGGTAGCATTCCAACCCATCATCCTTTTGCCCACCATTCCACCTCAGATTAGACCCAGTCACATTCAAATCAGTCTTGGCCTTGCTCCAAATGGAACATCTCCCCAAATTGCCAAGCCAGGTACTCTGTGAACCAGAACACAAGCCGGTTTTACCCTGATAAACTGGGATGTGACCTGAGTAATTACCAGTGACTGAAATTAATTCAAGCATTCCATTTATCACTTTTTGGATACTATAGTGTGCCACCCTCAGTGGGACGGGTATGCTTAGATGCAGGTTCCATGCACACTGTGTCACTGGAACCAATCTATATCTGGCTGATGAGCCCTAACTAGGGTGAAACCAGTCCTAGGTTGCTTGTGTTCCGGTACAGGGGTGACCAGTCCTGGAAGTTCGGGCTAGACTTTTCCCATTGGAGCAGGATCAAGACTGATTAGCATATGGCTGGGTCCAAACTGAGATGGCATGGTGTGCAAAATAGCAATGCGGTCTGAGTAATTACCAGTGGTTCAGATTCATTCAAGCATTCAATTCATCATGTTTTGAATACTTTATTGTGTTGCCCTAAGTGGGACAGGTATACCTAGAGGTAGTTCCTGTGCTCGCTATATCACTGGAACCAAGATATGTCTTTCTGAAGAGCCCTAACTGGGGCAAAACTGACCCGTGATTGCATGTTTTCCCGTTCAGATAGAATCTGGCCTGGCAGTTTGGACTGGACTGTTCTCATTGGAGCAAGGTCATGACTAATCTGCATATGGATTGGTCCAAACTAAAGTGGTACGGTGTACAAAATGGATGAGGACCAAGTTCTTAACAGTGGCTGAGCTCGATTCAAACATTCCATTCATCACTTTTTGTATACTTTTGTGTGTCGTTCCAAGTTCCGAGGGTTATGCCCAGATGTGGGTCCCCTGCACACTGGGTTACTGGAACCATGCTATACCTGACTGATAAACCCTAACTAGGGCAAAACTGGTCCTGGGTTGTTTATGTTCTGGTTCAGGGAAAACCTGTGTACAACAATAAGGAGCTGTAGAGGGTACAAAACCTAGGTCGCCCTCCTCTCAACCAATACATTTCTCACAAACCTAGGTCTTTAGAAGGAATCCTGGTCAAACACAAAATGGTTCAGAACCCTATCAGTTAGGTTATTCTGTGCTCCCCATATTGTCAAAGCTTGGGGTAGTCACCAACAGGTTCGCCACCTTCAATTTCAATTTACAATTTGAAAAAACTTTACTTAAAGCAGTCTCCCCAATGAACCTCGTGGTGTAAAAGCTTGTGTAAAGTACACCGAATGTTTCTCTAATCATTTGATTAGTGCAGAAAACGTGAAAAAATGTGAAAAGAGACGAGATGGCACCTCACGTGCGCAACACCAATTGAGCCTGCTGACTGGTACTCATCAGCTTTGCCCACTCTTCTCATCATTGGTAGCCATCACGCTCTAAAATAAAGATAAATGTAGAGTGTCCACACTTTAAACCCAAAAGAAACTGTTGCAGGTAAGTGGTGCGACCACTGCTTTAAGTAAAGTTTTTTCAAATTGTAAATTGAAATTGAAGGTGGCGAACCTGTTGGTGACTACCCCAAGCTTTGACAATATGGGGAGCACAGAATAACCTAACTGATAGGGTTCTGAACCATTTTGTGTTTGACCAGGATTCCTTCTAAAGACCTAGGTTTGTGAGAAATTTATCAGGGAAAACCTGGCCTGGCAGTTTGGACTGCACTGTTCCCATTGGAGCAGAGTCAACACTGCTTTGCATAGGGCTCGGTTCAAACTGAAATGGCATGGTGTGCAAAACAGTGGAATGGGAGGCTGACCAGAATAATTACCAGTGGCTGAGATTAATTCAAGCATTCCATTCATCACTTTTTGTATATTTTAGTGTGAAACAAACTGATGACATGTTCTTAAATCTCTGCCCAACCTGTGGGTACTATTCATTGAATTATATAAATGTTTATCTCTTTTCTTCCTACTGTACATCATTTATAAGTAAGGTAATGTAACAAGTGTATGCAATAATGTTAACTAATCAAATGTAAATAAATAAAGTTGTCAACTTTTATAGTGAAGTTGTACCTAAACTTTAATCATGATTCCTTTCATGTTTTAATTCTGTAGAGAACCTCACAGACCTTGTACTTCATCCATGTAAATTTACTCCATGTGTAGCATAATATATTTTGTTACGATTAAAATACTTATCATTTTCTAAGATGACAAGCAATGGGCTGGGCTGGGCATTGCATTATTACATCTACCTTGTGATTGTTTGGGTTTGGAGTCTCCACCCTGAGACTCATTGAACTGCTCGCCATTGCTACTTTGAGAGTCAAGTGAAAATGGGTGCACTTAGTCTAGTGTGCAGAGCAATGACAGGACAGACCCCAGAACACAAGTGGCAAACGACCTCAACCACCCGTTTGCCCTGTCTGCCCTGTTGTTCCGCTGAACAGGGTCTTCAAAACCTATACTTGAGTTTTACTATATATAGAGATTTTATTAAGTTTTAACATTTCTGCCAATATTCTGACTAACTTATTATGGTAGTGTACTTCCCTTACTGTGCAGGACACTTTGTGCTTACAGATAAATAACACCATTCACACCACTACCTCCTGGAGGGAGTTGGCCATCTTCCTGTCACACCAGCCCATTCCATCTGCCTGTCTATTCTCTGGCGGAGAAGGGTCTCACAGACAGAGAGGAGCCTCTTACCACAGATGTGCTGGACAGGACAGTAAGCATTGGGTTTTTGAAAGTTTGAACAGAGAGGGAGAGAAATTACAATTAGGCTCAGGGCTACCATTTTGGATTTCTGCAGCATACTGAACTCGGGGATAGCGCCACATATCAGTCACGTGTTGTAAACTCTTAAAAGGGCTAGTGGAGGCCTTTATGTGTAATTTGAGTTTGGAGGCTGCCCCCATTTTCATCCTGTGTACCTGAAAAGATTCTGAAACAATTAAATAAGCTAGCCTCTTGCTGAACCACAAGGAGAAGTGGATCCATGTTCTTCCAAAGGAAAAGAGTTCCTACTCTGATACTTCCTTCCTGTGTTTTTGACCAATGAAAAGCTCAGGTAAGGCTAGTCTTAAATGAATTTGAAAAGATTTTCATGACCTCCCTGTCATTCCTCCAACTCTCCTTCAATAGTCTTTTCCAATCAATGCCTGATCTTGACATAAGTTATATTAGTTGCATTTCTTGTGAGGGTGCAGACCTGTCGTATACCAGCTGTTATAGACTGCATTCTAAGGAATCTGGTTGGGTGTCCCAATCAACAATCTAATGAATTTTTCAAGGAAGGGCTATCATTCTTTGCACAATTTTGATAATGTGACCTCCTCCTCCTCCAAATTTAGTGTAGAAAAAGTAGTTCACATGTGGCCTTAATTGTTAGCCTAATAAGTAAATGTAAATCGTTCAATATAAACGAAAACTGCCTCTGTGTCAGTCAACTAAATCTGGAAACCACAAATGATGGGTGTAACCAACTGTAAGATTGCAAGTAAAAGGTTCAATTTTATTGTTTACTCCAAGACAAAAATATTATTCTCTTTTATTTAGTGTTGCTGTCTTTATAAATTTATATAGTAAAACTCAAGTGTAGGTTGCCAGACCGTGTTCATCAGAACAACGCGGCAGACAAAGGCTACAGTGCCCCAAACATGGTGGTTGAGGTCATTTTTCACTTGTGGTCTGGGGTCTGTCCCCAATGCACCAAACAAGCATATTGCCTGTCACCATAACCAACTCAGTGTAGGCTTTACTACAAGGCAACCATTTGACACAGAGTCATAGAATTAGAAATGTATTCACAATTACAGTTGGCTAAGCAAAATAGTATCTCTTCTAAGACATCCTATCAATGATTCTCAGAGCAAACCTACTATAACCACCTTATGTCACACCGAGTGACCAACACCAAAACCACTGCCTATTACAGTAATCTGTGAGATTCTATGTAACAAAATACCTTTCAGTGGGCTTTAATTCAGAGTAATAACAATCCAACCTTAAATGCCTGTCGATTTTAACATATGCTTTTCACAGGCCCTGTGCCTTTATCAGAACATTTCAAAATAAACGAGCCTATAACCATGATCATTAGCTTGCCAACATAACCAACCCAGTCCTCTGTATCAAGTATAAACTTTGCCACAATACAAAAAGTGCAGTACCAGTATTCCTTTTAGTGGCATCACACAAGTTCGATGCAATCAAATCCTGCAGTCATGGGAACCAACATGGTGGAGCCTAAGCCCCTCTCTCAGGAGAACTGTGAAAGCTCTTTTTTTGATGATCACAAAAGGTCAACGGCAGTTGCACTGTCCAGCCAGACCAAAAACTCCATGTAGATTAGTGTAGCCCTGGGCTCTCAAATATAATATTGCACTCTGAAGACTAAAGGTAATGACTGCCTGCCCTCCTCTCATCAGTGCTGGTGCCAGAGCAAAACAAACTCTGTAAATTAAGTGAGCAGTCTAAAACACTTTAATAGGATCATAATGTCAAGTCAAAATAATGTAAAAATAATCACTGCTACATGAGGGCAAGCACTTTTTTCCTGTCCAATCAAAACATGCAGACCTGACTACCAATATGTGGGCGGAGCCAAAGCCACTCCCCTGGTAGTGCTTCTTAAAGCCCTTGTTTACGCTGATCACCTAATGTTTAGTGGCAGCAGCGTTATCAAGCCAGGCCTAAAAAATGAGGAAACTGTTTATAATAAAGTAATTGTCTCAGTTGTGAAAATTGGTTCTAATTTTAGGATAGGACCTGACCCTAATTGAACAGACAATACTATGATTGGGATTAGGAAAAGAAAGTACCTATGCAGAACTGGCAATGGTATTTTGCTACCCTAATTTAGAATGATATCTAGTCATTACAACGGTGGTTCAATGTATGCTGAGTTTATAAACACTAAGGGGCATATTTACTATACTAAGGACACCTTTCTGCACAAAAACAATCCTTGGAGAAATGTTCCACTTTCTACGTGTGCTGCAGAATGCGGCACATCTGGAAAGAGGAAATAATGGGGAGAAATAAACATATTTCTCCTTGTTACACCTCACTTGGGAAGGCGTAGCATTATGATACATTTACAGGTTTAAAGTCTTTGTTAGATCTGGGAATGCGCCAAAATCCATGGATGGATGCATGGGACCGCCCATGCATCACCCACTGAATGCCTTCCAAGTTGAAATGTAACACGACGCAGCGCAAGCAGCTGCCTTACGTTACATTTCCTAACAAAGCCATGCAAGGCCACGAAAATCAGACCTTGTTTAGCTTTATAAATTTGACTGAAGCCTTTGCTTTGTCCTTGCATCGCCTTGCATGACGGGAGGACAATGCAAAGGCTTCATAAATATGGGCCTAAGTATGATATAGTTCTTTATTTTCATTTCTAACCTTCATTAAAGTGATTACATGTATTTCTTTAATAGGGAGGAAAGTTCTTAGGTAGGGATCCAGCTATCTCATCCACCATTGATTCAATTTTCTTCCAAGAGTCCCTTGCAGTTTTGCTTTTGGGATCTGTTCAAGGGCCGTCTAGTCGATGAGATCCAGTGAAAAGCAGCCTCTGTTTGTTTTTTCTATGAGAGCGGTGTTCGCGAGCATTAGGGAAATGCTGATTGGGATACTGATCACAAGTTTAGGAGTGTATACAGACAAAGAAAGAATTGTGATCAATTTTGTGAACTAGAATATCAGGATTGCTCCTGGATGAGAGCAAACATCTTTTGTACGACAGAGAAATATAAGTTTAGGGAAGAATGCAGTTCAAAGAAATAGAGGTTTCAGCCCACCCCCACTTTTTATAACGATGCTGTCTGGGTTGGATGCACATGGTTTAATGTGAGGTCAGTCCTCCTGGAGTGGTTGGTTTGTGTTGCAGCGCAGCCACAAGCACTACTAACCATTCTAAAGAAGGAGAAACCTGCACCAGCCTGGTTGGATGGGATTTGGGAATTGTAATTTGCATACATTATAATCGATGCCAGATCTGCAAGGGCACAGATGAGGGGCTTACTGGGCCCTGAGGTGCACGCTGCCCATTCACCGAAGTACTGGACTAAGCATAATACCTGCTAAGCCTCTGTTGGACTCTCATGCATCTATTCTAATACCAAGGATAGCAGAATATGCCAATAATGGTCAATTCAACACCACTGTGTGATAAGCACGGGCAACATTGTGCTGGGGTTAGCACAACCAAGCCACAGATGGCCACAACAAGCCTAGAATTACCTGCAGTACCCCAGGGCGAGCTTTAAACCATGCAGAAGCATTATCATAGCCATGATTCTGACTCGTATTATGTCAATTTCTGCCAACTATATGCCAGGTTTCATTGCCCTCGTGTGAAGGATGCCTACAATATATCAACAAATACCAGCATTATGCTAGAGCCTGTATTTGTGCCACAAGTAGATGACACCAAGGTAGGATGCCCACAACATGATTCTGTTTCGTATGTCAAGAATGACCACCATTAGGCCAGGGCCGGTGTTATGTTAGGGGTGACCATAATTATACAAGTGTGGAAAGAATAGTCCCCATCAGGATAGAGATGGAACCTAATATGCTGTAGATGTCCCTATTTGCTGGGTGGGCCAACAAATGCAATGGAAACCTGTGATGCGAAGGGGCTGGCAGGTGGGGATACCGCCGGGATGGAGAAACACTACGCAATGGACACACATTATCAGACACATATGCACATGTAAGACCGGAACATGAAGACAAGCCGAAACACATGAACATACCCGCAAGCAGAAATGTGCAGGCATGCACACAGCTACAAACACCAACCCAATAAAGTAAGGGGCATATTTATCAAAGAGTTGTGTCACCCTTGCGCCATGCAACGGGGCGCAATAGCGATGCAACTCTTAAGTTTGATTCATCAAGCCACGCAATGCCACCTTGCGTGGGCCTGCGTGGCTCTATAAATCTAAAGTAACACAGCGCAAATCACTGCCTTCCGTTACTCTGCCCCAGGAAGGCGTTCCTTGGGTGGAACATGGGTGTTCCCATGCATCCACCCATGCATTTTGGTGCATTCCCAGATTTTCCATTTCTGGTAAACCTGGGAGTGTGTCAAAATGCTATGCCTTCCCAGGTGAGGCATAGCGAGGAGAAATATCCTCATTTTTCTTTGTTCTTTCCTCTTTCTTGTTTGGGCTGCAGAATGCAGCCCCCATAGAAAGAGGAAAATGTCTCAGGGGATTATTTTTGTGCAGGAAAGTGCCCCTTCCTGCACAAAAATAATGCTGCTTACAAAGAAGTGGTGGGCGCATTACAGGGGTGGAGCGTGGGTGTTTCCACACATCCACTCATGTATTCTGAAGCATTTCCAGATTTACCAACACTGGTAAACAAAAACAATCCCGTCTGTAATGTAGGCACCCTTCTTCCATGGTGTAAGGATGCCTGTGTTGGCTCTAGGCTGCAGATTGTGTGCCAACAAAGGCAGAGGACAGGGATGTGCCATATCTTGATAGATATGACACATTCCAGCCCTCTCCCTTTTGGGCAGTGCAGCGCAGCAAATTGTCTTGCTGTGTTGTGTTTTGTGAAATAGTACTAAATATGGCCCAAAGTCTTTGGACTGCAATCTATAATACTCGTTAAGTAAGTGCAGAAATATCCTTTTAGAAAAACCTTGTAAAAATGCTTCACACAATGTTTTTCTTTAAATTAGTTTAATGAACCTTGTATTACAAACTTCAAATTGTAATACTTTTCCATCAGTCAGTGAACAGATTTCATTCGTCAGGGCAAAAATGTTATTTATGTATCAGCTCAACGCCCCGTCTGGGGTAGTAAGCGCTGTATAGTAAGCGCTGTATAAATCTGCGTTAATTTCTGTGTAAAAAGTGCCAAAGTCAAGTAAGGTGCTAAAAAAAAGCCTCTGACTGGGATAAGTGTTTCTATTAGGCCCTAGTATGCCTTCTGGCAGCACAAGACACATGTAAACGTGTGCAGTATGTCACTCTTCAACTCGTTCTGATTGGCTGTGTAGAGCCTGCACCGCAGCCAATCACCATGAGATAAGAGCAGCATGGTTGCAGAGTCAATGCTGTCAGTCACACTGAGTGTGGGTTGGCTGCTTGTCTCTGGGGTGGCTGCTTGCCTCTTGAGTGTAAGTGGCCATTCCTCTGTGAGAGGGCAAAGGGCAGCAAATTCAGCAGCTGCCAATTAGAACTGCATGCTTGCCAGCGCAGGATTCAATGCTGCTTTAATGGCTTGTACGCCAGGGGTTACTACCCCCCACTCTGGGTTTGGCAAGGACCAGTGGTATCTGGGTGGCCTAGGGCCTGGTCCTGGCCGTGGACAACTAGGTAGTACCAGTGGGGTAGCCTAGTTGGGCCTGAGTTCTTTTCGGTTGTGTTTTTTCAGATGGAACCATGTTGATTGAGAATGGCGTAGAACCGGAGAGTGTCCCTGCAGTGCGGGCCTGCGTCCGTGTTCTATTGCCCCAAGCAGGGAAGACCATCACGGTGGTGATTGGTCTGACCTGCGTTTTGGCTGGAAGGGGGTTGTGTTGGACTTGGCCCTTCTGGCAGGTTCACCCCTGAACTTTTTTGCTTTTTACTGGTGACTTGGTGTGGTGATTTTTGGTTTCTGCGCACTTTCCCTGTGTCCCAGGGTAAAGTACGTGCACACTCTGAGTGCATGTGCTGAGATAGGCCTGCCCTCCCATAGGAATGCATGGGGAATGTATGTGTCCCTAGTAGTTCCTGATGCGTGGGGTGTGCAGGCCCGAGTTTGGTATGTGCGGACTCGTGGGAGTGAATGCTGCGCGATGATGTGTGCGGCGTGCATGTACCTAGTGTGGAAGTGCCACTTCTAGAAGTGGGCACTTCGGTGTGCAGTGTGTCTGTCGCGTGATTGGCTGATCATGTCATGTGACGGGCTAGGGATTCCCCAGAGTCAGGATGAGTCACCCAGTGGTGAATGGGGAGATCAGCAGCTAGATGGATGGGAGGAGTACACCTGGGTCCTGAATAGGACAGGGTTTTCCACACACAATGCTGGCCCCGCCCCCTGCGGTGCGACTGACGACCCTAGCCCTGCCAATGAATAGAGTGAGGGGCTGAGCACATCAAGGGTGCTCCCCAACCAGCTGCGACTGGTTTTCCCCCTCACCCTGAACCCAGACGAAGGGATTTGGTGTATAAAAAGGGGCTGTGTCCCCTTACAAAATGTTCTTGCTCTGTCTTGAATCTACTAGGGGCGTGCTACTGGTGGGGCCCAGGAGGGACCGCCATGGGGGCTACCTCCCTGCTGGAGGGCCCTGTGTGCTGGCCCCTGGGCCCTACCTTGCCCCCTGGATGCCTTCAGGACCTTCTGGACCCTTGTGACTTTCCTTTTACCTTGCCAAGGCTTGATGCTGGCCTAGCGCCCTGGGAGCGCTTTATTTTCCTTACAGCAAGGTGCTTTTCTGGTCCTGAACATAGCACCTGGAGAGCGCTTTATTCCCCCAGAGAGAGGAGCTGGAGCTGTGCAGCGTTGCGCTGCTACGAGCGAGAGAGGGAATCCCCAGCGTAGGGATTCCCCCATGATGCGTGCCTTGCGGGTGCCCACCCCGCTTATCTGGTTGCCGAGGGTGCGCAGGTGCCCACCCTGCGTCTTCATTGGATATTCAGGAGTGATGCGGGTGCCTACCCCGCTTATTTAGTTATTTAAAATTGCGGGTGCCCACCCCGCACTTTGCCCGCAAAAGAAATCACCGCCGCGGCCCGAGCCGCATTCAACATTGCCGCTGAGCCCGCGGCCCGCCTGGTTGTGGGCGGGGCCACGGGACGGAAGCGGAAGTGCCGCCATTCCCGGGAGAGGAGGAGGCCCGGGTGAAGTTAGAGCGCAGCGCGAGGCTCCCATCTGCAAGGGAAGCCCCACGCCGAATGAGAAGTTCTACCGCTGAAGAAGCCCCGCGAGAGAAGAGTCCGCGTTGGGACGAACCAAAGAGGAGTCGACCAGGAGTCCAGAGGGTTCTCCCTGCTCCCCAGCCTTCTGTGCACCCGGCCGCTGGAGCGAGGGAGAGTGCCTCCAGTGAAGCCGAGCCTGCCGGGGATCCTGCAAACCGGTGAGTGGGGGCTCCGTGTGGGCGGATGTTGGTGCCGGTTCGAGGCACGGTGCCCAGGCTGATTTCCTGAGCGGCCCCCGCCTGATAGGGGGGGCCGCTCCAACGAGGATGGCATGGGTTGTTTTCAGGACCTGTGTGGGGTTCTAGCGTCAAGGGCACAGATGTGCCAGGCCCCCCGCTTCCACTTGTGACTTCAGCTGCCCCGCTTGCAGAGGGCAGCTGCACCGAGGGGCAGTGTTGCTTTTAGAGCGCGAGTGCGCTCCAACCAGGGGCATAATTGTTATAGAGCCCTGAGGCTCCAACGAGAGGGCCAGTGTTGGCAGTGGCGCCGCCGTAGCGGGCCACTGTAGTTCTTGGGGACATGGTGTGTAGAGCCCAGAGATGGCTCCCACGTTTGGCGTATATTGATTTCAGGAGCCCGTGTGCTCCATGCGGGACATGTTGTTTTTCGAGCCTAGGTGGCTCCAATGTTGTGGATATTGTTCCAGGGGCTAGTGAGAGCCCATGCCTACTATTGACCTCCCCCAGCTGCGCAGCACTTAGTGCCAGCTGCAGCGTTTAGGCCCTGTGCTTGTCCCCAGCTGCCCAGCAAGTAGTGGGCAGCTGCTACGTTTAGGTTTTGGCGCAACCTGGACTATAATGTGATTTTGGGTGCTAGGAAATGTACTGTGTAGTATGTTTGGCGCACCCTGTGTTCATGCTTTTGGTGCTAGGAAATGTACTGTGTATAGTATGTTTTGCGCACCCTGTGTTGTGTACCTCTAAATGTGGTCTTTTCTGCCTAGGAGGTTGTTTTACCTGAGTAGGTTGATGGTAGGGAGAATGTACTTCCCTGTGTTATGTACGCCCCTAGTGTAGGTATACTTAGATGGCTAGGTCTAATGCGTTAGACTTGCGAGAAATTGCATAATGTGGTTTATGCCCCTGTGATGGATGCAGGATAGGTTTTATACCTGATGCTAGTGTGATGACGCTGAGGTCATTATTGCGCCAGTAGATACTGGTTATGTTCTACATGTACACTTGGTAATTTGTGTTATGTTCTAAGTGCTAATTCCTGACAGTGGTCCATGTGGCCCTGTCCCCTGTACATATAATCCCTTGTAAATTCTGCCCGTGCCTGTTGGCACATTGTAGAGTGTGTGTTTTTATCTAATGTGTTGTGTATAATACAAAGGCTATTTTTATAGAATACCTTGTGTGGAGTTTCCTTTGTGGTGGGCCTTGGGTGTTGTTGCTGGGTGCGCGCGCAAACGCTTTACACATCGCCTCAGGGATAAGCCTGTCTGCTCGTGCCAAGCTACCAAGGGGGTGAGCAGGGGTTATCTTTGGCGTGTAACTTCCTTGCCCTGACTAGAGTGGTGGTTTCTGCCTGACTTTGGCGCAAGCCTTAGCCAGCCAGAAATCCCATTTCTAACACAGAGTCACAAACATGTCATGAAACGCAGCGCAGTACCCAAAGAGGCTGGGCTGTGTTGCGTGACAGGGAGAGAGCAAGAGAGCACCATATTCAAAGAGCTATGGTACTCTCCTCCCCTCTGCCTAGTGCCGGAGCTGACTTGTGCTGTTGTGCACCATAGTGCTAGAGTGCATGCCTGAGTCTATCATATGTTCTGTACAGGAAGCGCACGCTTCCTGTACGAAATACTATTGCTAGACAAGTTCAAAACATTTTCCTACTTTGTATTTCTGCTGTACAGTGCAGCAGACATTGAATGTCGGAAAATTAAGGCGAAATTAAAACATTTCTCCTTTTAACGCCTGCTTTTCAGCTGCGTTCATTTTATTGCTAAACCCTATCTACTAATGGTAGTAGATAGTGTAGGAAGGTGGAATATGACTACATGGTTGCCCCCACTTTTTTCCTGGTGTTTTGATGGTTTTTGACTTAGTTTGGCTGAGAACCTGCTATTCAGGTCCCCAGCCTATCTGCTTTCTCTTATAAATTGATTCCATGTACCTTAGGTACATGACAGTATGGATTCGGAGGTGCCCTTATAGGTCCCTAGTATATGGTATACTATGTACCCACGGCATAGGTACCCCAGAGGCCTACCAGGGGCTAAAGCATTTATTATGCCACCCCTGGAAAGCCCTCTAAAATGACACCTCAGGTCTGCTACTGCAGCCTGGGTAAGGTGGTGCATGCACCCCTTACTGAGATGTAGGTTCACTATATCTCACCTATCACTGCACATAGAAACCTATCAGTCACCCCAATGGCAGGCCTTATCAATCCTAAAGGCAGGGTGCTTGGTTATATGTGAGAGGGTGCCCAGGCATGAGCCGAGCCCCTCTGCAGCCTTTGGGATCTATCCTCCGGGGTTCGTAGTAGTGCAGCCTGACCATACACTCTTAAGTGCATTATATCTAAAACGGTTAATGCTAACTTCGGAATGGCTGCACAGAAACATGTCATGTTTGTTGTCAAACACCTTAGAATCATACCCCCACACCAGTTCCTGATGTGAGAATATGATCCCACCCTTCTAGAGGGAGAGACATGGCAGCACCGGTATACCCGGTACCAACTTAACAGAGCTCTGGCATCACAAAATGGATGCTGCAGCCACAGACACGGGTCTGGCCTCCTGCTGCTGACCGAAACTCCGGCAGGGGAGACCTGGACAATAGGTTTCTTGTCACAGGGAGGTGTAACCACCTCCCAAACAGGCTGATGTGTATTGGGGCTGGATGGGAGCACTCTCAGAGTGCTTTGAAGTCCTGCACTGGGGGCACATTTGGTGCCCCTGTGCATAGTCCAGGTCAAACCGGTTCAGGGGCTTCCAGCCCCTGCTCTGGCGCAAAACTGGACAAAGGAAATAGGTGTAGCCACCCCTCTTTCCAAACCCTCCCATAGGTTTGTCCCCTGAGTTAGTCCAACCCCTTCCTTAGGTATAAGTAAGGTACCCCTGGCAACGGGACTTTAGATATCCCTGGACGAAACTCTGTAACTGAATCCTGGAACTTCGACTCTCTACTCTAGACTAGAGGACGGAAGAAATCTCCCTTGGGGTCAAGGAGTGACTCCCCTGCTTGGCAGGCACCAACAAAGCATTTGCCAGTATGCATCTCCGAAGCTCCCGCCGGATGCTGAAGACTTTGCAACACAGGAAGAGGATTTCCAGACTTCTCAGAGACAGACCCGAGTCTCCAGCAAAGCTGAGACCCACTGTCCTCGTGAGTAACGTGGAACCAGAACTCCTGGTCCCCGTGCACATTTGCAAGTGCATTGACTTCTCGATGTCTCTAGAAGTTGTGCTTTGGGTTACCTTTAGCCCCCACCTCGAGCAGAGAATCCACCGAAGATTGTTGGCCTAGTCACCCCGAGTGACCCGTGGGCCGCCATTTTGTGATTCCTATCGAGGTCCCTTCGCGATCCCTGGTCCGTCGACAGGTGGGTCCCTGTGAAGGTAACTTTGATTTTCCTTGGGTTTCGCTGGTTGCTCCACACTTGCCTTGACTCTCCACCGAGTGGTGAGTCCCTCAGACCTTGCTGGTCTGCACCAAAGCAATTTACCCCTTTCTGCATGGGTTGCTGTTGCCAAGGCTTGTTGTGTCGAATCCAGGCACCGACGCTGCAGCACTCGACATCGTTTGTGGGACAGCTTGAATCCAGCTCCTGGTTGTCCTTGATGCCTCCTGGTCCTCGTGGCTGAAGAGTCAAGCTTCACCTTCTTCACCTGAAACACCCGACATCGGTGGGCATTCGTCTATCGTGCCCCTGGTCACTGGCAAGTGACCCAGACTCTGTCCCCTCTGCTTTCAGGTTCTTCTCGACTTCAATCCAGGCTTGGATCTCTTCGTACACGTCGCATCTTCCAAGCAGCAGCGCTTCTTTGCCAGCTCCCATTGAAAACGACGACACGACCCGACACCATTTGACACCTATGCACCCAGCTTCCCTGGGTGAGGTAACTCGAGTACTACGGTGCTCCCGTGGGTTTTGACCCTAGAACTTCCTAAGTCCAAAAGGGTTTGGTCCTAGCTCATCTCTAAGTGTCCCTAATCTTTAAAAATCTAACCACGACTTTCCCCATAGAAGCTAATGGGAGCTTGCGGCTGTGTTCTCAGACTGCACACGGCCCCCGTGGGTCCCCTGTGTCACTACCTTGGGTGGTTCCTTGGGGTCCCAGCGATTCTACAGGCTCTAGGCTTTGTGTCTAGTTAAGTCGTGGTTCTTATACCACTATTTTAGTATATGGTTTGGCTCGCCCCTAGGGCCTGACGTGTATTTGTGCTATTTTACTGTAAAATTTGAAGTGTAACTTATGTGTTTGGACCTCTAGCCTCTTAAAGAGACTAGTAGGGTGTATTTAGAAATAAATACATATATTATCTATATATCTACCTGGTGTGGTTCCCTTTCACTTGGTCATTCAAGAGATTATAGACTGGTAAAACAAGCTGCTTTACATTCCTTCAAGACTTAGCCTGAAGGCTGCTCTCCATAGCTACCACTAGGATAGCTTTCAATAAAGGTTGTCTTTAACCTATAATCAATAACGGGTTGTTTGGACTGGTACAGGGTGCCCACTATAACTAGTGGACAGCATATACCAGGCCAACTTCTCACAGATAGCGTTTTGCATCATAAAGCATGGGTGATTGCATGGGAACGCCCATGTACCACCCATGTAACGCCCCCTTCATGCAAAGTAATGTAAAGCAGCGTTTCGCACTGCTTTGTGTAACTTTTCCATAAAAATAAAAAAATGCAGATAACAATTTGCACTGGTTTGTTAATCCCCAAACCAGTGGCGGCTCCTCCGCCAAGGTGGAGGAGCGTCGCCCACTGCTTTTCAGCAGTATGAAAAAGGAAAAATAAAATTAAAATAACAAGATGCTATTATCATTTTATTTTTCCCTGCTGAGCCAGTTTTGCGGGGCGGGCGGGGCTGCTCTGCTCACAGGGGGTTGGGGGGGACTGGTGGGCACTCTGTAATTGCGCATGACGGCTTGGTCAGCGGTCTTGGGCCGGCCAAACAGTCATACGCACTTAGCATGTTCCGGTGGAGAACATGTACAGGCTCATAGTCCTCGTCTGAGCGGCGAGCCACACGCTCAGACCAGTCACGAACGGTGCTGACAGCAGCGTTGAAATTGACTTAGGAGAGAGCCTGTGAGCTTCCTGCTTCCGTTCCGGCCGGACTCGTTGGGAGGAGAGACGCTGTGATGAGGTAAGTTTATTTTTATTTTTATACACACTCCCCCCTTCGTGCCAGCCGCCACTGCCCTACAGGCTTAGCGTTTGATGTGCATTAAAAGAGTAACGCTAACCCAACGCTAAACTTTTGGGAATCTAGTCCTAAGAGGCTGAAACTGTGACGAGCCGCTTCCTAGAAGGTGGCAACGTACGATTCCTAAAGGTTTTGTGATCTTTAATGCATGTTGAGAGGGAATCCAGAACTTTAGGCCGAGGACATCGATTCTCAGTCCAGCAGCCCTGGGTTTCAAGTGCCAGAGAAGGGCCATGGTCGATCTTTGGGACTTGGGCAGGTGGTGTCAGTCAATAAATCGTTTTCTGTTTCCCTGTGGTAACACTCACATCAGAAAAAAAAACATAACTGTTGCCGTTATTTCCTCTTTCCTTGGTTCATAAACAACAAAGAATTACTATTTTTACAGTTTGCTCTATTTTTTTCATTTGTGCAAAACATTCCTTAATACAGCTCTGGTGCAGTGCACTTGTGCAGCAACGGCTGCATGGATGGACCAGTGCAAACATGATATAAAACACACACACGAAGCACCCGGTGCAAAGCACATACTTTCCACATAATTTAGAAAAATGCTTCTGTGTTGGTAGTTAATTGCTAATGTGCTGAAGTGATGAAACATGCATGTAGCTTGGCCGTTTTTGACCTTTTATAACCGAGTGTTAGCAAATGTTTTCATAAAGTGAACTGTGCCTCTGTGGGTGACTGACTGTACTTCTTTCCGCCCCCCTGGTTCGGAAATTCTTACTTACGCATTGCATTGCTTTCAATGGCAACGCGTGCACGTTTGGCGATTCCCTTGCGGGAGCGAGCATCGGTGCCATATGTTAGCAATTATCGCGCCTGGCTGCTCGCTCCCGCAAGGGAATCCGGCACAGGCCCCCTCCTCTCTCCTCTCCCCCTGCTGCCGCGCACGCTTGTTTGATTCTCTAAACAATCCCAAACATTCAGGCATTACACACAAACATTGGCACCATCGTTCACAAAAGACCACAATGCCAAATGGTGGGCTAAGCGCTGCTACCTTGCCAACATGTTCATATTAAACTCATATTCACGCTTAACCCTGCAGCAGCCAAACAACACCTTAGACCCTACCCCGGACACTAACCTGTGCAGACCAGAGTATCAAATCCATGGTACTGAATAGATTAAACGAAATCAATGGGAAGTCTTGCGGCATGGAGCTGAAAAGTGCTTACTTGCTATACTAAAGACTGTACAAATGCTAGTTAACAATAAAAATGGCATGAATTGTTAAAAAGTGATAGGAGACTCGTTTGATTTTGAGCTCAGAAGGTATGGGGACGGGCGGGTTAGGGCTCTGCTTCTCCCTCCGGGTGTGAGAACTCATTACTTGTTCATTTGCACAGGCCGCACCTCCAGTTTCTTTTTAAGGACCCCAAAGGTTGTACTGGAGCATATTCTACATGCTAGAAGTTCTGATCTAAAATGAATGATTTCTTAAACTGAGGAAAATTAATGTTGAAAGGGGTCATACCAGGGCCACACGTTTAGGAAGCAACTACAAAATCCTGAGACAATATACCTCTTGTCAGCCTCTTTCACCCCATGACGAGCCTGGAAACAGAGCACTGCCGTCTCCTTCATGCTTGCTAACCTCGGCCAATGTAAAACTTTTAAAACTTTTACAACTTTCACGGGGGGCCTTGCTGAATAGTGGCGACGGCTATGAGGAAAAGTTTAGATGTTTAAAAAAAGCCAAGTGGTCGGTCGGTCAGTCAGTGCCCTGCTGTGGGTGAACAGATTAACAAATGCATGTCGACGGAATCCGGATAAAGTAAGTTCCGATGCTTTCGGCCCGACATTAAGTGCGACGGAACAGAGGCATCCTGTTGTAGTTTTTTGGTAAGTATGGGGATTGGAAGACGTGTGCCTTAAAAACAATCTTACATTTGTACATCTCAGCGCCTTGCGACATGCTGTTTTTGTAATAGAGTGCTCAATGATGCAGAAGGAGTGCGTCAAAATATTGTATTGTGTTTTTTCATTTAAAATAAAACATATATATGCAACATTTCCATGGCAGAGAAATGTACTCTTAACTTGTTTGAACATAGCCTTTATTTTCAAGGAAAGAGGCAAGGTAATAGGCAGATTAGCCCAGAAGGCTGCATATAGACCACACAGCAAACAAGCATTGGCATAGCCAATAGATCTCGCCTTTGGGACCTTATCAGTGTTTAGCCATGCAACACTCAATGTTGTTGCACCAAGGATATTGTGCTGGATAACTAAACACTTATAAGGTGCCAAAGGCGAGAACAATTGGCTATGCCAATGCTTGTTTGTTAGGCACAGGGAGATTAAGTGATTTGCCGAGAATCACAGGATGTTCAGCGTCATTGCCGAGACTCTAACCCGGTTCCCCGGATTCGAGGTCAATCGCCCTAGCCGTTAGGCCAACTCCTCTCCCTGTGCGAATACCAAGGCTGCATAGTCCTGAATTAATCTCCGGCTTCTTTAATCCACTGCCAGCCACTCCCCGCCCCTTAGTCTCACCCTTTTACGTTCCTACTTTCTACTTCTGTGATGGTTTTCTGTCTTCTCTTTCTCCTTTTTCCCTGTCTGTGTATTTTTCCTTCTCTTGCTCTCGAGGAAAAGTCAGATCAGGAAAAATAAGGGCTGTGGCCCCCATAGGCTCAAGTTGAGCACTGTGAGTTCTTCCGAGGGAACTTCTGTCAACTTTTACTTTATTAGATCATCCTCCCCACTCACACGCCCCCTTGATTATTTTAGATTATTTTCATTTACTTTATGCTATTTTTTATTTGGAGTTATTGGCGGGATTACGAGCTATATTAAGGCCTTTATTTACAGCGCTAAAAAGAGGTGTAGCAAGCGCTATGTCAGGATAGCCTCGTTATTATCAAGAGAAGTTGGTACAGCTGTCATTGTGTATGGAGCACTTAGAGCTCCCAGTGGTACCTGAACTACTTTCAACAGATAGGGCGCGGTTCCTCTGAGGCTGGTAGTACAACTCTCGAAAGACCATTGATCCTATAGTGACTCAAGAGCCTTGGCAGGCAGAATCCTGCATCTCTGGTTACAGGCCTTGGAGGATTTGGGCTTCCAACTGACAGCCAATGGAGTCTCCCAAAGTTTGTACTCACCTGTGGGTCTTGTTCACATATCTTCCCACATAGCTGTTCTACCCTTTAAACCAGGGTTCTCCAAAGTCGGCCTTGGAGGGCTGGATCCATGCCAGATTTTGAAGATACCTACATTTATCTAAATGGGGATATGCTAAAAATCTGGCATGGATCCGGCCCTCCCGAACCGACTTTGGAGAACCCTGCTTTAAATCCCAACAGTCGGCTGACCAGTAATGGCCTTGTAAAGGTCACTGTAGCTTTGCATAAGAAGAGGCTGCATGTGTCAATGGAGCTGGAAAAAAATCATTTTTCTCTGCTTAAGTTGAGGACCTTCCAGAGCAAGAAGTACAATATCATGGTTTGATTTGATTTGTTTTCTTTTCTATAGGATTTTGTTGTATATTCGGTTTTTGTTTGTAGTAGGCTTAAGTTGTGCATTTTCTGTTTTACAGTTTGTGTGGGGTGGTTTCCGGGTCTCTCTTGGCATTTCCTGTGCATTATAGATCTATCAATCAATCAATCAATCAATCAACTAATCACACCTAGAGACTCAAACTCAATTCAATGTCAATAAATTGATGAAAAGCATTTTATAGAGCGCTAACAGCTTCTCCCAAAGAAAGTATCCCTGCACTAAGCTAACATTATAATGGATCCAGAGTACACCCCTCTAAAGATGGGGATCATAAGAAAACAATGAACGAGCTATGGTCGCAGTCTTGAATTTCAGTGTCTGTGCTTGGATGTTGATTTAGTAAATCACCAGGAGTGGCTGAAGAGGTATTGGGCTATGCCGCCCCCCATGACTTCGTAGGGCCCTATTTACAACTTTGGCGCAGTTGCGCCGGCTCTCCATTGGCACAGCTGCACCAAAGCCACGTGAGAACTGCCCGCCCTATAATTACTTTTTTAGTCATTGGCAGGCATTTCCTTTGCCGTTCCCAGGGTGGTGCCTTTAAAATAAGCCCCGCAATGGGAACGTCAAAGAAATTCCAGCACGGCATGGACTGACAAGTCCATGGTGTGCTGGAACTTCTGTGCATGCACACATTTTGTGCCCCACTGTGTGCATCCACAAGGCGGGAAGCACAAGGGGCCCTGCAGGGCCCTCTTTCTTTCCTCACCACCACTGTTTTCATGGAGGAAAGACATCTGTGAAATCAGTTGCAGTGATGAAAGTTGTTATATGCTTGGCAGGACCACGTGGTCTCGCCAAGCACATAGGTACCTCTGGACCACCGTGCCCCGCCGTTCCCTGGTGGAGTAGTCAATCCCAACATGGCACGACCACTAGGATTGCATTGTGGCAGTCACAAAACTGCCACTGCCGCACCACCACGAGTCTGGTGGTCCTCAGCCCGCCAGACTCGTAATCGAGCCATTAGTGTTGACCCTTTGTCTCAATCCTAGGCTCCAGTAGTGTCCTATTTGCTGCTGAGGTTTCTAAGGCATAGGGAGGTTTCCAAAGTGTGGTTAAGAAACAAAATTTGGCAGTGACAACCCTGTTGTCCTTTTATGTTATGTTGCAAAGATTTATACTACACATGCAGTGCTTTATTTGAGCCGGTTGTGTCCGGTGCTCTGCCCCGGCACTTAATTGTCAGCCTTGGCACTTATGATAGAGTTCCACATGGTGGCGCTGTTTGTTCAATTTAGAGACGAGCACAATAACATTTCTTTGTTAATTCAATATACCTTAAAAATGACTAATACCTGCCTCCCAAGCCATTCTTATTTGCCTGGGAGCCTGGAATAGTGTAAATTGTCACATTGGGAGGCGTGTGATACTTAATAGTTGTGTTCGTACTGTCATTGGCAGCGGTGGCAGGGTAATGGGTGGTGCAAGCTTCACTGGCCTCCTGCCAAGGGCCCGGCACTTATTTTTTCACAAATTAAGTACTGCACGCATGACGGCCCAGACAAGGGATTCTCAGTGTGTTTGTTGCAATAGGGGTTTGCCCTAAACCGAAAACAGCCAGGACTTCAGCTGCTTGAGGAAACTCAGATGACTGGATAAATTCCTTAAATGAGTAGGCAATGTATTCCATAACATGGTGCCATAACACAAAAGGAGCTTTCCCCCTTTCGGCCAGCTTGCGGCGTGGCATCACTGCCCGATTGAGGTCTCCAGATCTTAACACCCTAGTTGGGCTGCAAGGCTGAAGTAAGGAGAACATTCTTGGTGCACCCATCTCTTTAAAAATTAGATGGGCCACGTATAACGCCATAAATTGGATGCGCTTCTCCACAGAGAGCCGGTGTAGGGTGCGGCGTTGTTGAGAGACTGAGCAGGTTGTAGGCATCTGGCATAACAGCCTTTCTGCCGCATTCTGGATAATCTGCAGTCTCTTTTCACATAGCCAGTGGTACCCAGATACAAGATGCTACAGTGATCTAGGCGCTGGATCCTTCCTGAGCTCTGAGACAAGGGGTAGCACGGTTAACATCCGGGGTAGCAAAGTCAGCCACGGGCTGCAAATGTCCGCGGCTAGCCTTAATCGACGGCCTTGAAAATAACTTAACTCTGTTTAAAGACGGGCATATTAAGAGGGGCCAGGCATATTTCATGCCCCCTCTCTTTTTAGCACCAATGTAGGTACGTTCCATGGGATCCTGGGTGACAGGGGGCGTCAGAGGCACTCCTAGTGTAGTCTGTGAAGAAGCAGCTTTTTTTCAATATAATACCTCGATATGTATTCCTTTTGGGGTCTGTGAAGGGTTCACGCCCCTGAACTTGGCTGAAAAACAGACGTGTCATCCATCTACAGTGAACCTCTTCTCATCAATTTTTCCCCCACAATTAGCTTCGAGAAGGTTATTCTGTGATAAAAATCGGGCACTTCTGATGGGTGATAACCTCAAAACAAGAGAAAGGAAGACCCTCCGTGAGTCACCGACCTGTTTGTCTTTCTGGGTTGTGTGGTTGGTTGGGAAGGGGAGGTTTAAGCTCCGTAACACAATTGCCCCAGAGATAATGTACAGGGGCCCTCAGCCCATCTGATCTTCAACTTCAGGAACACAGAACTTCACGTGCTCACTTCGCGATTTCTGGTGCCTCGAGATTTCTACTCGAGTTGCTGGTCCACGAACAGATATCTGATCTATAAATGTCTCAACAATTTAGCTCTTTAAATCCAGGAGAAAATCAACAATGTCAGCCTTGAGTACAGACATCATGATACCTAAAGCTTCTAACAATCCCAAGACATATCGGCGCTGGCAGACGTAAAAGTGCTTTTTACGTTTCTTTATTCAGTTGGCACTTAAGATAATTTAGTTTCAAGAGTCCGCCCTGTAAATTATAAATAATAAAATTGTTATATTTTCTATTAAAAGTTAATTCCAAACGTGTGTGTGGCTGGTTACCTGTCAGAATACAGTTATCCTTTTTTGGGTACCTACGTCAATGATACTGACACAGAGAGGCCTTGGGAGGAGACATACAGGACTCTGACCTTGGATGAGGGTATACTCTGGTATTTAAATGGCGAATATCTGAGAATTACAAAGACCCGCCCTAGGTCAAGTATGTCCAGACATTTAAAAAAAAAATCTGCAGAGTGGCTCACCAAAAACACTGACAAACTTTGTCCTAAAGCTAAATTTGTGACTGTGGAAATCCCACCGTGGTGGCAGAATGTCAAATACTCTTATGGGTGCAACATTCCATTCAGTCAATTTTCATTCTGTGACGCGGGAATGGCAGTGCTTTGATTGCACAGTGGAAATTCCGAGCACTTTTGTTCCACTCCAGTGTGCACAACGATTAGTGAAACTGGTCCGTAATCAGAATGTGAGAGTCTTGAGGCTGCAAATGCAGAGTGCACTCAGGATTCACTGGAGGTGACATCATGGAGCTGGCCTGGACCCATTCAGAATGGAGCTGGCCTGGACCCATTCAGAATGGAGCTGGCCTGGACCCGTTCAGAATGCAGCTGGCCTGGACCCGTTCAGAATGGAGCTGGCCTGGACCCGTTCAGAATGGAGCTGGCCTGGACCCGTTCAGAATGGAGCTGGCATGGACCCGTTCAGAATGGAGCTGGCCTGGACCCATTCAGAATGGAGCTGGCATGGACCCATTCAGAATGGAGCTGGCCTGGACCCATTCAGAATGGAGCTGGCCTGGACCCATTCAGAATGGAGCTGGCCTAGACCCATTCAGAATGGAGCTGGCCTGGACCCATTCAGAATGGAGCTGGCCTGGACCCATTCAGAATAGAGCTGGCCTGGACCCTTTCAGGTACGGATGCCTGTGTGGTGTTCAGATGCCAGTGTAGAAGCTGGCGAAAATAGGAACTTTTAGGCCAAAATTTACTAATTTTTCACAAAATGCAGCAGAGCAACGAAACCTGCTGGGGTGCCTTGAGCAAAGGGGAAAACACAACTCCTTTCTCCTGAGATTGACCCCTCCGCGGGTGCACAAGCATGCTGCTCGCATGATGCTAGCCTTGCACCAAGGTGCAGAGGTGTAGGGGGGTGACAATCCCCTGCCGCCCATGTGGTGTAGAGGGCCCCCGGGTGGGGGAGGGGCACCCTTCACAGAAGGCCCCATTCGGCCAAAGGTCAAAGAATATCTGTGAGATATGGGAGACTCGGGCCCCTTATGACATTCTGCAGGGGTGGGGGGGCATCATTTTGCTTTACACCACTGTAGAGGTGAGTGGGTGCTGTCTAGTATAGGATTTGTACAAGAAGCATACCCACCCAGTGCAAATTCCTATGCCTAGATAAATCAATCAATTAATCCGGAATTGTAGAGCGCGGCTTATCACCCACAAGGGTATCCAGGCACTAGATTCTTGCTGGGCTTATAGTCAAAAAGCCAGACCAACTCAGAAGCCCATGCAGTAGACATGCAGCGTGCATTTTTTTTTAAAGAATTCAACCCTTTTCAACCTTCTTAACTGATGCTTCAAGGAGGTGCTAGTTTTTGACACAAAGTCCGGCCTAGCTGTCTTAGTAGGTTGGACTTTGCATCAAAACCTATGGGTATTTGTGCTGACCTGCCCCATAACATTCCTTTGATGCAAAGCAATACAAAGGGACGCAAGTGAGTTTTTGTACTGAGACAAGGCCTCCTTTCTAGTGCAAGACTTCTTGAGCGCTGGATAGGAAATAATCTGGTGAGATTTTGCAATGCTTCGCGTCGCTTTGCACCGGTGCAGTCCTTTACTAGATCTGAGCCTTAAGCCATCCATGGGGATAAATGCAATGAAGCCAAAGGGAATGTGTCTGTTTCCACCGGGAGATGGAATGAAAGGTACTAGTCATGTGTTACTGCTGCCCTAATGCAGCATATTTACAAGCCCTTAGTGCCACCGGAGTGTCACATTTTTAGACGCACCGGTGGCGCGCCACCATTTTCCATATATACAAGGTGGCGCTAACCTTGCAAATATGCCCCTTTTCGCAGTCCTCTGCGGCAAAGGGGCGTGCAATCGGCGTTGCTGTGGGCGTTTCACCGCAGCACCCATTGCTTTTTGATGCTGCCCAGATTTACAAGGCTGGGGCAGGGCCACGAACTAACACCATGGAATACCAGGGGCTAGAATGGGGCAACAAGAAGAAATTATTAATTTCTCCTAATTTTTTGCTCTTTGAAGCGCACATAGAAGGCTCAAATCGCCATTAATTTATTGTTCATCCCTTCCTGCACATAAACAATCGTCCCTGTAGCGCAGGCACCCATGCCACATGGTGGCAGTGTGCCTGTGCTGGCGCTAGGCAACTTTTTTTGCACCAGCGCTGCGGGAAGCACAGGGATGCGCTGCATTCTTGTGAATACAGCGCACCCCTGCATTTTTAAAATGTCGCAACACGTTGCCAAATTTGGCGCAGCTCCGCGCTCCGACATTTTCTTGTGAATACGCCCTTCGGTTTGTTGTGAATTGGTAATTAAAAATTTCAGTGAGTTTAATTAAATTGCTGATATCTGGGTGCGAACCACGTATAACCAGCTCAGCTACTTGCACGGCCAGCTCCGCATTTCATCTTTCAGCATTAAGGACATTGAGTACTGTTACGCTGGGTAACTGTCACACGTCATTTATAGCGCTTAGAAACTGTGATCTGCAGCAAGAAGGGACTTATCAAAACAACAAGTTATTATTAGAATGAAACCAGAATGATCTTACCCCCCACTTGTACGAAGAAATGCACCAGGGAGGCGATGAGAAGGAGCAGGAGCTGTCGGCGACACATGGCTAGTCGCGAGGTACTTGTTGCTGTAGCATCGTGTGGCTTTAATGAAGGCGCTGCCGGTTTCGCGCGGAGTTAGAGAATCAGCATGGTCGCCCCCACGCCCCCTGTTCTTGCACGAGCCCGGCTGTATGATATAATAACCCTCTCTCACTGGGCCGGAGGGCAGTCACAACAAGATGAAAGCCGGGACCGCGAGGGCGTGTCTTGCAGGTCGCTTCTTCCCCCCTTGCGCTGTTTGCGTAGGTGTCTTGACTGAACGTCACATGAAACGGAAACGACTGCCCCCACCCCAGTGATAAACGCCCCCGCTGTGGTCTGTGTTCAGACTGCTTCCTCCTCGGTTAGGGGCGAGCTCACAGAAGCCTCTGAGACTGAACTGTCCTACATGATGGAAAAAAAAATGTAAATCAGTGAGCGGTGTCCCTCGGCTGCCAAAATTCTGAAAGGTGCTAGGACAGGGGAACCCCACGACAGGGGTGCAAAGAATTAAAATTCCGCGATGAAGATGTATCTTTCCGTCTTTTACACATTTTTTAAAAATTTTTATGAACGTTGCTCAAGTTTGCCTCTGAGCGAAGATTCCAAGACAAAAAATCCTACCACATCATTTTCAAAGTTTTATACTAATGTAGTGTTTCGCAATTTTTTCAATTTTTATACCCTGCTAAACCTAATGTTATTGCTTTTCAAGCACTGTTCTGGAAGCTTGCAGTGTTGAACATATCATCATAAGATTTACAGGAGCTAAGTCCACCAGTTTTAAAGCCCCTGGTTAAGTCGGGAAAGTTGCTAAGAGGGTGATTTAATGAGGCATGGCCCTGGAGTAGGGTGGTCAGAATAAAAAATGTCAGCTGGCTTAAATATTGTGTCCTAAACCTTGTTTTGGAGTTTAAAATGGAAATTCCACATTAAAAGGGACAACATTTGTTAGTGGCATTTACAATATTTATGTTATGTGCCGGGTGAATGTCCTTTGGGGGGCTATATTCAGATTCCAGTGGAGCAAGAATGTAGGGGTTAAAGGGGGGGCGGTTCTGTGACTTCTGTTACAAGGTGCCACCACACTGTCCTCTTTCCCCAAACTTTCACCATCTGAATCTTGCCTCCTGGCAATAGGGGTGGTAATGTGCACTACTGCTCCATCCTTATAAAATCCAGAAGGGTCTCTGATGACTAGGGAGTTGTATTTGTGTGTGTGTGGAGGGGGGGGGGCTGCATGTCCTCCCCCTTCTTCCTCTTCATCCATGGCTCCTGTTGCTCAGCCCTGGTCCCAAGGTCTGCTTCCCTTTGCCAGTGTGTAGTCAGCTCTTCATGTCAACGGTCCCTTCTGAGAGAGAGAGAGGATGTTATTATCACAATGGCGTGGTATTCACACACGTGTTAGGAGTGTTGTCAAACAACTATTTAAATGTCCACTCCTGACACGAGTGCATATCCCTCATCAGCCTCACAGGGCCTGATTCACACATGTAACTTAAACTTTTGAGAAAGTTTACTCTTTTGAATAAGTTTACTACTTTTCGATATTCACAAACTGCACCTTTGTTGTAACTTACACTTTTGTAAGTGCAACTTTTGATGTAAGTTCAGCACTACAAAGGGCCATCCACTGGTCCTGCAGCCCCCTCCCATAGAAAATAATGAAGGTGGGGACTTACTACAAAGTGTAAGTTACTCCGAAGTGCAGTTTATGAATACCGAAATGTAGTAAACTTTCTCCAAAGGGTAAGTTACTACAAAAGTGCAGTTTGCGAATATCTCTTTGTATTACTACTTTAGTACTAAAAAGAAACTACAAAGTGCAGTTTGTGAATCAGGCCCACATTGTACACATAAACCTCTTACTGTTCTATAACACATTAAGGGCCTTATTATGAGTTTGGCGGTCCCGAGGACTGCCATATCGGCGATGACGGTTCAAGCGTGGTGCGTTCTGTGTCCGACCACCGTTTTACAAGTTTGGCAGATTGGCTTTACGAAGACCGCTGCCGGATCACCGAGACCGCCAGCAGACCGCCGACCGTCGGGATCAGAACCGAGGAAAAGCAACCGCCGCAGGGTAGCTGCACTACCATGCGTATTACAAGTTGCCTGTTCCATGAGTGGACCACAGAGGTCCGACCGCCAGCTTCAGGGTGGGGGTGAAGAAGGATTTGGGGTGAGTACTCATCCCTTTCTTCTTCTTCCAGGCAGACTCCAACGTGGATCCCTTTCTCCAGGTCTCCCTTTCACAGCAGGATCTTCCCCCCAAGGATTACGACCCTGTGTGCGGCGATCTACAGGTGAGTCCTTTTCGTACAATATACCCATTGCCAGGACCACCAACATATGGTCCAAACCCCGGTAATGGGTATATGTTATTGTCCCACATATATCATGCATATGTGTGCATCCAACACATATGCGGTCGAATTGCACACACAGGCATCAATATATTTGGTAACAGTACCCACCACAGCTGCAATATCCCTGTCTTCGCCGGCCCTGTGGTAAACTCCTAATGTAGTGGTCTTTGGACTGCCAGCGTCGCGGGCTGTTGGAAGGGGGTCCTATGGCGGTTGGACCGCCAAACTTGTAATAAGGCCCTAAATGTACAAGTCCTGTGGTTGACTGGTCTGAGCCTTATGTTTTGTTTATGGCGCTACTCATATTGTCCCACCCTCTACTTTCCATCTGGGTCCAGGAGTATTGTTTCTTCTCAGCCTCAGCAGTTTCCTCAAGGATCAGCATGCATCCCTCTCACGTTTGTCCTGAAGGGAGTAGGGACACATCATCCTCAGCCACCCTCCCTAAGACCATCTCCATCAGCAGGTTCCTCTTGGCCAAGAAGGTATGGTTGGCGTTATTTTGACACACTAAAGTTCCATCGGTGACCATCTCTCACACCATTGAGCTTTCTTAACACAAACATAGACGTAGTGCAATGCAAGTTACAAGGTCACATTCTAGACTCCACTACCACTATACCTATCCTGGCACATCACTTGAGCAGTTTGCACTTGCCAATTATGAGCTGGAGATTGATGCATTGTTCAAAAGTCCCCAAGCCAGGACGGAATCCAAACTGGACCCCGACAAAACATTACTCTCACCAATCCATAGTTCCAGCATTTCAAGTATAATGCGGCTCACAATCCTAACAGTGTCTAAAAAGAAAATGGGATGATAGCATGCCGAATCCTGTCTGTTCCCTTTTTTTAAAAACGGGCTCTATAACAGGGGACCTCCAAGACTCTGGGAACCCACGCTCACAAGCAGAGCAAAAGAGATTCGTGGGCATGGGGGCCCAGAAATCAGTTTTAGTCTTGTACAGTTCCATTGGGACGCCATCTGGGCTAGGGGCTTTACCAGCTGGGCTGTGCTGAATGACTGCAATAACCTCTTCCGAGGAGAAGGAAATATCCACATGGAAATTTGAGTGAGCAGGAAATAACTTTCTCTGAGTATTGTCTTTCAGAGCGTAAATACGTTGGAAGTAGCTCACCCAGCTCTCTGGGGCAATATTGCAGTCCAAGGCTAGCTTGGGTGCATCTACCAGAGAATAATTGTTGACCAGGTTCTAAAAAGCCCTATTGTCATTTAAATTTTAGGCCTCTACCAACTTACTACAGTTTATTGCTATTAGTTAATAAAAACCATCACAATACAAGTTAAATACATATGAAAAATATCCGCTTTTTAAAAAAAATAATCAATTTTCATAAAAACATTGATAAATATTGGTGTAACACAAAGTAATATTATAGGTTTGTTAATATAGAACATTATAAAATGCATGCATTTCATAATTGTAGGTACACTTCACCAGTTTGTTAGTGTAGGATATGCATCTGTAAGAAAAGACATAAATTCTGCAGTTCTAGATTTCATCATCCTGCTATTGTTTTATCATCATATCAATATCTTATAGTCTTGCGTCTGGACAGGATCCTTGTGCTGTTGAATACTACTTACGATTCTGTTTTACTGCTTTGTCATGAGACTGTAAAAACTTCAAAAGTTTGCAATTTAGCTGGGGGTCTGTAGAGTCCAGACTTCTCATAATGGCTGTTCTACACGTTTTAATCCCTCGCCCATTAAATAAGCGCTTTAAAAGTGCTTTACGCGCATTATTCAGTTTAGGACATATACAGACCAAATGCACAAAGTCCTCGTCTGGGGCATCACATAGTCTGCACATTTTTGATCCTTTATATCGCCATAGTGGTTTGTCTGACAGAGACGGTAGATCACCTAGGCGCATGGCCAATAGTTTTTTCTTAAGATACACCGGATAGGTTAGATGTAGGTAAGTTGCCGGTTGCAATGTAACATACGTTTGGATTGTCATCCATGCATGGGCTCGCCAAGAAAATATACTTTTATCATCAACTATCAAATGAATTTTTGCCGCTTTATTCATGGCCTGACAAAATGTAGGATGTGACAAATTTAAGTCCCACAAATCACCACACTGGTTAGTTGTAAAGATGAGAACAGATATTTATTGTAACTTGAGTTGTCATCGTTGGTCACAGCTTCCCATAAAGCGCTGGCTAGAGGGCTAGATTGATTATTTTGTATTTTGTGCATTGATTTAATGAACTGGTACCTTCTTGCTATGTTTTGCTGTGTCAGTCCGAATTCCAAACGAATTTGGGCTGGCGAAGCATTACAGGGCAAATGAAATACCTGTTTGTATGTTTTGATTTGTAATCTGTCTAACATTTTGGAATCCCTACCATGCATCACCATACTTGCATAGGTTAGAGACGGAAGCAATTTTGCTTTAATAACAGAGAGAAGTGGTTGGTAGGAGGGACCGTCTAGTTTTTTTCGAGCAAGCTGAATGCGTGTATTAAAGCATTGTTCTTCCTAACCATATACTGCTGGTGGGCATGAAAGTTGAAATGTTTATCAAAATTGAAACCCAAGTACTTATAGGTACTGACTTCTTCTATAATTACATTATCCAGCTTGATCTTTAAAGAGGCACAGAGATTGTTCCCAATAAGCATGGATTTTGTTTTGGCAATGTTTATTTCTAATTTGTTAAGTTTTGTATACGCCGCTGTTTCTTTGATCAATCTTTGAAGTCTGATTTCTGTATGACTCAGCAGCACAATGTCATTAGCGTATGATAGATGGGATATTGTTCGTGGACCTAATCTTGGAGCATGAGAGTTAACTAGATCCAGGTGGGTAGTCACATCTGCCATAAATAGGTTAAACAGATGTGGAGCTAGCACACACCCTTGTTTGAGACCCCCTGCGGTTGGTATTTTCCTTGATAGTTTGGTCCCGTCCCCTACCTTGATTTGAATCCATGTTTCTGTATATAATGATTCAATTGCCCTTAACATTTTTTCATGTATTCCCCAACATCTTAATTTAGCCCATAGGAGTGGTCGATCCACCCGATCAAAAGCAGCTTTCAGATCTATAAAGCAGAGTTGTAGTTTTTTCTTTAGGCGTTTGCTTTTTTCTGCAATTAATGCTACTGTTATCATATTAATTGAGGTACCATACCCTTTCTGGAATCCTGTTTGCTGGAGTGGAATCATTTTCTTAGAGTTTGACCACTCTATTAGATCTTCCAATATTACTGATGCATAATATTTTGCTTCAACAAGGGCTAATTAATCTATAATTAGAGGGTTTTGTTTTGTCTCCAACCTTAAAGATAGGGTTTATTATAGACGCCGTCCAACCATCTGGAATCATACCTGTATTTTCCACCTCTTTAAATAGTTGCATTATCGGATTGGCCCAATATTTTGGGTCCAATTTAAATATGGCCTGTGGGATGCCATTTGGTCCTGGGGCACTGTCACTTCTTCCTGATTTCATAAAATTTTCGACTCTAGTGAGCGTACACGATGTATTATCTAAAGTGGGTACGAGCTCATGATATGGCAATATTTTAATCCCGGTTGCTAATCCAGGTTCAATAGCTTTCTTAATTTTCTTATTTTTATTTACTTGCAGCTGTTCTTCGTCGATAAAAAGTTTTTTCAGATACACTACCAAATCTTGTTCTGTAACATTCGATAATACTGTTTCTTTATGTCTTATTCAATCCGTTTATTGTTTTCCAAAATGCTTTGGCATTTGATTGTTTGCAATTGTAGACCAACTTTGCCCAGAACTCATCAGTTGTTTTTCTTTTTTCTTGCCAAACATGTTTCTTAAATTCCTTCTTAAGTTGTTTTAACTTGCCCCATGCGTCTGGTTGGTTACCTCGTTTTTTTGCCTTCCTTATTTCTCTTCTCAGTTCTTTTTTTAGCTCTTTAATTTTCTTTAATGATGGGTGAATATAGATTTTGGTCTGTCTCGATGTTGAATTTGATTTCTGGTTCGTTACTTCAATCACAAATTTGTTCCAGGCATTTAATGTGAGATAACGCTATACTATGTTCCAATATTGTTTTGGCTTTGCCTACAAGTTCCGGAAGGCGATTAGATGACCAATTGACTAGTTTGTGGGTAGTTACTGTTCTTCCCTCGTCGATTGTTTGGAACAGACTGGTATCTGTCCAGATGTATGTTTATTGCTATTTGCTGAATTGAATGATCGCTATCCGTTGTGCACTTAATTTTAAACGTGCTTAATTGCTGGATTAGTAGCAAGGAAAGAATAGTATAGTCAATGACAGACCCCGAAGTTGGTCCATAATATGTTAAACTTGGTGGATTATCATCCGGCGTTCTCCCGCTAATTACTCTTAAACCTAAATGTTCTAGAGTGGTGACCAATTCCTTACCTACTTTATTAGGTTTCCTCCAGGGATTGGCCGTTTGATGGTTAACCAACCAAATTTCATTTTCTATTGTTAACTGGTCGTCTTCGTCCGGTATAAAAATAAGATGGGTATTGAAATCTCCTGATATTACTATTTCCCAATTCGGAGTATTATATATCTTACTTCGGATATTTCGTGTATTAACTTTTTGAATGTTATTGATTTATCTTGGGCATTTGGATGAGCATACATGTTGAAGAAAATTAAAGAGGTTATCCAGTGATTGCTGCCAAAGTTGAGTCTAATAATTTGTATATTATTTGTAGTTGTCGACATCTGTTCTGATTCTACCTTAATGTTGTTTGATATGTAGACCGATAATAAACCTTTTGGTCTTCCGAAGCGGTTCGTTTTTACGGCATCCACCTGATGTAATGTAAATCCCGTGCAAAAACAACAGTTGATGGACAGAATGCAGAACAATGTCATACATTGACACCAGTACAGAGATCTGGGCCTAAATCCATCATTTTTTTGCTCACCATGCCATTCCAGTTTGAAACCAGCCATATGCAAATCAGTCTTGACCCTGTGCTGCACGGGAACAGTTCAGCCCGAACTGCAAAGCCAGGTTCTCCCTGGACTGGAACCAAGCATCCTAGGATCGGTTTCGGGGTTTCACCCCTCTTCAGCCAGGATAGCTTGATTCCAGTGGCATGGAGAGCACGGGACTCACGTCTGAGCATACCCGTCCCACTCGGGTGACAAATGCAAAAACAGTTGATGGACAGAATGCAGAACAATGTCATACATTTACACCAGTACAGAGATCTGGGCCTAAATCCATCGTTCTTTTGCTCACCATGCCAATCCAGTTTGAAACCTGCCGTATGCAAATCAGTCTTGACCCTGTGCCTCATGGGCACAGTCCAGCCCGAACTGCCAAGCCAGGTTCTCCCTGGACTGGAACCAAGCATCCTAGGACCAGTTTCGGGGTTTCACCCCTCTTCAGCCAGGATAGCTTGATTCCAGTGGCATGGAGAGCACGGGACACACGTCTGAGCATACCCGTCCCACTCGGAGTGACAAAATGCAAAAACAACAGTTGATGGACAGAATGCAGAACAATGTCATAAATTCACACCAGTACAGAGATCTGGGCCTAAATCCATCGTTTTTTTGCTCACCATGCCATTCCAGTTTGAAACCAGCCATATGCAAATCAGTCTTGACCCTGTGCCTCATGGGAACAGTCCAGCCCGAACTGCCAACCCAGGTTCTCCCTGGACTGGAACCAAGCATCCTAGGACCGGTTTCGGGGTTTCACCCTTCTTCAGCCAGGATAGCTTGATTCCAGTGGCATGGAGAGCACGGGACTCACATCGGAGCCTACCCGTCCCACTCATGGTAACAAATGCAAAAACAACAGTTGATGGACATAATGCAGAACAATGTCATACATTCACACCAGAACAGAGATCTGGGCCTAAATCCATCGTTTTTTTGCTCACCATGTCATTCCAGTTTGAAACCAGCCATATGCAAATCAATCTTGACCCTGTGCCTCATGGGAACAGTCCAGCCCGAACTGCCAAGCCAGGTACTCCTTGGACTGGAAGCAAGCATCCTAGGACCGGTTTCGGGGTTTCACCCCTCTTCAGCCAGATAACTTGATTCCAGTGGCATGGAGAGCACGGGACTCACGTCTGCGCATACCCGTCCCACTCGAGGTGACAAATGCAAAAAGAACAGTTGATGGACAGAATGCAGAACAATGTCATACATTCACACCAGTACAGAGATCTGGGCCTAAATCCATCGTTTTTTTGCTCCCATGCCATTCCAGTTTGAAACCAGGCAAGACTGATTTGCAATTTTGCATATGGCTGGATTCAAACTGGAATGGCATGGTGAGCAAAAAAACCGATGTATTTATGCCCAGATCTCTGTACAGGGGTGAATGTATGACATTGTTCTGCATTCTGTGCATCAACTGTTGTTTTTGTAATGTAAATCCCGGCAATTGAATTGAACCTGTCAACCAGGTTTCTTGGAATGCTATGATGTCATATAGAGCCCAAGTTTCCGCTAGGATCCTATCGATAAGCTTGGTTGTCGCACCTGAAATATTCCAGGAAAATATGTTTAATTTAGCAGCTTGCAGGGCACATGTTGGTTCAGAAACTGGTCATTGCATATTTACGTTTTTTGATATTAGCGGTGACCAATGCCTATAGTTATGCCTACTTTCTGTTGGAGTTACTGTTTCTATACCCATGGGTCCTCGGGCATTATGCAAAACAGAATATAGAGAAGAATCGGTGCTATTCTTATTATCCCAATGTGCCAATGGAGCGGGGTACCGCCTTGGTGTAGATTTTATTATTCTTATGCCCCATGATTCGAATTGCTCTTTGGCGTCAAGAATTTGATGTGCTATTTTTCTGACTTCCATGATGTGGCAGTTATCTCTGTCAGTTGATTGTGTGTGTTTGGCAGAAACTTCACCGATAATAAGTCTGTTGTTTCTATAAAACGTAATGTTCGCACCTCACCTAGCAGCCTCAAAGTATTTCCCCTATTTAAAATATCTTGCTTGCCTCTTGAAATGCATTGGGGGATTAATGTGATTTGCCACCGGTCTCTGGAATCCTTTGTTTCTGTTGGTAAAATCTGTTCAGACAATGCTTCATTTATATTTTATTTATTTGTAGGTTTATATAGTGCTAGAATCGACTCCAATGGAGTATCTCTGCGCTTTTCAGGAACCGGTAAAGCAAGGGTAAGAGAAAAAAGAGGAGCTAGATCTCATTCCTAAACAGCACAGTTTTCAGGAGTTTCCTGAAAATGAGGTGTTCTTTGCACTGTCTCAGTGATAAAGGGAGTTTATTCCACAGTGTGGGGCCTGTAATTGATGATGCTTTGTTTCCATGTCTAGCTTTTTTAGCACGTGGGATCACTAAGAGCAGGCTATTGCTAGATCTTAGTGATCGAAGTGGAATGTAAGGAACAAATTTGTTTTGAAGATAAGCCGGTCCTTGTCCGTTGATACATTTATGGACAAGGCAGCATATCTTAAATTTTATTCTCTGACGGATCGAAAGCCAGTGTAATTGATCCAGGAGGGGTTTAGAAGCAGTTCTTGGGGGAACATTAAGAACAAGGCGAGCTGCCGTGTTCTGAATGACCTGGAGCTTAGCCAGCACACCTTCGTTGGCAGAGAGCAACAGGCCATTACAGTAGTCAATCCTACTTAAAACCAAGGTCTGAACCAAGGTTCTTCTACAGGAGTCTGGTAGGAGGGGAAAAACTTTCCGTAACAAACTGATGGTATAGAAACAGATTCCTGAAGTGTAATTAACATGTTGTTTAAAAAGCAGATCTTGATCCAAGCGGATCCCAAGATTCTTCACAACCTGTTTGGGTTCGGGAACTATTCCCAGATCGAGTGGCCACCAGTCAGGGGTCCATAATATTTTTGCCTCACCAAACAACATTACCTCCGTTTTACTAACGTTACACTGGAGAAAGTTGGAAGACATCCAGTGTGCCACTGCCTTCATGCCAGCAGAAAAGGAACTTTTTACTTCAGCGGCGAGAGTCTTGAAAGGGTAGAGGAGCTGGGTGTCATCAGCATACGATACTGGAATGAAACCATATCTCCGCATCACTCTAGCCAGGGGCGCCACATATATGTTAAAAAGGGTTGGGCTTAAACAAGAGCCCTGGGGCACACCCTTAGAGATCTCAATCTCCGCTGAACGGTGGGAGTCCATGATGATTCTCTGAGAACGATTAGAGAGAAAGCTTTTCAGCCATTCGATGGCCCTATCCTTGATACCAGCGTTCGATAACCGTTCAATAAGGATAGAATGTGACACGGTATCGAACGCTGCCGATAGATCTAAAAGCACCAAAATTACTGAAAAGCCCTTGTCCTGGTACATCTGTAGATTATCTGTAACAGACAGAAGAGTTGACTCAGTACTGTGTTTAGGCCTAAACCCTGACTGAGAATAGTCCAGAGCACCTACCAGTTCGATGTAATTAGACAGGTGGTGGTTGACATGTTTCTCAGCCAGTTTCCCTAGGAATGGTAATAGGGATATAGGCCTAATTGGAGTTTTATATTTTATTTGGCCTGTACAATGAGAAGAATTATTTCTTTTATTTTTATCGTAATTGGGGAGCAGAGTACTGCTTCTTGTACAATGAGACTCATTCTCCGTGTTACTTACTAATAGGGGACATGTGATCACAATTGTTTTGTCCACCCTAGAAGTTATTATACGCTCGTGTTTGTTATTTTTATTATGATGATTAATTGCAGGAACCACTATTGGACTCTTATTGGTTGATTTGGGCCTTTCCAGTAGGTTCTGTTCAGAGCAGTTACATAATGGTACCTCGGGGCGACTACGTTGATCTTGGCCTTTTGCGTTCTGTGATGGTATGTCATGTTCAGGATCCGAAGTTAATGTCTCCATTTGCGAGGTGTCTGGAAGGCCGCCCTATTTTTTTGTTTTTTTATTTGCATCTATTTCCTTTGGAGGTAAGGCTGATTTGGGTAGGGTATGCTTGTCTTTGTCCTTCTGACTTGCCTTCCACTTTTTTGCACCATTTTCGCTAGCTTTATTTTCTAAATTATTAGAATGAGGGTGCGATATTCTATCCGCTGATTGATCCAGTCATGTCCATTTTTCTTCTGTGATCTTAGTTTCTGGAAGAGATTTCTTTTTTTGCGTGGTATTAAACAGTGAATAGAATGTTTTGGCCTCTGGATCCTTTTGCGTGGTGCCGTTCGTATTCAGTCTTCCCTTTCTGGCGTGTTTTTTTTGCTGGTTTGGTAATACTTGGGTGAATGTGTTTTTTTGCTTTTGTAGTAAGAGATTGTAGGCCAATATTTGTTAAATGGATCAGCGATACATCGTTTTGGGTTTCAGTTGTGCTTACACAACCCGCCAAAATTTTTTTGTCCTCCCTGTTGTTCATAGGTATCTTTTTTTGATGAGTTGCCTATTAACTGCAATTGCTCTTGTGTGTGTTCGTCTGAAATTGGTTTATGATCGGGCTTATGCTTTATATCTGTCAATATATCAGTTAGTATAGCCGGCAGAGTACTTAATTTATCTAATATTTGGTCGCATTTTCAGATACATTGTGGGTCTGTGCTCTTAGGTGATTGGACCTTCTTCAGCTGTTTAGTAAGTATATCTATTTTGGTGTTAATGCTGGAGACGTGAGTTGCCATAATATTCATGAGGTCGATTTGAAGGTCTAATTTATCTGATTGCATATTTAGTATTGAAATCGCCGTTTGCAGAATGCTTAATAATGAGAAGTGTAAGGAGGATAGGTTGTCTGTCTCAGTTTGGTTGATATACGTTTACAGGTTTCATATCCTCCTATTTTGTAATTATCCTGCTGAAATGATGAGATACTTAAACTTTTTCCTGTTTACATATCAAATTGATCCTGCCTTGGGTTAGGTACTGGACCATATATTGAAATATTCTTTATGTCCGTTAAGATTTGGGATGAAGAGTGGCTTGATATTTCTATAATGAGGAAAGGTCCTGATTTGTTTCAGTGCCAATTGATCTTGTTGCAGGAACTTGTTTTGTTTTGTATAATTGATTTGTAGTTTCTATTTGTGGGGTTACAGGGATAATTGCCAAATTTGACTGATTTATTGTTTTTGTCTCCAAGGCTTTTACAAGTTCAGCGTTGTCCATTATTAATGTGGAGTGCAACCATGAAGTTTGCAGACCGTCCTCATTTGAAGCCTTTATAGCATAGGGTGTTGAAGGAAAATCGTAGCATTGATTATCCTCAACCTGCTTATCTCTGTTAGGAGTTGAGTGAAAGTGATCCAGTGTTTTGAACTTAGATGCTATTGCTATTTCACCATGTTGTTGGTTTCTTTTATTAGGTTCAGTAGTCAGATCTATACCTGTTTGCTTAATGTCTTCCAGATCGTTCTTGGGATTATTCACCAAGTGTATAATTGCCTGTACAATGATTTTTTTCGTACTTTTTGTTTGGTGGATTTTTAGCTGATTTTCCCCATCTATTGAGTCTGTTATTATTTGTTCAATTTTTTCGACACTTTCCCTGTATCTGGGCTCTGTAAATGGTGCCATTGCTAAGGTGCTAGTTGTTGTACCTCTGTTTCTGAAGCCATTGGTTTTTGTGGGGTGAGAGGTGTGAGCAAACCAACTTGTCCCAGGGGATATTTCTCACATCTGCTTTCTTTGTCTTCAATGAGGTTGTATGACTGAACAACAAATACCTTAACCACACATACCTTTACAATGTAAGTGCTACAATGACCCTACCAGCACAATGCAAGTCTTTATCACGCATGTCTCTACCGCGCACATACATAAAGATACATTGCACTTACCTTTACCATGCATACCATTATCATGCATGCCTTTACCACGTTTACTGTTACAACGTATATACTGGAATACAGTACAAAGGAGAACTTCCTCCTCAAAAAGTAATTTTTGGGGGTTTTCTCTTCCTACAACAATGACAATTTGAGTCTTTCATCAATTCCTTTTTGTTTTGTGCCACAGCGGACTGCTTGTCAGAGGATTGCTGGTTATATCCCCAGTCCCAGGCCCGTGAGGGGGCAAAAAACTTAATTTCCCTGCAGCCTCCGCGTCACGCACGCCGCCAACGTTGAGGAGAGCGCCAGGAGGCGCTCAAATAACGGCCAGGGCTCCCGCAGTACAGGAGCCTTTGAACATTTCCTTTTGCTTTGTGCCACAGCGGACTGCTTGCCAGAGGATTGCCGGTTATATCCCTGGTCCCAGGCCTGTGAGGGGGCAAAAAACTTCATTTACCTGCAGCCTCTGGGGCGCACACGCCGCCAATGATGAGGAGAGCGGCTCGCGCAGACCGGACGAGGCTGGGCTGGGCTACACCTCTTGGTTTGTAAAATCTATAAGCATATTGGTAAGGAGGTAACCATCTTTTGATTTAATGGATTGGAGTGTCCTGGAGAAATGGGGAAAAGAAAATTAGTAACAAGTAAGGGCAAACTTGCCGGTAAAACTGCACCCATAACAAACTATCTGAAAAGTGCTATGGAAATTATAAATAGTGAACTTGTACAAGTAGAAGAGCAATTGGCAGCTACTAAGACGGTCCTGAATGTTGTTCAAAGGGAGGCTAAGACAACTATGGAGGTTCATGAGAGTGAAAACTGTTTTGGCTTCGGTATTGAAGAACAAGACCTGAGGAACTGTAGCGATAGGAGCAACAGTTCAAAGGACAATAGATCCAACAGATCCATTATCCCTAAGTTAGATCCTCCAACCAAATCGGGCCCTCGCGTATTAACTACTCCCCTGGAAATCTCTACGGTATTGGATTAACCTGATTTGACTTCACCACCTGCCAAAAGGTGTAAACAGCATAAAGTACCTGCGAAGACTAACCTCTAGAAAACCAAACAAAAAAAAGGGGAAAGCATAGAACAGGATGGAAAGGGAATAGGGATGGGACATGGGGATTAATCGCCTCACATGTTAGGTATCGACACCCTTTTAAAAAAATTACACGGGAAAATTGATACCATTAAAAGGCGTGTCATGACTGAAATAAAATCAGTGCAAAAAGACATTATTCAACAAATGGAGCTGGTCGCTGATCTACGGCTACAAAATGTCCCGAAAATATGCCCGAAAAACATGCCTAGTAGAAACTCTGTTAAGACATCACGACCGGACCAAAGCCAAGTAGCCAAAACAGAGACAGTTGACACTGATAAACTACCTGTAAAACAAACAGAGGAAAAACCTGGTACATCTGGCATATTGAGTTCAGGCCCCGTTTTAAAGAGACAAATGGTAGCTTACGAAATTGTTCCAAATACAAATTAGCAACTGAGGGCCACCGACAACAGGAGAAGCATCAGGGTGTCTTTCTTAATCTGCCCCCTCAGGTTACCCCTTATGTTATTGTTTTAAAGAATGTCCCCAAATTGCCTGACAACTACATAAAATCTTGGGGAAGTTTGAAAAACCGTGTGGTACATTGGTTTTCTATCAACACTTGTTGTAGCACTAGGCTTTTATCTCAAGAAATAATAATTCTTAGAAGAGTGAGTTGGGTGGGTAATATGGATAAGTCTTGTGAAAGGGACTGTGTTGTTGTAAATTCTCCCCAACCCAAAATGGTGGGTTGTTTATTGGAAGAAGTATCAGCAAAACAAAGCTGGCCGAGCAACTGTCCAAATGCTGCCATTACTGCAGTACCCTTAGGGTATTTCTATAGACCCAAAACTGAGCAACACTACCCAAATAACAGAGCTCAATGCAGCATTGCTAAATAAATGATTCCTTTTATGCCAAATAGGTTTGACCTCCTAGGAAGCTGTAGTGAGGTTGATTGACTGAATGAAAAAGTAGTACAAATAGACGACAGTATTATTACAAGCAGGCATTTGAGTACTCCAACGGAAACAGCCTGTGTAGAATTACCACTAAGGAATGAAGATAATTTCTTTCCCCCCCTATTAGCAATGCGGTAGTGCCATTCGAAGTTATGCTACCAGGTGCTTATAGTGACTCCATGCCCTCCAGGGACCTCATCGGCACTGACCCAGTCATTTGTCCACTGGCTGGATCACTACAAATTATGTCATGGAATGTGGCAAGGGTAAAAAAAAAATTGCATGACACATTATGGCTTAATAGCATACTGTATTGTACATTGATTTTAATCCAGGAAACATGGCTTATAGAACCTTTTTTTATTAATGGTTTTAAAACCATTTTTAATTAAGCACTCCCGTCAAAGGCTGGGAGAGCGAGTAGAGGTTTAGCAGTACTAATATCGGTGACCTCCCCACTGACCCTAAAGAAAACCTTTATTAATTCACAATATTACCAGTTCCTACTCTTTAGTGTTAAGGGAAAGCAAAACATTGTAGTGATTCATTTCTATAATAACATTTTTAATAATATGAGATATGGGATAATCACAACACTGGAGGAAGAGCTAGATCATTTTTTGAAGAAGTCGGGGGGTGAGTACATATTGATATGGGTGGCGATTTTAATATTGAATTATGTAAATTTTCGACAGGGGACCAATGGTGTCACAAAGATGATCTAGGTGACCATATTGCTAATTTTCCACACAATTCCTCCGGTGAAACAATTAACAAAGTTATGTACAAAAATAACTTAGAAGTTATGAAGCTGGCTGCCCATGACGGAGTTCACGGTGAATATACATATGAGGGGACTAGGTATTCTTCATGCATTGATCACTTCTAAATATCAAGGAATAGCAGGCCTTTCGTTAATGAATGTTTTATACAGCATAGCCTGCTTAGTGATCATCACCCTCTCTTGCTAATGTTGAACTCCAGTTTATATCATACTGTAAAGGCACATGTCTCTGCAGTTGACATTAGAACACAGGGGGAAAATGGGATTTCTATTAAGTGGACAGGTGTCAATCCTATAACATTTATGGAAAACATAGTTGTAAAAAAAAAACATAGCATAAAAGTCTGCTTGGAGGAACTCTCTAGTAATACTGATATTGTTATGGCTTTTCAAAAAATATCCGTAGATATTAATAAAGACCTGAAACTTAAAAATAATGAAAAAATGAAAATAATAGGGATTTTTCCCCACGATGGTCTAACCAACAATGTTCCATATTAAGTAGAGATCTGAAGGAAGCTCTAAAAGTTAAACCTAGGAATGGGGAAAAAATTAGTACCCTCCGTAAATGTTATAAACAAGCCCTAAATGCAAGAAAAACAAAAATTAGAGAGATAGCTTGGGACAATCTGATCCAAGCAGCTGAAACTAAGAATTCCACCCTATTTTGGAAAACTATAGGTCAACTCCTGTTTAAAGATACTTCATCTGCTAGGGTTGATACAGTAGTGATGCCAGAAGACTGGCTAACACAGTTTGAAAATATTTTTAATCCCACTAAACAAATCACCAAAACAGATGAAAGCTGTAATATTATCTTGATCACTGTAGATGAGATTAAAATTGCCTTACATAACAGTGCAAGTGGGAAGGCTGCTGGTCCGGATGGGGTCCCCATAGGTATTTTTAAGCATGAGATAGACTTTTGGGCTCCTATTTAAGGTAACCTTTTTAACGCAATTACTGATGGGGTGCTGCCTGCAACATGGGCCGAAAGTGTGATCGTCCCTATTTTTAAAAAAGGCAGCAGAACTAGCGCAAAATGCTACCACCAGATTTCCCTTCTTGATTCCACTTTTAAACTTATGAGCAGAATTCTGTTAACCAGATTAGAAGGCTGGGCTAAAGACAAAAACATCCTAACCAAAGCCCAGTACGGTTTCAGGAGGGGAATCGGAACGGTCGAGGAGTGCGTTAGTCTCGAATTGCTTACTGGGAAATATACCCTTGCCAAAGAGGGTCTACTCCATCTCTGCTTTGTTGACCTAGCGCGTTTGATTTAGTAAACCATACTATGCTATGGCAAACGCTGGAAGGGATGGGTGCCCCACTCGATATTATTAGTCTTTTATCACAGATATATGTTCACTTAACATCAAAGATACGATATGGCCAGAATGAGGAATGCACTACGCACTTTAAAGTAACCCGAGGGATTAGACAAGGCTGCATCCTTGCTCCGCTTTTATTTTCACTATATATCAATGCTATTGATCTTTTATTGCAGCGTTTGAAAGCTGGTGCTCCTATCGTTGGTAAGAGCGTAACCCCAGTTTTATTATATGCTGATGATGCAGTCCTGATTTCTAGGACTGCAAATAGCCTTCAACTCCTGATAGATAACTTTACAAATTTTATGACCAATAAAGATCTATCAATAAATTTGACTAAGACTTTAGTCATGATGTATGGGAAAAGTAAAATTAAAAGTAGAACCGACCACGTTGACGGAGTACCCATTGAAAGGACATCTACATTTTCTTATCTGGGGTTACTTTTTAATTGTAAAGGTACATGGAGCGTACATATCAACTCTTGCAAATTGAAATATTTAGGGTCAAGCGAGGCCATCTTTAGATTCTTCCAAAAAATAGGCAATAAGCCAGTACAAGAAATTTAAAAATTATATGGGAGTAAGTGTATAACAGGGGTAGGTTATGGTGGAGCATTATGGGGTATGGCAGACACTTCCCCATTACAAATATTGGAAAATAAATTATTAAGAAGGGTTTTATCAGTCCCAAACTCCACAGCCACCTTTATTGGCCATAGGGAGACAGATGTGCCATAACTTAGCGACTTGGTTAGCATGTCTGCTCTCGTATTGTGGTATCAAATTTGGACAAAGGATGAAACAAACTTAACTAACGAAATAATACGAGATTGCCTCACACTTGATCATCTAAGGAAAATACCATGGCCACAACATATTCATAGTCTTTAAATCGAGTGCAATGTGGCAACTGATTTTAAGGACCCCGTGAGTATTCAGACCTATAGCTAGGGGGAGTTAAAAAGGAAACTTTTTATATCTAGGGAAAAAATGAGGGAAGTCGCGACGGGTACGAAATCATGTGGTAGATCATACTGTGAAGGGCCATTTTCACTGGGTACTCAGCCATATCTTATTTTTATTAGAAATATTCAACACAGATTTTATTTAACAAGATTAAGGCTGAGCACGCTCCATTACCGATAGCATTCCCCAAGATGGGTAGGTGGAGCGCAAATTTACCTAAGTGCCCGTGTGATGGTGTAGGAGAGTAGGGTCTGCTATCCTATGGTCACCCCAAATTTTTGCTTTTTGCTTCACTGGTTTTTGACATATTGAGGCTGTGGGCCTGCCAATCAGACCCCCAGCCTGCTGTTCTCTCTACTAAATTAAAACTATGCACCCTAGGTGCATAACCAATTGGAAGTGGATCACCCTGTCAGCCCCTGTACCAGTGTACACTAGGTACCCAGGGCATTGGTGTACCCAAGGCCTGCCAAGGGCTGAAGCATGTATTATGCCACCCCAGGCTTGGCCTAACAATTTGACACAACTGGCTGATCACTCAGCTGGGGTAAGTTGGTGTAATCACCTCTTACTAAGGTGTAGTATACCTATACCTAACCTTAAATGGGACACCTGGTAACCTATAAGTCACTCCTATGGCAGGCCTTAACAATCCTGAAGGCAGAGTGCTTGGTTCCATGTGAAATGGTGCTCTGGCATGAGCTGAGCCTGTCTGCAGTGGTCGGAACAACTTCCTTCTACTGTTTCCAGATATCGTCATACCATATACTCTTAAGTGCATTATGAACCTCGCGGTTAAATGCTATCTTTGGTTTGGCTTTATCAAAACATGTCGAGTAAGGTGTCATACGAATTGGAATACTAACCCCTCGCCAATTCTGGCGACGGGGTTAGCATTCCACCCTTCTAGAGGGACACGACATGTACAGTACCTGAAACCCGGGTAAAATCAGACATAGCCTCAGCTCCACAAAATGGATGCTGCCACCACAGACACAAGTCTGCCCTCCTGCTGCTGGGAGTCCTTCCAGCTTGGGAGGTGTGGACAAAGGGTTTCCTGCCAGGGGAGGTGCGTGCACCACCCCAGACAGGATTTTGTGTATTGGTCAGGTAGGGCTTGAAAGAAACCAGACATGCCTGTGGCTCACAAGGAGCCTCGGTGCATATGCCAGTTCAAACCGGTCCTGGGGCACACCAGTCCCGGGCCTGAGGCGAGCTGGACAAAGGATTGGGGGTGTAACCACCCCCCTTCCTGGTCCCACCCATAGGGAGGGACCTAGCAGGTAGTCCGGCCCCTAGAATCCGCTTAAAGGTAGGAGCTGTGTCCTAAGACTTCAGACATCCTGGAATCAACTTAACACTAAGAAGAAGACGGGAACTTCGACGCTCTGCCGCACAGAGGACTGAAGCCAATCTCCCCTGTGGTCAGGGAGTGACCACCTTGCTAACGCAAGCACCATCCAGCGAATCAACGTCTGCTTTGCCGCCGCCTCCCGCTGGAGCCCGAGCCCAGAGACTGACAAGACCTGGACCTCCAGACCTCTCACCGCCCGATCCACAGTCCCTGAAAAGAGGAGACCCGTGGAGGCACCGAGACACGTGGAGCCAGCCATCTTGAAACGACCACGACAAGCTGACAAGTGCAACAACCGAGGCTTCCTCCAAGTTGTGCTTTGGGATCTGAGAAGCCCAACCCTCGAGCAGCATCTGCACCAAAGGTGAGCCCTCCAGCATCTCCATGATCTGCGTGAGGCCCTTCTGCATTTTGCCACTCGACGCGCCTAACCGGTTGCTGGCCCGCTGGCTAGTAGCCATCTTGGCGACGAACTTCACGAAATACACCGCTGGTCTGGTTGCTCCAGACTGGCCCTTGCTCCCCTCCAAAGGAGCAGTTCTTCTGACCTTGCTGGTCAGAACCATCAGCTTATTTCATCTCCTACAACAATTGCTTTTGCCAAGGCTTGTTTGCTTCGATCAAGTCGCCGACACCGCCGACAGCGAGAGCCTGCGTGGGACAGCTCGTGAACCGACTCCTGGACGTCGTCGACCTCCAGGGACCACGTGGCTGCAGAGACAAGCTACACCTTTCTTCCTGTTTGCACCCGACATTGCCTGGCACCCACCTGGTGCCACGCTGGTCACTAACTAGTGACTGTGAACACTGTCCCCTCTGCTTACAGGTCTTCAACATCTCCGATCCACTCTTGGATCCACTGCATCTCTCCCGGACCGACCGCCTGCAGCATCTTTGTCTTCAGGCTCCACGGAACAGATAGAAGAAACCCGACGCACTTCGAGGCCTATGCACCCGCTTCCTGTGGGTGAGGTAAAGCTGGCACACCTGTGCCCAAGTGTAGTATTACATCTCTAGTGCCTGTGTTCCAAATCTTGAGTTCCTAGTCCATCCGGAAGATCCTTTTTGCAGTAACTTTGTACTTTTTACGCACCCATTGAAACCTATGGGAGCACGCGTGTGACTATTTGCTCTGCACACGCCACCCGTGGACCTCCTGGTCACTAACTGAAGTTAGCTCCTTGTAGGCCCAGCGATTCTAGAGGCCCTAGGCCTTTTCCCTTTTCTGTTCGTGGTACTTATACCACTATTTTAGTATATGGTTCGAGTGGCCACCAGGGCCTATCCATATAAAGTGCAACTTCTGTGTATTCTGTGGTAATCTTGTTTGACGATTTGTGCTCCTGTGCTCATAAAGAGACTAGGGGTTACTTTGAGAAATAAATACATATATATTTTGAATATATATCTGTGTGGTGTCCTTTCATTGGTATAAAAGGGGGTTGCATTTGGTAAAACAGCTGGCTTAACACGCTTCACGAGTTTAGCCTCAAAGACTGCTTAGCCTACGCTACCACTAGGGCAGCTAGTCCGAAAAGGTTGACTTACAACCACACCATAAGGGTTGCTTGGCATGGTACAAGGTGATCACTTTAACTAGTGAGCATCATATACCAGGCCAACTTCTCACATTGGTGAGCAGCGGTTGTATTTGAGCTTGCTGTGTTGTACCATTGTAATCTCTTGGTTACCAATTGAAAGATCACATAGGTACCTATAGGTACATATAAAACAAGATTAGATATACATAAGTTCTACTGAACTTAGTTGTTGTAGAGCAAAGGGAGTAGCACACCCTGACTACAACTACTAGATAGGTTTAGTAGGTAAACCCAAGTGTAGGTAGATTGCAACACATCCACCCACACTTAAGAGCAATGGCCGGGGCAGAGGGGTCCACTGTACCCATCTCTGTTGAGAGTGACCCCCAGAGGGCACCATCCAGCTTTGCTACCCTTAACCAGAATGAGCTCAGGCATTTGGCAACTCTTAGAGGCCTTAAACAGCCCAAGAACCCTACCTCTGCTGAGCTCAGAGAACTCTTACAGAATGATGAGAATCAGAGAGAACTCAAGAAAGCTTCCCAGTTAGCCCCCTTAGGGTCAGGAACAGGAGGCCCCCCTTCTGAAGATGCTACAGAGGTACCCAGTTCCAATAGCCATCCCTTAGATGAGAATCATACTACAGGGGAGGAAAGTGGTGAGGATACAGAAAGTAGTGATGATGAAGGGAGAACTAGCCCAGTGCCAAGTGTTATACTTGGCGCAGCTAAACTAAGGCTATTGGGGATTGACAGTGGGTTTACCCCATTGGATCTCCCCAGTGGACTTAACACAGGGCTTGGGAGGCAAAGGAATCGCTCAGGTGACTCCAATGCTTCCCATGGCTCTAGAGGCTCTCAAGGTCACTCCAGGAAAAGGATGACCACCCCTCAGAGGAGGGAACATGAGGCCAGGATGCAGGAAGCCCAGCTGAGGATCAGGAAGCAGGAGCTAGAGGTAGCCCTGATGGAAGAAAAACTGAACAAGGCTAGGCAACCTAGAGAGAGTGGGTCTATACCCACTGGTGGCAGCATTGTCCCTAAGGACAAAGATAGGCTCTTTGATAATAGGAACCTGTCTAAGGTTGTGCCCCCCTACAAAAGTGGGGATGACATCCACAAATGGATAACTGCTCTTGAGAGAGCCTGCAAGGTACAACAGGTTCCTGAAGACCAGTGGGCAGCAATCCTCTGGCTCTCCTTTGAAGGAAGAGGCAGAGACAGACTCCTCACTGTTAGAGAAGAGGATGTCAGAAATTACAGAGTCCTGAAGAGTGTTCTGGTAGATGGGTTAGGCTTAACCACTGAACAGTACAGGTTAATGTTCAGAGACACCCAAAAGACACGGACTCAGGACTGGTCTGAATATGTTGAATGTGCCACTAAGGCTTTGGAGGGTTGGTTGCTGGGAAGTAAGGTATCTGATTTTACAGGATTGTATAATTTGATGATGAGAGAACAGATTTTAAATAACTGTCAAAACCAGCAACTGCATCAACACTTGGTTGACTCTGATCTGACCTCTCCCCAAGAATTGGGAAAGAAGGCAGACAAATGGGTCAGAACCAGGGTTAAGCAAAAGAACCAGAACCAGGGCCAAGGGGGTGATCAGAAGAAAACAGACCAAAAGGGTGGAGATCAGAAATCTAAAGACCAGAAGTCTTCAACAGGGCCCCAAACTACTGCTAAGGAGGGTGGGTCCCAACAACAGTCCAAAAAGAAGAAAGAAGGTCAAAAGAAACCCTGGTGCAATCATTGCAAAAATACAACTCACTGGACTAGTGATTGCAAAAAGGGTGGAGCCCCCAACACTGTTGCCCCTAAGGCACCTGCTCCCAGTACTACTGTTAGCAGTGTTGGTCCCCAGACAAAGGGTGTAGTGGGAATCACTATGGGAACTGAAGGAGATTCTGACTTAGACAGAACCCTGACACAGGCAGTCTTGATCTGTGATGGGGACATTGATTTGTCCCTGACTGTGAGCCCCAGTAACCTGGGCAAGTACAGACAGACTCCTTTAATTAATGACAAAGTGGCTCAAGCCTACAGGGACACATGTGCCAGTGTCACTATGGTGACACCAGGCTTTGTGGACCCTGGACAGTACATACCAGGTGAGAACTACCTGGTGACCAATGCCAGCAATGCCACTACTTCACATAGTGTGGCAGTTGTTAACTTCTCATGGGGAGGGGTAACTGGCCTCAAAAGGGTTGTGGTTAGTGCAGACCTCCCAGTAGAATGTTTGTTGGGCAATGACCTAGAGAGTTCTCTATGGTCAGAAGTGGAGTACAGGACTCATGCAGAGATGTTAGGTATATCATCACATGTCCTTGCTGTGACCAGGTCACAGGCCAAAAAGTGCCTCACTGAACCTCAGGTCTTGGATCCTGGAACAATGGACCAAGCACCTACCAAGAAGAAGAACAGGAGGGTCAAGGCTGTGCCTTCCCCCCTGCCTCAGAGTGATGATCAGCCTTCCCAGGAAGCTGATCTAGAGGACCCTGAAGGAACTGTCCCTGAAGAGCTTGAACCTGATCAGGTTGAGTTTCTGGGGACAGGGGGACCTTCAAGGGCTGACTTGAGGCAGGCTCAGTTATCCTGTCCCTCTCTTGAACCCCTCAGACAGCTGGCTGCTGCTGAGGCTGCTGGGAATGCTCAAGGTACCCATAAAGTGTATTGGGATGAAGGACTCCTTTATTCAGAGGCTAGAGACCCCAAGCCTGGTGCTACCAGGAGGTTGGTTATACCTCTGCAATTTAGGGGCTTCCTTCTTACCTTGGCCCATGACATTCCTTTAGCAGGACACTTAGGCCAGAACAAGACTTGGGACAGACTTGTCCCTCACTTTCACTGGCCTCATATGAATGAAGATACAAAGGAGTTTTGTCGCTCCTGTGTGACCTGCCAAGCCAGTGGCAAATCAGGTGGCACAACAAAGGCCCCCCTAATACCACTACCTGTGGTGGGGGTCCCCTTTGAAAGAGTGGGAATAGACATAGTGGGTCCCATGGATCCTCCCACTGCATCTGGGCACAGATTTATACTGGTGGTAGTGGATCATGCCACCAGGTATCCAGAGGCAATTCCCCTTACGACCACTACAGCTCCTGTTGTGGCCAGGGCCCTGCTGGGAGTATTCTCCAGAGTGGGGTTTCCTAAGGAGGTAGTATCTGACAGAGGTACCAACTTTATATCAGGATACTTGACAGCTATGTGGAAGGAATGTGGTGTCAACTACAAGTTCACCACCCCTTATCACCCACAATGCAATGGGCTTGTTGAGAGATTCAACAAGACCCTAAAGGGTATGATCAAAGGATTACCTGAAAAGCTCAGGCGAAGATGGGACATCCTTCTACCCTGCCTTCTGTTTGCTTACAGAGAGGTCCCACAAAAAGGAGTTGGCTACAGCCCCTTTGAATTGTTGTTTGGGCACCCTGTGAGAGGCCCACTGTGTTTGGTGAAGGAAGGATGGGAGTTACCTCTCAAAAAGCCTAAGCTAGACATAGTGGACTATGTACTTGGTCTCCGCTCCAGGATGGCTGAGTATATGGAGAAGGCATCCAAAAACCTTGAGGCAAGCCAGGCCTTACAGAAAGCTTGGCATGACCAAAAGGCTGTCTTGGTTGAGTTTCAGCCAGGACAGAAGGTATGGGTGTTGGAGCCAGTGGCCCCAGCAGCACTCCAAGACAAATGGTCTGGACCCCATACAATCCTGGAAAAGAAGGGAGAGGTCACCTACTTGGTCGACCTAGGAACTCCCAGGAGTCCCCACAGGGTACTCCATGTTAACAGGCTTAAAGCATATGTTGACAGGGCAGACATGGGCTTGCTCATGGCTACAGATGAGGGACAGGAGGAAGAGAGTGACCCTCTCCCAGACCTGTTGTCTCAGAACCCTGAAGATGGCTCAGTTGAAGGAGTGACCCTTGGAGGCAACCTCACTGCCCATCAGCAGACTGAATGTAGACAGGTTCTACAATCATTTTCACATATGTTTTCCTTGATACCTAGTCAAACTGACTGGTGTACCCATGTGGTGGACACTGGTGACAGTCTGCCTGTAAAGAACAAGCTTTACAGACAACCTGACCACGTCAGGGACTGTATAAAGGCTGAGGTACATAAAATGCTGGAATTAGGTGTCATTGAACCCTCAGAGAGCCCCTGGGCTAGCCCAGTGGTTCTGGTCCCCAAACCTCACACCAAAGATGGCAAGAGAGAGATGAGGTTCTGTATGGATTACAGAGGACTCAATGCTGTCACCAGGACAGATGCACACCCTATTCCAAGGGCAGATGAGCTCATAGACAAACTAGCTTCTGCAAAGTTTTTGAGCACATTTGACTTAACAGCTGGCTATTGGCAAATCAGATTAGCTGAGGAGTCTAAGGCCAAAACAGCATTCTCAACCCCAGGTGGGCACTACCAGTTTGTGGTGATGCCCTTTGGTCTGAAGAATGCACCTGCCACCTTCCAAAGGCTGGTGAACCAAGTCCTTACTGGGTTGGATGACTTTTGCGCAGCATATCTTGATGACATTGCTGTCTTTAGCTCCACCTGGGAGGATCACCTGATCCACCTGAAGAAGGCTCTTGAGGCTCTGCAAAGGGCAGGCCTCACTATCAAGGCTACTAAGTGCCAGATAGGGCAGAGTAAGGTTGTATATTTGGGCCACCTTGTAGGTGGAGGCCAAGTTCAACCACTGGAGAGTAAGATACAATCCATCAAGGATTGGTCCCCTCCAACCACCCAGACTCAAGTTCGAGCTTTCTTGGGCTTGACTGGGTACTACAGGAAGTTTGTTAAGAACTATGGGTCCATTGTGACTCCTCTTAATGATCTGACATCCAAGAAGATGCCCAAAAAGGTTCAGTGGACAGTAAGCTGTCAAAAGGCATTTGATGACCTGAAGGAGGCCATGTGCTCTGCACCTATCCTGAAAAGTCCTGACTACTCCAAAGAGTTTATTGTCCAAACAGATGCTTCTGAGTTGGGTGTGGGAGCTGTGCTGTCACAACTTAATGTAGATGGTCAAGACCAACCCATTGCTTTTATTAGCAGAAGGTTGACCCCCAGAGAGAAGAATTGGTCAGCTATTGAGAGGGAGGCCTTTGCTGTGGTGTGGGCCCTGAAGAAGCTGAGGCCATACTTGTTTGGCACTCACTTCAAGATTCAGACCGACCATAAGCCCCTCTTGTGGCTAAATCAGATGAAGGGTGAAAACCCCAAACTGCTTAGGTGGTCCATTTCCCTACAGGGGATGGACTTTACAGTGGAGCACCGGCCAGGTACTGACCATGGGAATGCAGATGGTCTCTCCAGGTACTTCCACTTAGGACATGAAGACGAGACTGGTCAAGGCTAGTTTAATGTCCCAGCGTTTGGGGGGGGGTTGTGTAGGAGAGTAGGGTCTGCTATCCTATGGTCACCCCAAATTTTTGCTTTTTGCTTCACTGGTTTTTGACATATTGAGGCTGTGGGCCTGCCAATCAGACCCCCAGCCTGCTGTTCTCTCTACTAAATTAAAACTATGCACCCTAGGTGCATAACCAATTGGAAGTGGATCACCCTGTCAGCCCCTGTACCAGTGTACACTAGGTACCCAGGGCATTGGTGTACCCAAGGCCTGCCAAGGGCTGAAGCATGTATTATGCCACCCCAGGCTTGGCCTAACAATTTGACACAACTGGCTGATCACTCAGCTGGGGTAAGTTGGTGTAATCACCTCTTACTAAGGTGTAGTATACCTATACCTAACCTTAAATGGGACACCTGGTAACCTATAAGTCACTCCTATGGCAGGCCTTAACAATCCTGAAGGCAGAGTGCTTGGTTCCATGTGAGATGGTGCTCTGGCATGAGCTGAGCCTGTCTGCAGTGGTCGGAACAACTTCCTTCTACTGTTTCCAGATATCGTCATACCATATACTCTTAAGTGCATTATGAACCTCGCGGTTAAATGCTATCTTTGGTTTGGCTTTATCAAAACATGTCGAGTAAGGTGCCATGCGAATTGGAATACTAACCCCTCGCCAATTCTGGCGACGGGGTTAGCATTCCACCCTTCTAGAGGGACACGACATGTACAGTACCTGAAACCCGGGTAAAATCAGACATAGCCTCAGCTCCACAAAATGGATGCTGCCACCACAGACACAAGTCTGCCCTCCTGCTGCTGGGAGTCCTTCCAGCTTGGGAGGTGTGGACAAAGGGTTTCCTGCCAGGGGAGGTGCGTGCACCACCCCAGACAGGATTTTGTGTATTGGTCAGGTAGGGCTTGAAAGAAACCAGACATGCCTGTGGCTCACAAGGAGCCTCGGTGCATATGCCAGTTCAAACCGGTCCTGGGGCACACCAGTCCCGGGCCTGAGGCGAGCTGGACAAAGGATTGGGGGTGTAACCACCCCCCTTCCTGGTCCCACCCATAGGGAGGGACCTAGCAGGTAGTCCGGCCCCTAGAATCCGCTTAAAGGTAGGAGCTGTGTCCTAAGACTTCAGACATCCTGGAATCAACTTAACACTAAGAAGAAGACGGGAACTTCGACGCTCTGCCGCACAGAGGACTGAAGCCAATCTCCCCTGTGGTCAGGGAGTGACCACCTTGCTAACGCAAGCACCATCCAGCGAATCAACGTCTGCTTTGCCGCCGCCTCCCGCCGGAGCCTGAGCCCAGAGACTGACAAGACCTGGACCTCCAGACCTCTCACCGCCCAATCCACAGTCCCTGAAAAGAGAAGACCCGTGGAGGCACCGAGACACGTGGAGCCAGCCATCTTGAAACGACCACGACAAGCTGACAAGTGCAACAACCGAGGCTCCCTCCAAGTTGTGCTTTGGGATCTGAGAAGCCCAACCCTCGAGCAGCATCTGCACCAAAGGTGAGCCCTCCAGCATCTCCACGATCTGCGTGGGGCCCTTCTGCATTTTGCCACTCGACGCGCCTAACCGGTTGCTGGCCCGCTGGCTAGTAGCCATCTTGGCGACGAACTTCACGAAATACACCGCTGGTCTGGTTGCTCCAGACTGGCCCTTGCTCCCCTCCAAAGGAGCAGTTCTTCTGACCTTGCTGGTCAGAACCATCAGCTTATTTCATCTCCTACAACAATTGCTTTTGCCAAGGCTTGTTTGCTTCGATCAAGTCGCCGACACCGCCGACAGCGAGAGCCTGCGTGGGACAGCTCGTGAACCGACTCCTGGACGTCGTCGACCTCCAGGGACCACGTGGCTGCAGAGACAAGCTACACCTTTCTTCCTGTTTGCACCCGACATTGCCTGGTACCCACCTGGTGCCACGCTGGTCACTGGCTAGTGACTGTGAACACTGTCCCCTCTGCTTACAGGTCTTCAACATCTCCGATCCACTCTTGGATCCACTGCATCTCTCCCGGACCGACCGCCTGCAGCATCTTCGTCTTCAGGCTCCACGGAACAGATAGAAGAAACCCGACGCACTTCGAGGCCTATGCACCCGCTTCCTGTGGGTGAGGTAAAGCTGGCACACCTGTGCCCAAGTGTAGTATTACATCTCTAGTGCCTGTGTTCCAAATCTTGAGTTCCTAGTCCATCCGGAAGATCCTTTTTGCAGTAACTTTGTACTTTTTACGCACCCATTGAAACCTATGGGAGCACGCGTGTGACTATTTGCTCTGCACACGCCACCCGTGGACCTCCTGGTCACTAACTGAAGTTAGCTCCTTGTAGGCCCAGCGATTCTAGAGGCCCTAGGCCTTTTCCCTTTTCTGTTCGTGGTACTTATACCACTATTTTAGTATATGGTTCGAGTGGCCACCAGGGCCTATCCATATAAAGTGCAACTTCTGTGTATTCTGTGGTAATCTTGTTTGACGATTTGTGCTCCTGTGCTCATAAAGAGACTAGGGGTTACTTTGAGAAATAAATACATATATATTTTGAATATATATCTGTGTGGTGTCCTTTCATTGGTATAAAAGGGGGTTGCATTTGGTAAAACAGCTGGCTTAACACGCTTCACGAGTTTAGCCTCAAAGACTGCTTAGCCTACGCTACCACTAGGGCAGCTAGTCCGAAAAGGTTGACTTACAACCACACCATAAGGGTTGCTTGGCATGGTACAAGGTGATCACTTTAACTAGTGAGCATCATATACCAGGCCAACTTCTCACAGATGGTAAATCCCCCCCAAAGCACTTTGCACTTTCTACTGTTTTGCAATTTTTATAGGGATATTAGGAAATCAATTTTATGCCCTCTTTTTATTGGTAACAGATTGTACTCCTATAAAACCGCTTTTTATCAAATTCATAATTTGGAAAATGATTCGATGTGTAATGCGGTTATTGTTTTTACTCAATTGGCCATCAAGCGAAGGAAGAAACTAATATATCTGGAATCTTTTAATTATGAAATAGAATAGATTGTACATTTTAATATTTGGAAATCTGGTCCTTTTTAAATAAGAAGATCACTGTATGCATTTTAATTTCTATTGCTCCATACGATGATTTGTAAAACTGATTGGCATGGTGTATTTACATTAATGTGGGAATGTGTCCTAAGCAAACTAATCAGGGTGAAATTGATCAAAGGAGGTTGTATTATTAGGAGATTAATTATGTTTATTGTTAAATGTGTGATGTATTTACTTCTTTTTGTGTAGTATGCTTGATTCCACTTTTTAAACTTATGGGCAGAATTCTGTTAGCCAGATTAGAAGGCTGGGTTAAAGACAAAAACAGCCTAACCGAAGCCCAGTACGGTTTCAGAAGTGGAATTGGAACGTTCAAGCAGTGCGTTAATCTCAAATTGCTTATAGGGAAATATTCCCTTGCCATAGAGGGTCTACTCCATCTCTGCTTTGTTGACCTCTCTAGCGCGTTTGATTTAGTAAACCATACTGTACTATGGCAAACGCTGGAAGGGATGGGTGCCCCACACGATATTATTAGTCTTTTATCACAGATATATGTTCACTTAACATCAAAGATACGATATGGCCAGAATGGGGAATGCACTACGCACTTTAAAGTAACCCACGGGATTAGACAGGGCTGCGTCCTTGCTCCGCTTTTATTTTCACTATATATCAATGCTATTGATCTTTTATTGCAGAGTTTGAAAGCTGATGCTCCTATCGTTGGTAAGAGCGTAACCCCAGTTTTATTATATGCTGACAATGAAGTCCTGATTTCTAGGACTGCAAATAGCCTTCAACTCCTGATAGATAACTTTACAAATTTTATGACCAATAAAGATCTATTGATAAATTTGGCTAAGACTTTAGTCATGACGTATGGGAAAAGTAAAATTAAAAGTAGAACCCACCATGTTCACGGAGTACCCATTGAAAGGACATCTACATTTTCTTATGTGGGGTTACATTTTAATTGTTAAAATACATGGAGCGCACATATCAACTCTTGCAAATTGAAATTTTTTAGGTCAAGTGAGGCCATCTTTAGATTCTCCCAAAAAATAGGCACTAAGCCAGTACGAGAAATTTTAAAATTATATGGGAGCAAGTGTATAACAGGGGTAGGTTATGGTGGAGCATTAAGGGGTATGGCAGACACTTCCCCATTACAAATATTGGAAAATAAATTATTAAGAAGGATTTTATCAGTCCCAAACTCCACGGCCACCTTTATTGTCCATAGGGAGACAGATGTGTCATATCTTAGCCACTTGATTAGCATGTCTGCCCTCGTATTGTGGTATTGAATTTGGACAAAGGATGAAACAAATTTAACTAAGGAAATAATACGAGATTGCCTCACACTTGATCATCTAAGGAAAATACCATGGCTACAACATATTCATAGGGGCAGATTTATGAGGCCCTTGCGCCTCATTTACGCCGCTGTTACATCACTTTTGTGACGCAGCGGCGGCGCAAATCCTGCGCCATGCTGCGGGGTAGTTACAACGTGACGCATCTGGGAGATGCGTCACGTTGTAAAGCCCTGCGCCAGCAGTAGGCGTACCTGTGCAGGGGGGGCCGTTCCGTCGCAGGAACGCCTCCTAAAAGTGGCTGAGTGAAATCTACAAGATTTCACTCAGTCACTTTTGAGCCCATGCTGCGTCAAAACCCTGCGCCTGCTTGAAGCAGGCGTAAGGATTGACGCAGCATTGTGAAGATAGGTCCCCCCAAATAATATTGCTGGAGCTGCGTCACGCTTGCGACGCAACTCCAGCAATGCGCCACTTTTACTGCACAGATGCGTCGCGCATCTGTGCCGTTTTTGCCCCATGGTGCGCCGCATTGTAAATGCGGCGCATCCATGGTGGCGGAGCTGTGGTGCACAATAACTGGCGCATCCCTGCTGATATGCAGGGATGCGCCAGTTATTATAAATCTGCCCCATAGTCTTTTAACCGAGTGCAATGTAGCAACTGATTTTAAGAACCCCGTGAGTATTCAGACCTATAGCAAGGGGGGAGTTAAAAAGGAGACTTTTTAAATCTAGGGAAAAAATGAGGGAAGTCGCGACGGGTACAAAATCATGAGTTAGACCACACTGTGAAGGGCCATTTTCACCGGATACTCAGCCATATCTTATTTTTATTAGAAATATTCAACACAGATTTTATTTAACAAGATTAAGGCTGAGCACGCTCCATTACCAGATAGCATTCCCCAAGATGGGTAGGTGGAGCGCAAATTTACCTAAGTGCCCGTGTGATGGTAAATCCCCTAAAGCACATTGCACTTTCTACTGTTTTGCAATTTTTATAGGGATATTAGGGAATTAATTTAACGGCCACTTTTTATTGCTAACAGATTGTACTCCTATAAAACCGCTTTTTATCAAATTTGTCATTTGGAAAATGTTTCGATGTGTAATGCGGTTATTTTTTTACTCAATTCGCCATCAAGCAAAGGAAGGAACTAATATATCTGGAATCTTTGAATTATGAAATTGAATAGATTGTACATTTTAATATTTGGAAATCTGGTCCTTTTTAAATAAGAAAATAATTGTATGCACTTTAATTTCTATTGCTCCATGAGATGATTTGTAAAACTGATCGGCATGGTGTATTTACATTAATGTGGGAAAGTGTCCTAAGCAAAATAATCAGGGTGAAAATGATCAAAGGAGGATGTATTATTGGGAGATTAATTATGTGTATTGTTAAATTTGTGATGTATTGACTTCTTTTTTTGTAGTATGCTGTTATGGATATATTTTTATATACCAAATAAAGCTTATTTTGACTTTGACAATTTAAATAGTACACTAAAATTAGCAGCAACATTTCAAAACTCGAATTTGACAGTGAAACGTGGCCAAATGCACATTATATTTAGATAAATAGGATTCCTGATATCACAATTTTAGTGTAGTCCTTCCTTTAGTTTCACAAAACAATACATGTACTCCACATTAAAATGGCTGAAATTCTATGTGAGGAACGCAAATAAACATAATTTTTCAACCAATCAAAATTTTTTAACTTTCTTTTGCAATCAAATGCTCACTTTAAAATGCTACCCAAAACATATTTTAGTTTGAATTATAGAACACCACAAAATAAACATATATAAATAGGCGCCTACAATTTTGTGATCAGTGGTACACTGACTTCCTTCGTGATCACACACAGCGTTAGGAGCAGAAAAGTGACAGTAACAGCCCGTTGAAAAGAGTGCCATATAGCTACCAAAGTAGGTATAAAATTATAAAATATACTTCCTATTAACAATCGAACAATACCAAAACCTAAATTTAGCCAGATTTTTTTGAATATTTTGCAGACTTTGAAAAAAATTACAACAGTGGGGTACACAAATTTCATGACTTATTCCACAACTATTGAAGGTAAAAAGAACTGTACATTTTTACAATACTACTAAGTTTAATGGCTTTTAGACAATTTTACCAAATTGTAACAAGTCAAAATGATATTGCAGCAGGACAGTCACTCAATAAAAATGTGGGCTTTAATATAACAATTGTAAGGCACCCTGAAACAGACCTCAGTGAAAATTCTGTACACTGCCTAGAGACAAAATTATTAAAGTTACTCACGGCAGGTGTTGGGGAGTGACTGAGGGCCAAATTACTATTCTAAGCCCTTTGGGGGCTTGCTTCAGGGCAGGTGATAGACATTGACTAGGGTCGTAATTACTATGCTAACTCCTCTGAGTACTTACCTGGGGGCAGGTGCTGGAAAGTGACTGGGGAAAAAATTACTATTCTAACTCCGCCGGGTACTTACCTAATGGCAGGTGACAGACGGTGACTGGAGGCAAAATTTGTCTTCTAACTCTGCCGGGTACTTACCTGAGGGCAGGTGCTGGACAGTGTCTCGGGGCTAAATTACTATTATAACTCCACCAGGTACTTACCTGTGGGCAGGTGCTGGACAGTGACTGGGGGTAAAATTACTATTCTAATTCTGCTGGGTATTTATCCCATGGCCAGGCACTGGACAGTGACTGGGGGCAAAATTACTATTCTAACTCAGCTGAAGGCTTACCTCAGAACAGGAGCTGTACAGTGACAGGGGTAGAATTACTATTTCAACTCTGCCGGGTACTTACCTCAGGGCAGGTGCTGGACAGTTACTGGGGTCAAAATTACTATTCTAACTCTGTCTCTGTTTGACCTCGGGGCAGGTGCTGGACAGTGACAGGGGGCAAAATTACTATTCTATCTCCATCTGACACTTACCTCAGGGCATGTGCTGGACAGTGACAGGGGGCAAAATTACTATTCTAACTCCATCTGATACTTACCTCAGGGCATGTTCTGGACAGAGACTGGGGCAAAATTACTATTCTATCTCAGCTGGGGGCTTACCTCCGGGTGGGTGCTGGTCAATGTCTGAGGGTAAAATTACTATTCTAACTCCACCGAGTTCTTACTTCAGGGCAGGTGCTGAACAGTGGCTGGGGGGCAAAATTACTATTCTAACTCTGACAGGGACTTACCTCAGGGCAGGTGCTGGACAGTTACCAGAGGCAAAATTATTATTCTAACTCTGCCAGGTACTTAGCTTAGGAAAAGTGCTGGACAGTGATTGGAGGGGAAAATAACTATTCTAACTGCACTGGGTATTTACTTCAGGGCAGGTGTTGGTCAGAGACTGTGGTTTTAAAATGAATTATTAAAAAATACACAATTTAAACAATTGAATTTACAGGAAATTCAAAAAATTCAAAGTTGGCATAGGAAAAAAACAGAGAGAATAAAAAGATAGTCCCCATATATTGTCATGCATGTAGAGAAAAAATAACATTTTCTTTTTTTTTCTTTTTTCACAGATGCAAACAAAATCCAAAAGTTCCAGTATCACCCAAAAGAACATCTATCAACTTGAAGAACCAAGTATCACTCCCTTCCTTCAACAAGCCACCAACCATTTCATCGTCAGGTTATAAAATACACTGTAAATATCCACTAGCCTAACCCAGATAGTTTGCTTGCAACCAAAAAAGACAGCATACCATAAACTTTTTAAAGTTCAGCATGGTATTTTAACTCTTCCCTTTCTTCACAGACCTTAACAATTAACAAAGTTGTCTCTTTCTCTTACCAGGCAAAACACCAGAAGACAGAAATGCAGGAAAATAATAAAAACATATACTGATGCATTTTTCTATTTTTCTTTTTCAGCAGATCTACCACCATTGGCCTCAGTTCGTCAAGCTACTCTTGTAAAGTCGTAAAGAGGAAACAGGCTGTTAAAGTATGGTGGCTATCTCTACTGTAAGGATGACTGAGCCCAGGAGTCATTGGAGGTGCATGCAATATTTCTCTTCCCATTGCACAGGCAGTGCCGTTCCTCTGGAAGACACAGTTGTTAGGGCAACTGAACACAACCACCCTACAGTGGAAATTGAAGTATAAGAAAATGTACAACAAATTAGACTATTTACGAGCACCCTCAATGAGCCTTTGCTTCTTAGTTTTGAGGAAGGTTGCTCAAAACATTCCCATGCACATTGCTAATAGCATGCCCACCATTCCCAACCTAACCAGAATAGTCCAGAGACAAAAAATGGCAAGTAATCTCCAGCATGTAACACACCAAACCTATGGAGACATTAACATCTCCCCTGAATTAATTGTGACTTTCTCTGATAAACCTTTCCTCCTGCATAACAATGAAAACCCTCTGAAAAGAATAATAATTTTTAGCACAACCCATAACCTGGTCACTCTTGAGAATAGTGAACATTGGATGATGGATGGGACATTTAAGTCAACACCCCATTCATTCGCCCAGATTTATAATGTCCATGCCAACATAAATAACACAATTGTTCCATTAGTGTCTAGCTTACTCCCTGACAAGCAATCCTCAACTTACACAGTGATCAAATCCAAAACAATCAATCAAAGTCCTAGAAAAGCAATAATTCATTTTCAAGTCACCAAATTATACCTTGGAACCCAAATTCAAGGATGGTTGTTTCACCTTTCAAAGGCATATTGGCGAAAAATGTAAAAAACATCCTTAGTTGATGATTACATGGCAAGCCGTAAACTACAGTGCGAGTTAAGAAAATTAACTGAATTATGCTTTGTACCACCTAACAGTGTAGATTCAATTTCTGAAACAAAATGTAGTCAAATTGGCACCCTTGCTAAATTACTTTGAAGATACATGAAAAAATGTGATATACATTTCTTTACCCACTTTTTTAAACCTATTTTTGAAAAATAGCACCCATCGCGACGTGGACATGCAAACACAACCTGTATGGAAATGAAAATGTAGCTTAAACAACACAGACATTGGTTTTCCTACTAACTGTAATTTAACTACCTCCCCCCTCTATCCTTACATTAGACCTAGTCACCTATATGCCTAACATGATAAGTAAAATCATTCTTACCTGACCGCAGCTCTTCTTTGCTTCCAATCTTGACTGCAAGGCTCCACCAACTGTAAAATCGGACGCACAATGCGTACGTGAGGCCTAACAGTAGAAAGGAAAAAAGGACAATTTTCACCATTGAAAATAATGTAAAAGCGTGGAAAACTACTTTCTACAATATAAAAAAAAGTTATTTATTGAAATAAAATCTCGTTTTATTTCTAATCCATTTTTATATGTATTTCTATTTTTTTATTAATTGTTTATTTTTATACTGTCTGTAAATAAAATTAAAAAAAAGAAACATTGTGTTTTTCTTTCGCTCCTAATGCTTACTGTAATGCAATTTATTTTACATTATAATTATTTATAAAATTCAAAAATTGTGTTCTAAAAATGAAATAGATGTCTTAATAAATATTCTCCCAAATATATTATGGTTTCTTCAAAGAAATACAAATGTATCTGTTATAATTAATACTCGGGTAGTACAATTAATATCTGGGTATTAATACTCTTCCCCGCCCATTACCCTTATATCCCTTGCACCCCATCCCTAAAGGTTAGTCTTGGAGTTTAAAAAAAATGTTTTATAAGTTCAATGATAATATTTAATATAAATATATTTTTATGTCAATTAATAAATACACAGGTATAAAAATGAAAACCTGGCTATTAATACACTTCCACACACATTACCCCATATCCCTTTTGTCCCGTCCATAAAGGTAAGTTTTGGAATTGTTTAAATTAAAATTAAAAAATATTAAGGTTTAATGGTGAAATTAAATTTAGATGTATTTTGATGTCAATTAATTATTACGCAGGTATTAAAATTTATACCAAGGTATTAACATACTCCCCCACCCATCACCCATATATCCCTTACATCCCGTCCCTAAAGGTGAGTGTTGTAATTGATCAAAATATTCTTAAAATGTAATAGTCAAATTTAAATTGAATATATTTTAGTGATTATTATTTAACACACCTGCATTAAAATTAATACCTGGGTATCAATATATTTCCCCACCCATTACTCCTATATCTCTTGTATCTCATCCTTAAAGGTGAGTGTTATAGTTGTTGAAAAATATTTAGACCATATAATATCATTAAACTTACATTGATTTTAATGCCTATTAATACGCAGATACTAAAATGAATTTCTGGGTATCAATAGAATTCCACACCCATTACCCCTAAATCACGTGCATCCTGTCCCTAAAGGTGAGTGTTTGTAGTATTATGTTAATTATAATTTAACATTAATACCCATAAATTAATACTCATGTATAAAAATGTATATCTGAGTATTAATACACTTCACATCTAAATACCTCTATTACCCTCACAACCCATCCCAAAAGGTTGGTTTTACTGTATTTATTATAAAAATTCTAAAAATATTTTAATTAAAAAAATCATACATTTTAATAACTTTAACAAATTATTTATATTTTCAAAAATCTACACCATATATTTACCTAAATACTTATATAAGAAATGCATGGTAAAGACATGCAGCGCAATTGACCAACCCTAAATTGCATGGTAAAGGCATGCCTGGTAAAGACATTTGTGGTAATGGTATATGCGTTGTAAAGGCATGTATTGTAAAGGTAAAGACTTACCTGTGGTTAAGACTTTGTGGCTTAATTCATTGAGTGGTTTAGACTTTGTGGCGATGGTCGTTTCCCCTTCAATGCCCATGAGTAGTTTCTTCTACAGTTAGCTATTTCCATTCTTTTCCCAGGAATTTTCTCTGGGGAAAGATGTAGTTTCCAACATAACAGCCTACAGGCTTCATCAAACCAGGAAGCCATATCTTGATCGCCTCTCCTGACCTATTGTGTGAGAATTGTTCTTATGACGACTCTCAGGGCCACAAATGAATCAACTACTAAGCGTCTGTCAACCTGCAAGGAGAGGCAGTCAGAAATATTGGATTGGTTACCTGCCGCTAATTTGGCTAACAACAGAACGTTGTCAGCGTGCCTCCATACCAGTCTGCTCAGATTGTCTTTAATTTTCGTTATGGCGTGGCACACCAAGGTGCCCTTTTGAACCAACACAGGATAATTAATGGAGAGGTGGAAAGAATTATGATCCCTAAAAACATTGGGAACTACACCACCCTCGACAATTCTAGCAGACCTATCTCTAGAAGTAAAAACATAATCAATGATGGAGCACTGTCCTTTCCCAGTAAAAGTGACAAGCTTAGAGGCATCATAGTCAAGAAAAGCAACAGCATTACACAACTAACTGGCTAACTAGAATGAGGAAAAGTAAAATGCCCTGGCATCACAGGCCTGTCAAAAAGTTGGTGAAACAGTTTAGAGGGCTGGGACCCGATATGATCTAGTGTGTCCCCCATCTTTGCATTAACATTTCCTGCAACCAACAAATTGAAACTCCCACCCGAATAGAGAGGACTAGAAATCAGGTAATCAATACAGGAGGAGAGGGCAGTAGAATTTCTGTTACCCTTGATCAAGAAGACATCATTGTAAAAAGTAACAACAAATAGCCCTCCTTTTAGTGCTCATTTTAAATAAAAAGTCTGGAAAAGCCTGTAGCCAGGATCAATACAAGTTATAGTGCAGCCCAATGAAACCTTAAACCAAGCTAATTAACCTGCACTAGCCCGCCCTGATGATGACTGTAGGGCATGTGAAGCAAAACATACATAATTATCACAGAAAACATCCTCCGTGGCCCAGGTCCCCTGCAAAATATATCAAATTGCTGGACCAGGTCCAACCAGGCCTGAGACACCATCTGAGCCTTAACCCCACTACAGTCCAACTAAGGGGCTGATTCCGATGTCGGACGGACCGGAGTCTGACCGACATCGGACAGGAACTGGAACCGAACGACATCTTGTCGTCAGTTCCAGACCTGCAAGTAGGACCTGTCCGGTCGTAATCTTATACTTAACAATGGGAGCATGCATCCCGAACTGAATGCATGATCACATCGTTAACTGCAGAGGTGCAGTTCATCCCTACACCTCATGGCAGGTACCACAAGGTGCCTGCCACCAGGTGCAGGGATCAACAGGGGGGAGCCGCTATTCGGGAGTCTCGCAACCATGGGGGCTCTGCTGGGCGCCCCCAAAGACAGTTTCCGCCTGCCTTTGTGTGTCGGAAAGGCTGGCATAAAGAGGCAGTGGGAAACTTTCATCGGTCTCCCTCTGCCGGCCGGGGGAGTATTGAAGGGTTTCTGGATGGCAGACGGGCCCATCAGAATGGCTCGGTCTGAAAGGAATCTGAACGGCACATTCCCATGCGGGCAGGAGGGCACTGACTGAAGGTTGGAGCCCTTCCTGCCCGCATCGGAATCAGCCTCAAAGCATATTAAGATGAGGCTGCCTAAGGTATGTTAGGAAATGGAGTACCGCAGACACCCTTGTGAGGTCCTAGGCAAGGATGCGTGGACTTGAACATTGCCCGATGACACACTTGGGGATTCCATTATACTCTGTGGAGAGGCAGGGGGCAGGGCACCGGTAACACATAGATACTTTGCCCCATATCAGAAAGTCAGTCCAACTCTGACAGGGGGGAGTGCAGTTCAAAACGGATAAAGACAATAAGCCCTGGGTATTAGACCACATTTGTCTGGGCTACCGGACACCTCGATACTTGAGTCACATTGCAAAATCTGGATCAAGTTGGATTGGATCAGACCCCTGTTGGGCTGAGAAACCAGTCCATCCACAATCCTAGGCTGACGGAAGTTCACGATAATACAATCCCCAGAAAAACATTTCGATTGCAAGCCCACACACCTAATTCTTTGCACCATTAAATTGTTAGTAGCAGGACAAACAGGTAAGTTAGTCTTTGTCCTTAGCCAATGGGTGACCTTATTTTTTAGATCGGTGGTTGTTTACACAGACCCTAAGGCCAACTTAGGGGCATTGGCCAGAAGAAGCACAAATGGACTTGAGGCCAGTTGTAGGTGTAGCACAGAGGGCCCATCCCTCCGTGGTGGCACCATAGGCATAGTAGCCAACGGCTGAGTTCTTCCCTGTAGTACAATAGTTTAATCAATATGAGAGCTGCCCTCAATGGTCACAGACTGCTCAAGAGTTCCCAAAATTCCAAGAATTCTAGTGGTACGATTGCAGCTGCCAACTACAGTTGTGGAAGGTATAATGTGGTGGCCGGAAGCTGAATCAGTACAGGTGTGACTGCTTTGTTTCACCTACCCTGGGGCACCGTGCACCCCTTGCCTAGCTCCTTTGGTTTCCATAAATCTAGGCAAGGTAGATTCAATAGATGCCAGTCTACAGATGACTGGGTATAACTTGGCACTCAGGATGGCATCAAACCCCGCTTTGAGCAACTTAACCAGTTCCCCCACATGGTTAACACCTTGCCCGAGTAGGACATCATTTTGTGGATCAGAGTTAATCTTTACAGATTTCCTTTTAGTGCTAGCAGTCCTTCTACATTTGCTCACTAGACTGGAGCTTTGGGACTCGCTGTGCACCTGTACCAGGTCTATCACTGAATCAGTAGAGGGAACTAATATTGTCAGATTACAGGAGCTCTGCTGGGTGAAATGATTGCTTGACAGGAAAGTACTCTCGAGTTCAGGGTGGATAGAGCATACAGGGGGGTCACCCATGGGTAAAGAACCGAGGCTCAGTCGGCAAAGTAGGATGCCTTCCTTCATCAGGGAGAGACGATGCTCTGCTAATTCAACCTCTTTTGAGACAACCCCTATGGCTCGGGCCAATAAGCCATCAATGGTAGTAACTCTTGCGGGTGCAGGAGAGGGTAATGGTTTACTGGGAGCAGTCTTTATTTTCTGCATGTTAGAAACAGGCTAAGCGGTAGTCAGCAAATTAATAGTTTCTGTGGCAAAAAAATAGGATTAAATAAGTAAAATAGGGTACCTGCCGCAGTCCAGAACAAAAACAAGTGAGTGGCTCAGCCTTATCCGGTCAATGATGGACACAGGACAGGCTTGCCCTTGGCCCGGTCTTTGCTTGGGTGCATCCCGCGCCGTGGGAGTAAACCAAGAGCTTTACAGCACAATTGCAGTGGTGATAGGAAAAGCTCAGGACACAGCCCCTCCTCCTTCAGGGGCAATGGATGATAGGTCTACAAGTTCCTGCAGAAGAAATGTGGCAAAGCCGTCCTGTGCAGCAGGAGTAATTCAAGCACTTTATAGCGCAGTTGCAGTAGCAGCGGGCCAATGCTTCCTGTGCCGCAGGAGTGACCCAAGCTCTTTATAGCACAATACCAGGAGCAGCAGGAAAAGCTCATGAGACAGCCCCACCTCCTTCAGGGCCAATGGATGTTGGGACTACGAGTCCCTGCAGCAAAAATGCAGCTGATGTGTCCCATTCTGCGGGATGTAATCCAAGTGCCTTATAGCGTGATAGCAGTAGCGGCGGGAAAAGCTCATGTGACAGCCCTGCCTCCTTCAGGGGCAATCGATGTTGGGACTATGAGTCCCTGCAGCAGAAATATTGCCAATGTACCACAGATAATCACCCCATGCCTCAAGACACCCATCAACGTCAGCCAGACTAGCCACACCCGGAGCAGCATCACCGAAGCAGACTGGGCCCACCCCCTACACAAGACTAGACCCATCCACACTGGAGACATAAATGCCAACCGCAGACCAAATCAACAATTGGTAAGTCGGTTGCACCTACTCCCTGGGATCCCTCAAGCACAGTCACTACAGAAGAGCCAGAAAGCAGGCCAACTAGTACCAAATTAGAATTCCAAGCAACCAAAAAACACTGCAAACAATTAGAGAGGAATAGGAGAACCAGCTGAAAAGAGACTGCCAAGAACACTTTCAGAGCCACACAAAGATGAAACTACGGACAGATCAAGGAAACCAATAAGAAGGCCCTAGATGAACGCATAGAGAACAGCGCCAACAACAAAAAGGAGATCTTCATGATCATCAAATACTTCACTTCACCCTCTGTCTCCTCAAACATCACCCCCTCGCAGGATACATGTGACAGAGTATGACTACAGCAATAACATACGAATCATCTACAACAACTTCGACTCTCAACAAGACCCTCCAACCCCCCACATCTTATGTCGAGCAGAATGGCTTGTTGGCATCTCACCAGGCAGGCTTCCGTCCGGGCCATTCCACGGAGGTGGTGGTCCTAGCGGTCTTGGATGAGCTCAAGGGGAAAGCCGATCTCAATCTTCCCCAAGCTCTGGTCCTCCTCGATTTGTCCGCTGCATTTGACACGGTCGACCACTCCATCCTTCTCGACCGTGTCAGATCAGTTGGTATTCGGGGTGTGGCACTCTCCTGGATTGCGTCCTTTCTTCAGGATAGGTCCCAGGCGGTCCACCTCTCTGGTTTTTCGGCCCCTTCCCGTCCGGTTACCTGTGGCGTTCCTCAGGGCTCCTCTCTTTCCCCTCTTCTTTTTAATCTTTATATCCAACCCCTCATTACTTCCCTCCTCGAGCTGGGGGTCTCTGTATATAACTATGCCGACGACCTTCAGCTCATCTTTGACTTATCCTCTTCTCCCGATTCCCTTCCCAAATTCTGTTCCACCCTAGTTTTTATATCTGAGTGGATGAGCGCCAACCATCTGAAACTCAATCCTGACAAGACGGAGCTTGTCCTCACGGGTGGTCCCTCTAACCCTTGGTCCCCTGTTCATTGGCCCCTTTCTTTTGCCCCCCCCCCCCCCCTTCACCTGTTTCCTCTGTCCGCACTCTTGGCATTAAAGTCAGCCATGACCTTTCGATGCACAGCCAGATTAGCTCCGTGGTATCTTCCTGTTTTCTGTCCCTTCGTCTCATCCGGAAGATCTCTCGGTTCTTTTCCACCGATGCCCTCAAAACCATTGTCTTGGCTCTTGTCATCTCCCGCATCGATTACGGAAATGGCCTGTACGTCGGTATCCCTGCTTTTCAATCTCGCCGACTTCAGGCCATTCAAAATCAAGCTGCCCGCCTTATTCTTTCCCTCCCTAAATCTTCTCACATCACTCCTGCACTCAAATCCCTTCACTGGCTCCCCGTTCACTCTCGTTCAATTTTTAAGTTGGCCTGTTTAGCCTTTCTGGCTCATTCTCGGTCCGCTCCTCTCTTCATCACTTCCCTTATCTCTTCTTATGCCCCCTGTCGCACTCTTCGTTCTTCTTCCATGTCTCTCCTGTTCATCCCCCGTTTCCGCAAATCCAGAACCGGGGGCACTCGCTTCTCGGTTTTGGCCCCTCAGCTCTGGAACAGTCTTCCCTTATCCATCCGCTCTATCCCTATCTATTCCCATTTTCGCAAAGCTTTAAAAAACTTCCTTTTTTCTCAGGCTTTTTCTCCCTAAACTCTTCGGTTTGATTTATGTGAGTCTTGATCAGGTTTTAGCGCCAGGAAGCCGCTTGGTCGCAGTGCGCTTTACTAAATACCTTTTTCATTTCATTTCATCAGAAGCACCCTGTTCGCCCCGAAAGACCAAAGCCACGGAAGACGCAACAAGCATCATGAGAACCATTCAGGATCCCCTACGGACCCATACCCTCACACCATGTACAAGAGTCCGAAATAGAGGAGTAAACCTGTTAACCCAGTTGAGACCGGGTAGAGTATGCAACAAAACAACAATGTCTCAACCGGTAATCAATAGCGAGGGCAATTACAAGGTATGTATAAATCACTGGAGGCAGGAGAAGAAAGGGGGACCTTTTCTTGTAAGGTGGCTCCTGATTGGCTGTAGCGACCAAAGTGTGGGCTATGTTTCAAAAGCATGCTCTACTTGGCTTCCAAGGCAGTTCTTCTCTTCTGCTTTCTGTTTGAAGGGAAAAGAGCGCTTCTGAGAAGGTGGTGAGAGGTGGGCGCAGGTACACTCCACGCGGCAAAGGGTGGAGCTTTTGCCGAACTCTGCACTCCAAGTTTAGCGTCTACAACTAAAGAAAACTGATGAAGTGAATGAGTGCTGTGGTGAAATAGTGTTTCAACTTGGTGAATGTTTATATGATAATCCCAGTAAGACTTTATGTCTGGAACATTCAAAAGTTGGAACGTATTTTGATTCATGTTTGTTTTTTAAAAAAAAATCCAAAGAGACTTATCAGAGATTAGAAGGTAGCTGCAAAGTCCTTGAAGCTATGGATGTGAAACGAGGCAGATATGGTGGAAAAACAATTCCAGTGTGTGGGTATTTCTATGGTTGTGTTGAATTCAAGGAAAGGAAGGCGGAGGGAAAGATTTCTGTGTTCTAAAAAGGGGGTGACATACTTGGCTGGCCTATGGAAAGTGATCTGGTTGTTTATCTTGATCCAAATGCTAAACCTCAAGTACAAATTTGAGAGGAAAGTGCAGGATGCATGAATGTTGTGCAAAATGTTCCAGAAGCTTTTGAAAATGAAATCGGATGTCCGAAGTCTTATGTGCACAGAATTAAATTAAAGAATGTTCCTGTGCTGTGTGTTTCTAAGGTGAGATGATTACTCATTGAAGTTTACGATCAGGTGAAGCCTGAACTGGATAAATTGAAGGACCAAGGTATTGTTGTTCCTGTTGATGTGAGTGAGTGCTTGGCACCTATTGTGGTGGGCAGGAAGACCAATAGTGATGTACGATTGGGTGTGGACTTGAGGTCACTCAATAGGGGGGTAGTGGTGGATCATCATCCTATTCCAAAAATGTAAGGATAATTGTAGTTGGTGGGTGGAACACGTTTTCCCCTCCTTAGATCTGGCCTCTGCCTATCGTCAGGTGCGTCTACCCAAGGAGTCACAGCACCTCACATCATTATCACGCCCATGGGTACTTATGAATTTGTATGAATGCCTTTTGACTTGGTTTTATCATCCTCATTCTTCCAGAGAGTTATGGAGCATTTACTGAATGGTATCCATGGAATGAGGTGTTATCAGGATGATGTTTTAAGTTATGGAAGAACATGGGAGGAACATAATGATGGATTATGTTGAGTACTTTCACAGTTCACTTTGGTAGCAGAGAAATTAACATTTGGAAAGAATGGGATTTGTTGTATGGGGCACAGATTATCTTCCAAATGAGTTTCTCCTAAAGGTGAGAAGGTAGAGACTATTTGTAAGATTCTGTTTCAGAATAAGTATGAATTGCTATCGTATCTAGGTATGTTAGAATTTTATGGACATTTCGTGGAAGGTCTGACAAGGAAGACTGAGCAATTTACCTTCTTACTTTTTTAATTTATTTTTTCTTCATTTTCTGAATCCCATGTACATATTTTTCTAGATATTCTATTGAAATTCTATGGACGCTCTCATGTTTGATGTACTGTCCCGATGATGACCTGACAAATTCCGATTGGTTGAAACGCCATTGACACTAAGCTATGGCTCTTATTGAAGAGGATGCACATTGTTTGCTATGTGTTGTTTCTGTTTTGTCCAGAACCTTGCTTCTGTACAATTTTCCCTCAGCCACTTTTTGTTTCTTTACACATTGTATTGTCTGTATTTCATGCACTGTTTGTGTAACACCATGAGTGCCATTACTGTTATGTAATTGTAATTTTGACTGCTGACTTTGGATAATAAATTTTCTAATTGAAGAAACTGCCTGTACACAGGTACGTTGTGCCTTCTTTGCCTGTTAACACCACTTTTCCTTTCTTCTTTTGGTGCACATTTTCTATTAGGCTTATATTCTATTTCTTTACTCCTTTCTAAAACTTATTTCCATTTTAAAATGATTTCCATTTCCACGGGTGCTGCTGGCTGCAGCAAAGGCCGCAATGGAAAAAATGCAAGTTTTGTATTTCCCTGCACTACGTGGCAGGCACCACGCTGTGCCTGCCACATGGTGCAGGAAAATGTAGGGGGGCACCATATGTGCACCCCAAGTGCAAAACCGAACTGCCCCTGCTCAGTGGGAGGCCCGTTCCATCCCCGCCAGCCTTTTCATGGCGGGTGAACCGCCATGGAAAGGCTGATGGGGATCCAGCATCGTAATCAGAGTGCTAGGCACTGCCGGCATGCATTGGATGCCAAGTGCCTGCACCGCCCCGGGGGGCTCAAGGAGCCCGTCGGATTTGTGGCGGTCAGAGTTCCTGACCGCCACGAACCCGCCCACCAGCAAAATATGGCGGTCTTGAAAAGGCCTCAAGATCGCTCTAACCCTCCCCCCGGGAGCCTGTCGGTGGCGGGTTCACCGCCCCCAAGAGTGGACTCCGCCCATAACCAATGGATGAAGGTATAAAGTATATCAGTCACCATTCACAGTCCAATTCAAATGTCTGCCCTTAGAGCGGACGATGCACAGTTATGGTATCAGAGATTTATCTACAAACAGGGAACTCATATTCATATTTGAGCCTAGTAAGTGTGTTCATAAGGCCTGTGGGCAGTTGTGTATCAAAATATTGACTCAAGAAATTTGTGGTGGAAGAATGTCCTAGTAAAAATACTGACAGCAAAATATTGTGATATCGTGGAGGTAAGTGTATACTAGCAAGTATAGATTTACTTATCTCAACTATTATGCTGCTATAAATATAGATATGGATATATCTACATATATATAGATATATTGATATATATGTGTGTATGTATATATATATATATATTCACAGAAAAAAACATAGGTTTCAGGCACGTTATAGTTAGGAATTAGCATTTAAAAAACCTCAGAAATTCACTGAAAAAACCATAGGTTTCAGGGGTGTTATAGTTAGCTGGACTTTTCACTTGTACAAAACCATTGAAATTCCCCCGTTATAGTTAGTTCTGCTAACTATAACTCGCGCGCCCGCAATGCACTGCTGATGACGTCACATATTACATCACTCATGACATGGTCAGTGACATCACTCATGACATCACTGATGACATCTCAAATGACTACAACCAAAATGAATTTGTTCTTGTGTGATGTAACCAATGCTGGCTGTGATCAAATGCTGTCCCGGCAGCTATGAGGACTGTTATCTCACTGTCCCCGCCCAAATGGGACTTCTTTCAGCCAATAGCCTTCTGGGGTAAGTAGTCCTTCAATAACCATAGTGGAAGCCATCCGAGACTTTGTCATACAAATTTAAAAACCAAGTGGGTCCTGTGGCAGGAAACACATCACATACTCTGCTGACTTCTTTACCCCCACAAAATTAGGCATGTCCAACTCCTGTGCGTGCCGATGACTAAAGGCACGCAGGTCCGCTTTTGTTTGCGGCGGGGCGTCTCCGCGGCGGAACACGCCGCAATTAAATTCCGAAGTCCAGGTTTCACCCTGTTGCGCTCTGCATGGAAACGCCAACACAGTTGAGCATGAAAACCTCCTTTAATGTGGGCAGCAGACACAGCACGTAATCCCCACCACAAGTGAAGTACCAGACATGTTTCGGGCTCCAAGCCCTTGTTCACTGGCTGTGATCAAACGCTGTCCCGGCAGCTATGAGGACTGTTATCTCACTGTCCCCGCCCAAATGGGACATCTTTCAGCCAATAGCCTTCTGGGGTAAGTAGTCCTTCAATAACCATAGTGGAAGCCATCTGAGACTTTGTCATACAAATGTAAAAACAAAGTGGGTCCTGTGGCAGGAAAAACGTCACATACTCTGCTGACTTCTTTACCCCCACAAAATTAGGCATGTCCAACTCCTGTGCGTGCCGATGACTAAAGGCACGCAGGTCCGCTTTTGTTTGCTGCGGGGCGTCTCCACGGCAGAGCACGCCGCAATTAAATTCCAAAGTCCAGGTTTCACCCTGTTGCGCTCTGCATGGAAACGCCAACACAGTTGAGCATGAAAACCTCCTTTAATGTGGGCAGCAGACACAGCACGTAATCCCCACCACAAGTGAAGTACCAGACATGTTTCGGGCTCCAAGCCCTTGTTCACTGGCTGTGATCAAACGCTGTCCCGGCAGCTATGAGGACTGTTATCTCACTGTCCCCGCCCAAATGGGACTTCTTTCAGCCAATAGCCTTCTGGGGTAAGTAGTCCTTCAATAACCATAGTGGAAGCCATCCGAGACTTTGTCATACAAATTTAAAAACCAAGTGGGTCCTGTGGCAGGAAAAACGTCACATACTCTGCTGACTTCTTTACCCCCACAAAATTAGGCATGTCCAACTCCTGTGCGTACCGATGACTAAAGGCACGCAAGTCCGCTTTTGTTTGCGGCGGGGCGTCTCCGCGGCGGAGCACGCCGCAATTAAATTCCAAAGTCCAGGTTTCACCCTGTTGCGCTCTGCATGGAAACGCCAACACAGTTGAGCATGAAAACCTCCTATGATATGGAGAGTGAAACATGCACTTTTAATACCAGGAGCAGACTTCCATGGTGAACAGTAGTTTTACTACAGTGATCTAATGAGCAACTAGAGTGCTAACTTTCAGAATTTATGGCAAATGTGTGACATATCTGAATACCTTCATGATGGAATCAAAGTAAAAAACTGAAAGCATTTCCTACTGAGGAGACTGCAGTACATGAGGAAATTAGGAAACTTCATAACAAATAAATCTCCCAAGATGGCCACCGGAGACAAAAGAGCCCAAATGTAGCCCAAAATCACCCAGATGTAGCCCAAATATAGCCCAATGACAGAAGTGTGCAAAACACTTATTATTTTGTGTTTTTGCAGTGTTATATAGTGCAGACTTGTCAGGTATTGGAGTGCTTTACATGAGCATTGGTTACATCACACAAGAACAAATTCATTTTGGTTGTAGACATGGGGAGACTAAGTGATTTGACCAGAATCACAGAATGTCGAGCTGAAGCAGAAACTCCAACCTGGTTCCCCAGTTGCAAAATCTGCAGTTCTGAAAGTAACACCACATCCTCTCCCCTCAGTGCAATATTCAATCAAGTGGTCAACTGGATAAAAAAACATAAAGATAACAAATAATTTAAACGTGCTTTGTCGCTATTTGAAAACTCAGAAAATATGTCCTTCTTTTAGTCTTTTAGAGCACTAACCACAATTTTGATGCCACTAAGACGCTCTCATATATGTAATTTCTAAAGGAAATGCTCTAGGTATTACAGTTTTGATTACATCAAGATGACGTCAGGCGTTCCACACTTTTGTAATAAATATAGAATGTTAGCAATCTAGTTGTTCATTAGGATACTGTTGAGAGGCAGAGGCCAGGGGCACGGACTCTGAAAATTGAAGGCAGGTAGGAGGGTGCAAAGGCAACAATTTAACCACACTGAGCAGGCAGGAAGGGCTGTGGCAGCACAACAGACTATGGAGGGCAGTGGAAAGGGAGACAACAAACCAACAATACAGGACTTGCAAGAGAGTCTGTGGCAATGTAATAGACCATTGTGGGCAGATGGAAGAGTCAATGGTAGTACAACCATACATGCCAACAGACCCGATTCAGCCAGGAAACGTCCAATGTTTTTAAGCTCAAATGGGCTTTATTTGATCTGTCTCCTGTCTACAATCTCCTCTTTTTCAATGTAACTCAAAGGGGAAAATCAATACCCCAGTTTTTTTTAAAAATCTCCCTCTTACCAAGTTCAAAATGTTCGCAAGTATGGTACATTGGCTCATGAAAGGAAAGGGGGTAGGGACATGGACTTGGATAACAGAGGACAGGAGGGACATGGAGAGGTGCACCAAACTGACCCTGCAGAGCAGGCATCAGGGTTTGCAGCAGCACAATACACCACACAGGGCATGCGGGACGGGAGTGCAGCACAACAATCCATAGAAAGCAAGAGGGAGGGGACATGACCATGCACATGGACAAAAGAGAACAGAGGGGCAAGAGGCAATGGTAGCTAGCTGACCATAATGGACAGACAGGAGAGAAAGCTGCAGCATAACAGACCATAAAGGGCAGGAGGGACGGATCAGGGGCATTACAATGGAACAGACAAGCCAGGAGGGAGGGAGTAGGGGTCTGCACATGTAAACAGAGGGCTGGGGGCAAAGGGGCAGGGCAGGAGCAGCAAGATAGCCATGGAGGTCAGGCAGGATGGGCACTAGAAGCAAGACACACCATGAAGAGCAACAGTGAGACTGTGATGGAATACACACAGACCATGGAGGGAAGGTGGGAGGGGGTCAGGGGCAGCTAACTGACCACACAGGGAAGGTGGGAGGGGCCATGGAAGCACAGAAGACCATGCATGGTAAGTGGGAGGGTTAGTGGCAGCACAATGGCTATGATGGGCAAGAATGAGGGTGCAGGGGCATGCACAAAGGACGATGGATGATAGAAGGGAGGGTCAGGACCTGTGCACAGACAAGAAAGTTCAGGGGAAGGGGCCTCACAACAGACCACACGGGGCAGGCAGGAGGAGCAGTTGCAGCACAACAGACCAGGGAGGGCAGAAGGGTGTGGCAGTACAATGGACCATGTAGGACAGGAGGAAGAGGATAGGGGCATGGCATGTGGACAGGCAGGGTGGAGGTGGCAGGGACAGGTTACAGTCATCTGACAATGCTAGGCAGGTGGGAGGGGAGTGGCAGCTCAACAGAACACTCAGAGTAGATAGGAGTGGCAGGTCCATGGAACATGGTGGGCAACAAGGATGGAGCAGGGGCATGCACAAAGACATCGGAGGGCAGGGGGAAGGAGAATAGGGGCAACAAGCTAAGCACAGAGTTTAAGCAGGAGGTCAATGACGGGGCATAGAATTGGGCAATGGAGGGCAGGAGGAGTGGACTGGTACATCATACTAAATTGAGGGCAGTGATGTCATTTGAGATGTCATCAGTGATGCCATGAGTGATGTCACTGACCATGTCATGAGTGATGTAATATGTGACGTCATCAGCAGTGCATTGCGGGCGCGCGAGTTATAGTTGTCAAGAATCAGTCCCAGGTCCAAACACTCCTCAGGATTCGGGCGACGCTATATGGGGTCCACCTCTCGACGTCACCAACTTCCTGCACTAAAGGCACGGAAGACTGGAGCAATCGAGCAAGGGAAGGGAAGGATGGGAACAGCGGGGAGTAGAACCTGTAAAGAAAGTTAACATACAAAACAAAACATAACACAATGCGAGACAGTAAATACCTACTCTCAGTAATTTCTCACTAGTTTGTCTCATGAGGATGAAGAGCCTCCTATATGTCATCCGAACATAACATCATTCTTGTCGTAACCATACACAACTGTCATAACATCAAGTACGCTATAGAAAACACAGTGGGTATGGGTCATTCTTCTTCTCAGCTACTTTGGTATGGACAGTACTGCACGTACTCTGGAGAACCTAACCGGACTCTATGTTAGTGTTAATATACAGAAGGCATTAATTCGAGAAACGAGCCATCCGCCGTGATGCTTTGGTGGGTTTTATGTTTTAGTCTCGGTATGGAATATTGCATACAGTGTGCTGGATACTCTCTCCAGCGTTAGCTCCACAAAAGGAAGTAAAGTAAATGATACCCCACCTATCTAGGCAATAAGAATTCTCTTATAGTCTACTTATATGACTTCTCTCTCGGATGTCAAACAATGTTAGATGTAGGTCTTAATCCAGACCAATTACTGCAATTCTAGGACAGCCAAAACAACTTTCCACGGCCAGCCGGCCATGCACGCCTTATGTAGCAGGCTTGCTAGTACGGTATGTCACCGACACACCTACTCTATAGATACTTGCTGTTTGTTTGTCCGGGCACCTCCGGGGGTAGCGGGAACCTCGGAACCCTCCTGCTCCGCTACTCAGATGAAGCCAATCAGCTCCCCGTCAATCGGCCGTGGCTCTAAGGAACCGGAGACAACCCTCCGCGGAACAAGTGCGGAAATGCCGACGTGCTCGGCCAATCAGGTGCTGTTGCTCCAGTCGTTCTGCCGGGAACTCCGGATTCTGCGACAGAGCTTCGCGTTAATGGAAGTCGGGAAGCGCCGAAGCGTTCGGCCAAAAAGGTGCTGCTCACCCTACGTCTCTACTAACGCGGGAACGTGTTGTCCGGGTCGCCGCCCGTCAATCCAGGAAATTCATTAATTACGCACAACGTGGTGCGTACGTTCCGGGCTTTTATGCCCGTGGCTCCTCCCATCACTCCTTGGGTTCTGGGAACCGTAGTCTCTGCAGGCGCGTAGTCTCGGCCGGCGCTCCACCCCCGGATCCTGACAATAGTTAGCTGAACTAACTATAACGGGGAAATTTCAATGGTTTTGTACAAGTGAAAAGTCCAGCTAACTATAACACCCCTGAAACCTATGGTTTCATCAGTGAATTTCTGAGGTTTTTTAAATGCTAATTCCTAACTATAACGTGCCTGAAACCTATGGTTTTTTCTGTGAATATATATATATATATATATATATATATATATATATATGTATATATGTATATATATATATATGTATTATCTACTGGCGGTCGCCAGTAGATAGTTATAGTTAGGACCGTGTTTCCATAGGAAACCTGAAAATTCTATTTTGAATAACTTTGGCGCCGGTTGACGAATCTTCACGAAATTTTCAAAACTAATGGGGCGCTCCCCTCAGCTCCTACCCTGAAAGTCTCGGGGGGATTCGCCAAGCGGGGGCCGAGAAAAAAGGGGGGTCCCAAAACGCGTTTTCCCCATGCATTTTCCCATAGGACCTTTAGTCGAAGGTACAGCCCGAACGGCTGAACAGAATTACTTGGAATTTGGCAAAGAGGTAGTCCTCAGGTCAGGGAAGTGCCTTTTGCATATATGGAGTCAATCTGTTCAGTAGTTCCTGAGAAAATTGAGTTAAAAGCACATAAATATCTATAGCCGCGCACCGTGCGCGCACCCTAACGTGCGCGAGCGTAATTCTGATTGGTGGTTACATGTCAGTCAATGTTCGAATTGGTCGAAATCAGGAAGTGTCGGCCGCCATTTTATTTGTTTTGAGTGCGAGAGTGAAAAAGGAAGGTGGCGAACGTGAAAAGGGGGCAGGGAAGAGAGTTCCTGACCCCCTAGCCTTTGTCAGGGGGTCCCTGAAGGACCCCGAAGGCAGAAAAAAACATTGCATTTTTTTTTTACAAATCGCGGGGTGCGCGCACCGTGCGCGCACGGTGAAAAACCACTAAAAAAAACAAAACTTTTTTTAAGACGTAGTTTATTGTAAAATAAATAAATAAAAAATATAATACTAAATACATAACTTAGCATTTAAAAAACCGTACAAATTCACTGAAAAAACCATAGGTTTCATACACGTTATAGTTAGGAATTAGCATTTAAAAAATCTTGCAAATTCACTTAAAAAACCATAGGTTTCACACATTTTATAGTTAGGTGGACATTTCAATCGTAAAAAACCGATGAAATTCCCCCGTTATAGTTAGTTGAGATAACTATAACTCGCGCGCCCATAATCCTCTGCTCATGACGTCACATATTACAACACTCATGACATGGTCAGTGGCATCACTCATGACATCACTGATGACATCATCCTTGTGATAGAGTGGCGGTCGCGTGAGTTATAGTTATCTCAACTAACTATAACGGGGGAATTTCATTGGTGTTTTACGATTGAAATGTCCACCTAACTATAACATGTGTGAAACCTATGGTTTTTAAGTGAATTTGCAAGGTTTTTTATATGCTAATTCCTAACTATAACGTGTGTGAAACCTATGTTTTTTTCAGTGAATATATATATATATATATATATATATATTCACTTAAAAAACCATATGTTTCACACACGTTATAGTTAGGAATTAGCATTTAAAAAACCTTGCAAATTCACTTAAAAAACCATAGGTTTCACACATGTTATAGTTAGCTGGACATTTCCCTCGTAAAAAACCAATGAAATTCCCCCGTTATAGTTAGTGCAGGCAACTATAACTCACGCGACCGCAATCCTCTGCTGATGACGTCAGATATTACATCACTTTATTTAGACACCTATTTACCCATGTCTTCTTCCATTAATCTTTAGCTATACATATATTACAAATATTTATTTTTCAGAAAGACACATATTTAATCAGTGATGTAATAGAGGTGCAGAAACAGGGAACAGGTGTGTAGAAAGAGGCAAGAGAGGTGCAGAAATAGAAAAAAGGGTGCAGAAAGAGGCAAGGGATCTGCAGAAGAAAGCAACAGAGGTGCTGAAAGAGGCAAGTGAGGTGCAGAAAGAGGCAAGAGATCTGCAGAAAAAAGTAACAGAGGTGCTGAAAGAGGTAAGTGAGGTGCAGAAAGAAGCAAGAGAGGTGCAGAAAGAGGCAATAGAAGTGCAGAACGAAGCAACAGACGTGCAGAAAGAGGCAAGAGGGGTGCAAAAAAGGAAGAGAAGTGCAGAAAGAAGCAACAGAGGTGCTGACAGAGAAATGAAGGGTCCAGAAAGAGGCAAGAGAAGTGCAAAAAGACCCAAGAGAAGTGCAGAAGGAAGCAGCAGAGGTGCAGAAGGAGGCACGAGGGATGTAGAAAGAAGGAAGAGAAGTGCAGAAAGAAGCAACAGAGGTGCTGAAAGAGGCACAAAGGGTGCAGAAAGAGGCAAGAGAAGTGCATAAAGAAACAACAGAGGTACAGAAAGAGGCAAGAGTGGTACAGAAAGAGGGAAGAGAGGTGTAGAAAGAGGCAAGAGAGTTGGGCAAATAGGGAAGAGGGATGCAGAAAGAGGCAGGAGGGGTGCAGAAAGAAGCAACAAAGGTGCCGAAAGAGGCAAGTGAGGTGCCGAAAGAAGCAAGTGAAGTGCAGAAAGAGGCAACAGAGGTGCAGAAAGATGCAAGGGAGGTACAGAAACAGGCAAGAGAAGTGTAGAAAGAAGGAAGAGAAGTAAAGAAAGAAGCAACAGAGGTGCTGAAAGAGGCATTAGGGTGCAGAAAGAGGCAAGAGAAGTGCAGAAAGAACCAAGAGAAGTGCAGAAAGAAGCAACAGAGGTGCAGAAGGAGGCACAAGCGGTTCAGAAAGAAGGAAGGGAAGTGCAGAAAGAAGCAACAGAGGTGCTTAACGAGGCACAACGGGTGCAGAAAGAGGCAAAAGAAGCAACAGAGGTACAGAAAGAGGCAAGAGTGGTGCAGAAAGAGGGAAGAGAGGTGTAGAAAGAGGCAAGAGAGTTGGACAAATAGGGAGGAGGGGTGCGGGAAGAGGCAACAGAGGTGCTGACAGAGAAATGAAGGGTCCAGAAAGAGGCAAGAGAAGTGCAAAAAGACCCAAGAGAAGTGCAGAAGGAAGCAGCAGAGGTGCAGAAGGAGGCACGAGGGATGTAGAAAGAAGGAAGAGAAGTGCAGAAAGAAGCAACAGAGGTGCTGAAAGAGGCACAAAGGGTACAGAAAGAGGGAAGAGAGGTGTAGAAAGAGGCAAGAGAGTTGGGCAAATAGGGAAGAGGGATGCAGAAAGAGGCAGGAGGGGTGCAGAAAGAAGCAACAGAGGTGCCGAAAGAAGCAAGTGAGGTGCCGAAAGAAGCAAGTGAAGTGCAGAAAGAGGCAACAGAGGTGCTTAAAGAGGCATTAGGGTGCAGAAACAGGCAAGAGAAGTGCAGAAAGAACCAAGAGAAGTGCAGAAAGAAGCAACAGAGGTGCAGAAGGAGGCACAAGCGGTTCAGAAAGAAGGAAGGGAAGTGCAGAAAGAAGCAACAGAGGTGCTTAACGAGGCACAACGGGTGCAGAAAGAGGCAAAAGAAGCAACAGAGGTACAGAAAGGGGCAAGAGTGGTGCAGAAAGAGGGAAGAGAGGTGTAGAAAGAGGCAAGAGAGTTGGACAAATAGGGAGGAGGGGTGCGGAAAGAGGCAGGAGGAGAGCAGGAAGAAGCAACAGAGGTGCCGAAAGAGAAAAAAGGGTGCAGAAAGAGGCAAGGGGTCTGCAGAAGAAAGCAACAGAGGTGCTGAAAGAGGCAAGTTAGGTGCTTAAAGAAGAAAGAGATCTGCAGAAAAAAGCAACAGAGGTGCTGAAAGAGGCATAAAGGGTGCAAAAAGAGGCAAAAGAAGTGCAGAAAGAACCAAGAGAAGTACAGAAAGAAGCAACAGAAGTGCAGAAGGAGGCACGAGCGGTGTAGAAAGAAGGAAGGGAAGTGCAGAAAGAAGCCACAGAGGTGCTTAAAGAGGCACAAAGGGTGCAGAAAGAGGCAACAGAGGAACAGAAAGAGGAAAGAGTGGTGCAGAAAGAGGGATGAGAGGTGTGGAAAGAGTCAAGAGAGTTGGACAAATAGGGAAGCGAGGGGGGGAAAGAGGCAGGAGGCAAGCAGAAAGAAGCAACAGAGTTGCCGAGAGAGGCAAGAGAGGTGCAGAAACAGGGAACAGCTGTGTAGAAAGAGGCAAGAGAGGCGCAGAAAGAGAAAAAAGGGTGCAGAAAGAGGCAAGGGATCTGCAGAAGAAAGCAACAGAGGTGCTGAAAGAGGCAAGTGAGGTGCAGAAAGAGGCAAGAGATCTGCAGAAAAAAGCAACAGAGGTGCTGAAAGAGGTAAGTGAGGTGCAGAAAGAAGCAAGAGAGGTGCAGAAAGAGGCAATAGAAGTGCAGAACGAAGCAACAGACGTGCAGAAAGAGGCAAGAGGGGTGCAAAAAAGGAAGAGAAGTGCAGAAAGAAGCAACAGAGGTCCTGATAGAGAAACGAAGGGTCCAGAAAGAGGCAAGAGAAGTGCAAAAAGACCCAAGAGAAGTGCAGAAGGAAGCAGCAGAGGTGCAGAAGGAGGCACGAGGGATGTAGAAAGAAGGAAGAGAAGTGCAGAAAGAAGCAACAGAGGTGCTGAAAGAGGCACAAAGGGTGCAGAAAGAGGCAAGAGAAGTGCATAAAGAAACAACAGAGGTACAGAAAGAGGCAAGAGTGGTACAGAAAGAGGGAAGAGAGGTGTAGAAAGAGGCAAGAGAGTTGGGCAAATAGGGAAGAGGGGTGCAGAAAGAGGCAGGAGGGGTGCAGAAAGACGCAACAGAGGTGCCGAAAGAGGCAAGTGAGGTTCAGCAAGAAGCAAGTGAAGTGCAGAAAGAGGCAACAGAAGTGCAGAAAGATGCAAGGGGGGTACAGAAACAGGCAAGAGAAGTGTAGAAAGAAGAAAGAGAAGTGAAGAAAGAAGCAACAGAGGTGCTTAAAGAGGCATTAGTGTGCAGAAAGAGGCAAGAGAAGTGCAGAAAGAACCAAGAGAAGTGCAGAAAGAAGCAACAGTGGTGCAGAAGGAGGCACAAGCGGTGTAGAAGGAAGGAAGGGAAGTGCAGAAAGAAGCAACAGAGGTGCTTAACGAGGCACAACGGGTGCAGAAAGAGGCAAAAGAAGCAACAGAGGTACAGAAAGAGGCAAGAGTGGTGCAGAAAGAGGGAAGAGAGGTGTAGAAAGAGGCAAGAGAGTTGGACAAATAGGGAGGAGGGGTGCGGAAAGAGGCAGGAGGAGAGCAGGAAGAAGCAACAGAGGTGCCGAAAGAGAAAAAAGGGTGCAGAAAGAGGTAAGGGGTCTGCAGAAGAAAGCAACAGAGGCGCTGAAAGAGGCAAGTGAGGTGCAGAAAGAGGAAAGAGATCTGCAGAAAAAAAGCAACAGAGGTGCTGAAAGAGGCAAGAGAGGTGCAGAAAGAGGGAAGAGAGGTGTAGAAAGAGGCAAGAGAGTTGGGCAAATAGGGAAGAGGGGTGCAGAAAGAGGCAGGAGGGGTGCAGAAGAAAGCAACAGAGGTGCTGAAAGAGGCAAGTGAGGTGCAGAAAGAGGCAAGAGATCTGCAGAAAAAAGCAACAGAGGTGCTGAAAGAGGTAAGTGAGGTGCAGAAAGAAGCAAGAGAGGTGCAGAAAGAGGCAATAGAAGTGCAGAACGAAGCAACAGACGTGCAGAAAGAGGCAAGAGGGGTGCAAAAAAGGAAGAGAAGTGCAGAAAGAAGCAACAGAGGTCCTGATAGAGAAACGAAGGGTCCAGAAAGAGGCAAGAGAAGTGCAAAAAGACCCAAGAGAAGTGCAGAAGGAAGCAGCAGAGGTGCAGAAGGAGGCACGAGGGATGTAGAAAGAAGGAAGAGAAGTGCAGAAAGAAGCAACAGAGGTGCTGAAAGAGGCACAAAGGGTGCAGAAAGAGGCAAGAGAAGTGCATAAAGAAACAACAGAGGTACAGAAAGAGGCAAGAGTGGTACAGAAAGAGGGAAGAGAGGTGTAGAAAGAGGCAGGAGGGGTGCAGAAAGACGCAACAGAGGTGCCGAAAGAGGCAAGTGAGGTGCAGAAAGAAGCAAGTGAAGTGCAGAAAGAGGCAACAGAAGTGCAGAAAGATGCAAGGGGGGTACAGAAACAGGCAAGAGAAGTGTAGAAAGAAGAAAGAGAAGTGAAGAAAGAAGCAACAGAGGTGCTTAAAGAGGCATTAGTGTGCAGAAAGAGGCAAGAGAAGTGCAGAAAGAACCAAGAGAAGTGCAGAAAGAAGCAACAGTGGTGCAGAAGGAGGCACAAGCGGTGTAGAAAGAAGGAAGGGAAGTGCAGAAAGAAGCAACAGAGGTGCTTAACGAGGCACAACGGGTGCAGAAAGAGGCAAAAGAAGCAACAGAGGTACAGAAAGAGGCAAGAGTGGTGCAGAAAGAGGGAAGAGAGGTGTAGAAAGAGGCAAGAGAGTTGGACAAATAGGGAGGAGGGGTGCGGAAAGAGGCAGGAGGAGAGCAGGAAGAAGCAACAGAGGTGCCGAAAGAGAAAAAAGGGTGCAGAAAGAGGTAAGGGGTCTGCAGAAGAAAGCAACAGAGGCGCTGAAAGAGGCAAGTGAGGTGCAGAAAGAGGAAAGTGTTGGACAGGCCACACGAAGGGCTTGCTCCCTCCCCGCACGACAGGGCCCGAGCTTCGGCCCACCAGGCATAACCCACGAAAAGCACCTGTACCCCGTCTCCCGACGGATCTTCTGCCCTCGGACCTCTACTCATCACGGGGCCCAGCCCCACCGGCTTCCCCGGCCGGTTCAAGCCGCCATCTTGGGCCCTGCACCACGAGGCCGCGTGGCCTCGGCCCGACCCTAACCCCGGGCCTGGCCGGCCCCGACATCCCGGCACCACCCTCCACCCAGGAGGTGAGCGGACCACTTGGCAGGTCAATGGGAGAACGAAGTGTCAAGAGCTCTTCCCCCGCCAGGTGCCGATCGCCTCCAGCTCCCCCAGGCGCGGGCTCCACCCCCTGCTGGGTGTCTGGACACCTTCATCCCGGGCCCTCCGACCTCCAAGTGCGAGGGTCCGGACATCAAAGGGCGCCTGCCCTATAACTGGGGCAACTCCGGAGCAGGAAGGCAGTTGTATCCTGGAGTCGAGAGACACCGAGAGAACTCAGCCTTGACGGACTACTGGCGCTGCCGTAGCCGCTCTTGTGAACCATCGTCCTGCCTGCTGGCGCTGCCGCGGCTCTCTGCAACATCCATCCTCGTCGGGACCTGCTGGCGCTGCCGCGGCCCGTTGTAACGACCATCCTCGTCGGGACCTGCTGGCGCTGCCGCGGCCCGTTGTAACGACCATCCTCGTTGGGACCTGCTGGCGCTGCCGCGGCCCGTTGTAACGACCATCCTCACCGGGACCTGCTGGCGCTGCCGCGGACCGTACATCGACCATCTTTCCGGGACCTGCTGGCGCTGCCGCGGACCGTGTACCGACATCTCAACCGGGACCTGCTGGCGCTGCCGCGGCCCGTACCAACTAAACCACCAAGCTCGAGGATTGTGAGCTGATCATCCCCTCATCCGAACTACCTGACTGGTAGACAGACTGTCCCGCTACCCCTTACCCTGCTTTGAGAGACTTGAATCGAGGGGACCCCTGGGTCCAGACCTCCTTGTACCATTCAACCGTACCTTAAGAAGGGCTTATAAAGAACACTGAACCTTACCCATGTGTGGTATCTGTCTGTGGGGGGGAAGTTACTTGTCTGTACGATCGCTGGAGACGGCTCTCCCCGGAGACCTCTCCCCCTGACCCCGGCCGACCCTCCCGGTCCGTCTACCCTTTCTAACATTGCTGGCCAGCGGCGCGATCCGAATCAACGCGTAATCGTACAGAGAGTAGCTCACCCCACGACAAAAAAAACACGATGTCAGCCAAAGATAGCAGCTCCACCGAGAATTTCCAAATGGATAAATTAGAAGAATACAACCACCGCGAACTGAGACAATTCTGCATAGAACTTGGCATTGCTACCACCGGCCTGAGTACCAAGGATGATCTAAAGCACGCCCTAGAGTCATGGACAGAAACGGGGGTCGCCGGACCCTCCGACCAAAGCAGCATCACACCAGAGGGGAACGCCACGGCTCCCGAGGAGCGGGGAACGGGCCTCTCGCAGGAGGAGATCCGAGAAAGAGAAAGAACCAGATTGCACGAGTTGGAAATGGCACGACTCAAGATGGATGGGGAACTCAAGTTAGCTGAACAGAAACTCAACCTCGAGCATATGCGGCTCCGAGATGAACGAGAAGAGAAACAGAGACAGAGAGAGCTGGAGGAGAAAAAAATAACGCTCGAGCACGAGCGCCAACTAGCAGAGATAGAACTTCGGAAACAGAATAAAGAACTGGGGGTGCCTGAGCGACCACACACCCCGGGGCCAATCGAGAAAAAAGTCCACATCCCCAAGGATGTTGTCCGCGAGTATGTCCGAGAAGACGACATACAACAGTGGTTTAAGGCCTACGAGATCGCCATGACCTCCCACCGGATCGACCGGAGTGATTGGGGAGCCGGACTTTGGGGGAGGTTTATCAACGAGGGTCGCGATGCCCTACTGCAGCTCCCAGATCACCAAATGTCGTCCTACGACCACATGAAGGCTGCCCTCCTCACCCGCTACGGCCTCACACCCGAGATGTACCGCCAGAGGTTCAGAGATTGCAACCGGATCCCAGGTACAACTTGGGTAGAATACGTGAACTATTTCAGCCGTGCCTTCGAGGGTTGGATAAAGGGGAGCCATGTCACCACCTACGAACAACTCTTTAACCTTATGGTATGGGAGCACCTGTCGAACAACTGCTTCGTCGAGCTCAGGCAGCACCTCCTCGACAGTAAGCTGACTGACCCCCGGCAGCTCGCCGCCGAAGCTGACCGATGGGAAAGCACCCGAGTGGGCCGGAGGGGGCCACACGAACAGAACAGAAGCAACCAAGGCCAGCACCGTCCTCGGGGAGGAGGAGGGGGCCAGGGGCGAGGGAGAGACGCCTTGCCAGCAACACCCGTGGCCAGCACCCCGCCTCCGGCCGGCCGGGGCAACCCCCCGTGGCGTCCTGGGGTCTGAGCCAACGTCACGTGCCACCGATGCCAGCGAGTCGGCCACTACGCCAATGACCCGAGCTGCCCGCAGAACCAAACACCCAAGCCCCGCCAGGTAGCTGCCGCCGCCCTGGGGGAAGAGCAATCATCGGAGGAACCAGAAGAGTATGAGCCGGCCCAGCAAGAGTGGGAACCGGCCGCCATGGTCCTGGCGTGCTTAGGGGGAAGAGACATGGTCCCGCGGGCTCCCCTACCCGCTAACACCAGGAAGTACGGTCAGTGGGTGACCATTAATGGACAGCGAGCCGAGGCCTTGCGTGACACAGGCGCCAGTGTGACGGCCGTCCGCTGTCACCTGGTGAAGCCCGAGCAGATCCTGCCGAACATTCTCTGCCCCGTCCGCTCGGCAGACAACTCTGAAAGTATGTGTCAAATGGCCTGCGTCCCATTCGAATGGGGAGGGGTCTCCGGCCTGTTGAAGGTGACGGTCCGGGACGATGCCCCCGTGGACTGCCTCCTGGGGAATGACCTCGAGAGTTCCCCGTGGGCCACCGTTGAGAGAAGAGAGCACCTGGGGATGCTGGGCCTCCCGGACTGGGCCTGCATAACCACCCGGTCCATGGCCGCCCGTGCCGTCCCTCGATCAGAAGAACCGGAATGGCCGGCACCTCCGCCCCCGGTCGCCCCAGTAGAAGACAACGACAAGGCCAGCCTCCCAGACCCGACGACCGAAGGGGACGCGCCACCCCAGGACCTTCCTGACCTGGCTTAGTGGCGTCAAGAAGGGGGGCCCACCCAAGAACAGTTCCGCCAGGAACAAAAGACCTGTCCCTCCCTCGAGGGACTCCGCCAACAAGCCAGCGCCCAGAACGCAGGGGACTCCACCGGAACTCACTGGGTCTACTGGGATAACGACCTGCTATACAGCGAGCAAAGAATCGCCGAGCTGGGGGCCGGTCGAGTACTGGTGGTACCTCTCCGCTTCAGAGACTTTCTGCTCAACCTGGCCCACGATGTCCCCCTGGCTGGACACCTGGGCCAGGACAAAACGTACAGCCGCCTAGTGACCCACTTTTTCTGGCCGAAAATGAGGAACGACGTCCTGAACCACTGCCGATCTTGCCCCACATGCCAAGCCAGCGGGAAGAGTGGTCGGAAGCTGAAAGCCCCTCTGCAACCCTTCCCTGTGGTCACCACCCCGTTCGAGAGGGTGGGGATAGACATTGTGGGGCCTCTGGACCCCCGCACGGCACAAGGACACAGGTTCATCTTAGTACTGGTGGACCATGCCACCCGCTACCCCGAGGCGGTGCCCCTACGGACCGTGACAGCTCCGGTGGTTGGCCGGGCCCTAATGGGGATCTTCTCCCGGGTAGGCTTCCCCCGAGAAGTCGTCAGCGACCGAGGCACGAACTTTATATCCAAATACATGAAGTCCCTCTGGCAACAATGCGGGGTCACCTACAGATTCACGACCCCCTATCACCCCCAAGGGAACGGACTAGTGGAGCGTTTTAACCGCACTCTCAAGGGGATGATTGGGGGATTGGAAGAGCCCCTCCGTCGCCAGTGGGATGTACTACTCCCGTGCCTCCTCTTCGCCTACCGAGAAGTTCCCCAGAAGTCCCTCGGTTTTAGCCCTTTCGAACTCCTGTACGGGCACCCTGTGCGAGGGCCCCTCAGCCTAGTAAAAGAAGGTTGGGAGATGGCCCCCCTAAAGACCCCTCCAGACGTCTTCAAATACATCCTGGCCCTACGCACTCAGACCCGGCGCTTCAGAGAGATGGCCAAAGCGAACCTCGAGGCCAGCCAGGAGGACATGAAGAGGTGGTATGATCACCATGCCTCCTCCGTTGAGTTCGAGCCTGGACAACAAGTATGGGTGATGTCCCCCACCGAACCATGTGCCTTGCAAGATAAGTGGACGGGGCCCTTCAAAGTGGTCGAGCGCAAAAGCCCCGTCACTTACCTCATCGACCTGGGGACCTCCCGGAACCCCCTCCGGGTCCTCCACACCAACCGACTCAAACCACACTTTGTGCGCTCAGAACTCAGCCTCCTGATGGCTACGGACAGTGGGGCAGAGGAAGACTCCGAACCCCTCCCGGATCTTCTGAAAACTCAGGAGAATGACGGTTCCGTGGACGGGGTCCGGCTCTCTGACGCCCTCACTTCGGAGCAACGCCAGGGCTGCCGGAACCTCCTGCTGCAGTTCGCTACCCTGTTCTCCCTCACCCCCGGGGTCACCCCTTGGTGTTTGCACGACGTGGACACCGGGGACAGTCCCCCTGTCCGACACCGGGCCTACCGCGTACCAGATCGGGTACGGGCCTGCATACAGGAGGAAGTGGCCAAGATGCTCACAATCGGGGTCATCGAGCCCTCAGACAGTCCCTGGGCCAGTCCGGTTGTATTGGTTCCCAAAGCCGCTGCCCCCGGCACCGCACCTGAACTGAGATTCTGCGTCGACTACCGGGGCTTGAACGCTGTCACCCGGACCGACGCTCATCCGATTCCCCGAGCAGACGAGCTGATCGACCGGCTGGGGGCCGCCCGCTACCTTAGTATCTTCGACCTAACAGCGGGCTACTGGCAGATCGGCCTCACACCCAGGGCTCAGGAACGGTCAGCCTTCTCTACCCCCGATGGCCACTACCAATTCAAGGTCATGCCCTTCGGCATGAAGAATGCCCCCGCCACGTTTCAACGCCTCGTGAACCAGGTCTTGGCGGGGCTCGAAGAGTTCAGCGCTGCCTACCTGGACGATATCGCTGTATACAGCCGCCACTGGCCCGACCACCTCCGTCACCTCCAAGAGGTCCTACAGGCCCTCCAGCGGGCCGGCCTCACAATTAAGGCCGGCAAGTGCCAAATTGGCCAAGGGTCTGTGACCTACCTTGGGCACCAAGTGGGAAGCGGCCTGGTGGCCCCGCTACAACTTAAGATTGCTGCCATCCAGTCCTGGCAGCCCCCCGTCACCCAGACCGAGGTCCGAGCCTTCTTGGGGCTCACCGGCTACTACCGGCGGTTCGTGAAAGACTACGGCAGCATCGTGGGGCCCCTCACGGGTCTCACGTCCAAGAACCAGCCGAAGCGGGTTAACTGGACCCCCGATTGTCAAGCGGCCTTCGAGAAGCTGAAGGCCGCCCTGTGCACCGCCCCTGTGCTCCAGGCCCCCGATTACAGTCAGGAATTCGTGGTACAGACCGACGCCTCCGACCACGGCATCGGAGCCGTCCTTTCTCAGTTAAACCCCGAGGGTCATGACCAGCCGGTGGCCTTCATCAGTCGACGTCTCCTGGCCCGAGAACAGCGCTGGAGCACCATCGAGAGGGAGGCCTTCGCAGTGGTGTGGGCCCTCAAAAAGCTCCGGCCCTATCTCTTCGGTACCCACTTCCGGGTACAAACCGACCATCGACCCCTGCAGTGGCTGATGCAGATGCGGGGGGAGAACCCAAAACTCTTGCGCTGGTCCATTTCCCTGCAGGGAATGGACTTCACTGTGGAGCACCGACCAGGCCAAGACCACGCCAACGCGGATGGCCTGTCCCGCTTTTTCCGCCTCGACGAAGAGAGTCCCCAAGGAGATGGGTGACTCTCCCCACCTTCAGCTGAGGGGGACGCATGTTGGACAGGCCACACGAAGGGCTTGCTCCCTCCCCGCACGACAGGGCCCGAGCTTCGGCCCACCAGGCATAACCCACGAAAAGCACCTGTACCCCGTCTCCCGACGGATCTTCTGCCCTCGGACCTCTACTCATCACGGGGCCCAGCCCCACCGGCTTCCCCGGCCGGTTCAAGCCGCCATCTTGGGCCCTGCACCACGAGGCCGCGTGGCCTCTGCCCGACCCTAACCCCGGGCCTGGCCGGCCCCGACATCCCGGCACCACCCTCCACCCAGGAGGTGAGCGGACCACTTGGCAGGTCAATGGGAGAACGAAGTGTCAAGAGCTCTTCCCCCGCCAGGTGCCGATCGCCTCCAGCTCCCCCAGGCGCGGGCTCCACCCCCTGCTGGGTGTCTGGACACCTTCATCCCGGGCCCTCCGACCTCCAAGTGCGAGGGTCCGGACATCAAAGGGCGCCTGCCCTATAACTGGGGCAACTCCGGAGCAGGAAGGCAGTTGTATCCTGGAGTCGAGAGACACCGAGAGAACTCAGCCTTGACGGACTACTGGCACTGCCGTAGCCGCTCTTGTGAACCATCGTCCTGCCTGCTGGCGCTGCCGCGGCTCTCTGCAACATCCATCCTCGTCGGGACCTGCTGGCGCTGCCGCGGCCCGTTGTAACGACCATCCTCGTCGGGACCTGCTGGCGCTGCCGCGGCCCGTTGTAACGACCATCCTCGTCGGGACCTGCTGGCGCTGCAGCGGCCCGTTGTAACGACCATCCTCACCGGGACCTGCTGGCGCTGCCGCGGACCGTACATCGACCATCTTTCCGGGACCTGCTGGCGCTGCCGCGGACCGTGTACCGACATCTCAACCGGGACCTGCTGGCGCTGCCGCGGCCCGTACCAACTAAACCACCAAGCTCGAGGATTGTGAGCTGATCATCCCCTCATCCGAACTACCTGACTGGTAGACAGACTGTCCCGCTACCCCTTACCCTGCTTTGAGAGACTTGAATCGAGGGGACCCCTGGGTCCAGACCTCCTTGTACCATTCAACCGTACCTTAAGAAGGGCTTATAAAGAACACTGAACCTTACCCGTGTGTGGTATCTGTCTGTGGGGGGGAAGTTACTTGTCTGTACGATCGCTGGAGACGGCTCTCCCCGGAGACCTCTCCCCCTGACCCCGGCCGACCCTCCCAGTCCGTCTACCCTTTCTAACAGAAAGAGATCTGCCGAAAAAAGCAACAGAGGTGCTGAAAGAGGCAAGAGAGGTGCAGAAAGAGGGAAGAGAGGTGTAGAAAGAGGCAAGAGAGTTGGGCAAATAGGGAAGAGGGGTGCAGAAAGAGGCAGGAGGGGTGCAGAAAGAAGCAACAGAGGTGCCGAAAGAGGCAAGTGAGATGCAGAAAGAAGCAAGTGAAGTGCAGAAAGAGGCAACAGAGGTGCAGAAAGATGCAAGGGAGGTACAGAAACAGGCAAGAAAAGTGTAGAAAGAAGGAAGCGAAGTGAAGAAAGAAGCAACAGAGGTGCTGAAAGAGGCATTAGGGTGCAGAAAGAGGCAAGAGAAGTGCAGAAAGAACCAAGAGAAGTGCAGAACGAAGCAACAGAGGTGCAGAAAGAGGCAAGAGGGGTGCAGAAAGAAGGAAGAGAAGTGCAGAAAAAAGCAACAGAGGTGCTAAAAGAGGCATGAAGGGTGCAGAAAGAGGCAAGAGAAGTGCAGAAAGAACCAAGAGACGTGCAGAAAGAAGCAACAGAGGTGCAGAAGGAGGCATGCGAAGTGTAGAATAAAGGAAGATAAGTGCAGAAAGAAGCAACAGAGGTGCTGAAAGAGGCAAGAGTGGTACAGAAACAGGGAAGAGAGGTGTAGAAAGAGGCAAGAGAGTTGGACAAATAGGGAAGAGGGGTGCAGAAAGAGGCAGGAGGGGTGCAGAAAGAAGCAACAGAGCTCCCGAAGGAGGCAAGAGAGGTACAGAAAGAAGCATGTAAAGTGCAGAAAGAGGCAACAGATGTGCATAAAGAGAAAAAAGGGTGCAGAAAGAGGCAAGGGATCTGCAGAAGAAAGCAACAGAGGTGCTGAAAGAGGCAAGTGAGGTGCAGAAAGAGGCAAGAGATCTGCAGAAGAAAGCAACAGAGGTGCTGAAAGAGGCAAATGAGGTGCAGAAAGAAGCAAGAGAGGTGCAGAAAGAGGCAATAGAAGTGCAGAACGAAGCAACAGAGGTGCAGAAAGAGGCAAGAGGGTGCAAAAAAGGAGGAGAAGTGCAGAAAGAAGCAACAGAGGTGCTGAAAGAGACACGAAGGGTCCAGAAAGAGGCAAGAGAAGTGCAAAAAGAACCAAGAGAAGTACAGAAAGAAGCAACAGAGGTGCTGAAAGAGGCACAAAGGGTGCAGCAAGAAGCAAGAGAAGTGCATAAAGAAACAACAGAGGTACAGAAAGAGGCAAGAGTGGTACAGAAAGATGGAAGAGAGGAGTAGAAAGAGGCAAGAGAGTTGGGCAAATAGGGAAGAGGGGTGCAGAAAGAGGCAGGAGGGGTACAGAAAGAAGCAACAGAGGTGCCGAAAGAGGCAAGTGAGGTGCAGAAAGAAGCAAGTGAAGTGCAGAAAGAGGCAACACAGGTGCAGAAAGTTGCAGGGGAGGTACAGAAACAAGCAAGAGCAGTGCAGAAAGAGGGAAGAGAATTGCTGAAAGAAGCAACAGAGGTGTAGAAAGAAGGAAGAGAAGTGAAGAAAGAAGCAACAGAGGTGCTGAAAGAGGCATAAGGGTACAGAAAGAGGCAAGAGAAGTGCAGAAAGAACCAAGAGAAGTGCAGAAAGAAGCAACAGAGGTGCAGAAGAAGGCACAAGCGGTGTAGAAAGAAGGAAGGGACGTGCAGAAAGAAGCAACAGAGGTGCTTAAAGAGGCACAAAGGGTGCAGAAAGAGGCAACAGAGGTACAGAAAGAGGCAAGAGTGGTGCAGAAAAGAGGGGAGAGAGGTGTGGAAAGAGTCAAGAGAGTTGGACAAATAGGGAAGCGAGGGGGGAACGAGGCAGGAGGCAAGCATAAAGAAGCAACAGAGTTGCCGAGAGAGGCAAGAGAGGTGCAGAAACAGGGAACAGGTGTGTAGAAAGAGGCAAGAGAGGTGCAGAAAGAGAAAAAAGTGTGCAGAAAGAGGCAAGGGATCTGCAGAAGAAAGCAACAGAGGTGCTGAAAGAGGCAAGTGAGGTGCAGAAAGAGGCAAGAGATCTGCAGAAAAAAGCAAGAGAGGTGCTGAAAGAGGTAAGTGAGGTGCAGAATGAAGCAAGAGAGGAGCAGAAAGAGGCAATATAAGTGCAGAACGAAGCAACAGACGTGCAGAAAGAGGCAAGAGGGGTGCAAAAAAGGAAGAGAAGTGCAGAAAGAAGCAACAGAGGTGCTGACAGAGAAACGAAGGGTCCAGAAAGAGGCAAGAGAAGTGCAAAAAGACCCAAGAGAAGTGCAGAAGGAAGCAGCAGAGGTGCCGAAGGAGGCAAGAGGGATGTAGAAAGAAGGAAGAGAAGTGCAGAAAGAAGCAACAGAGGTGCTGAAAGAGGCACAAAGGGTGCATAAAGAAACAACAGAGGTACAGAAAGAGGCAAGAGTGGTACAGAAAGAGGGAAGAGAGGTGTAGAAAGAGGCAAGAGAGTTGGACAAATAGGGAAGAGGGGTGCAGAAAGAGGCAGGAGGGGTGCAGAAAGAAGCAACAGAGGTGCCGAAAGAGGCAAGTGAGGTGCAGAAAGAAGCAAGTGAAGTGCAGAAAGAGGCAACAGAAGTGCAGAAAGATGCAAGGGAGGTACAGAAACAGGCAAGAGAAGTGTAGAAAGAAGGAAGAGAAGTGAAGAAAGAAGCAACAGAGGTGCTGAAAGAGGCATTAGGGTGCAGAAAGAGGCAAGAGAAGTGCAGAAAGAACCAAGAGAAGTGCAGAATGAAGCAACAGAGGTGCAGAAGGAGGCACAAGTGGTGTAGAAAGAAGGAAGGGAAGTGCAGAAAGATGCAACAGAGGTGCTTAACGAGGCACAACGGGTGCAGAAAGAGGCAAAAGAAGCAACAGAGGTACAGAAAGAGGCAAGAGTGGTGTAGAAAGAGGGAAGAGAGGTGTAGAAAGAGGCAAGAGAGTTGGACAAATAGGGAGGAGGGGTGCAGAAAGAGGCAGGAGGAGAGCAGGAAGAAGCAACAGAGGTGCCGAAAGAGAAAAAAGGGTGCAGAAAGAGGCAAGGGGTCTGCAGAAGAAAACAACAGAGGCGCTGAAAGAGGCAAGTGAGGTGCAGAAAGAAGCAAGAGAGGTGCAGAAAGAGGGAAGAGAGGTTTAGAAAGAGGCAAGAGAGTTGGGCAAATAGGGAAGAGGGGTGCAGAAAGAGGCAGGAGGGGTGCAGAAAGAAGCAACAGAGGTGCCGAAAGAGGCAAGTGAGGTGCAGAAAGAAGCAAGTGAAGTGCAGAAAGAGGCAACAGAGGTGCAGAAAGATGCAAGGGAGGTACAGAAACAGGCAAGAGAGGTGTAGAAAGAAGGAAGAGAAGTGAAGAAAGAAGCAACAGAGGTGCTGAAAGAGGCATTAGGGTGCAGAAAGAGGCAAGAGAAGTGCAGAAAGAACCAAGAGAAGTGCAGAACGAAGCAACAGAGGTGCAGAAAGAGGCAAGAGGGGTGCAGAAAGAAGGAAGAGAAGTGCAGAAAAAAGCAACAGAGGTGCTAAAAGAGGCATGAAGGGTGCAGAAAGAGGCAAGAGAAGTGCAGAAAGAACCAAGAGACGTGCAGAAAGAAGCAACAGAGGTGCAGAAGGAGGTATGCGGAGTGTAGAATAAAGGAAGATAAGTGCAGCAAGAAGCAACAGAGGTGCTGAAAGAGGCAAGAGTGGTACAGAAACAGGGAAGAGAGGTGTAGAAAGAGGCAAGAGAGTTGGACAAATAGGGAAGAGGGGTGCAGAAAGAGGCAGGAGGGGTGCAGAAAGAAGCAACAGAGCTCCCGAAGGAGGCAAGAGAGGTACAGAAAGAAGCATGTGAAGTGCAGAAAGAGGCAACAGGGGTGCATAAAGACAAAAAAGGGTGCAGAAAGAGGCAAGAGATCTGCAGAAGAAAGCAACAGAGGTGCTGATAGAGGCAAATGAGGTGCAGAAAGAAGCAAGAAAGGCGCAGAAAGAGGCAATAGAAGTGCAGAACGAAGCAACAGAGGTGCAGAAAGAGGCAAGAGGGGTACAAAAAAGGAAGAGAAGTGCAGAAAGAAGCAACAGAGGTGCTAAAAGAGACACAAAGGGTCCAGAAAGAGGCAAGAGAAGTGCAAAAAGAACCAAGAGAAGTACAGAAAGAAGCAACAGAGGTCCTGAAAGAGGCACAAAGGGTGCAGCAAGAGAAGTGCATAAAGAAACAACAGAGGTACAGAAAGAGGCAAGAGTGGTACAGAAAGATGGAAGAGAGGAGTAGAAAGAGGCAAGAGAGTTGGGCAAATAGGGAAGAGGGGTGCAGAAAGAGGCAGGAGGGATACAGAAAGAAGCAACAGAGGTGCTGAAAGAGGCAAGTGAGGTGCAGAAAGAATCAAGTGAAGTGCAGAAAGAGGCAACAGAGGTGCAGAAAGTTGCAAGGGAGGTACAGAAACAAGCAAGAGAAGTGCAGAAAGAAGCAACAGAGGTGTAGAAAGAACGAAGAGAAGTGAAGAAATAAGCAACAGAGGTGCTGAAAGAGGCACAAGGATACAGAAAGAGGCAAGAGAAGTGCAGAAAGAACCAAGAGAAGTGCAGAAAGAAGCAACAGTGGTGCAGAAGAAAGCACAAGCGGTGTTGAAAGAAGGAAGGGAAGTGCAGAAAGAAGCAACATAGGAGCTAAAAGAGACACAAAGGGTGCAGAAAGAGGCAAAAGAAGCGCAGAAAGAAGCAACAGAGGTACAGAAAGAGGCAAGAATGGTGCAGAAAGAGGGAAGAGAGGTGTAGAAAGAGGCAAGAGAGTTGGACAAATAGGGAGGAGGGGTGCAGAGAGAGGCAGGAGGGGAGCAGGAAGAAGCAACAGAGGTGCCGAAAGAGAAAAAAGGGTGCAGAAAGAGGCAAGGGATCTGCAGAAGAAAGCAGATGAGGTGCTGAAAGAGGCATGTGAGGTGCAGAAAGAAGCAAGAGAGGTGCAGAAAGAGGCAATAGAAGTGCAGAACGAAGAAAGAGAGGTGCAGAAAGAAGCAAGAAGGGTGCAGAAAGACGGAAGAGAAGTGCAGAAAAAAGCAACAGAGGTGCTAAAAGAGGCATGAAGGGTGCAGAAAGAGGAAGGAGAAGTGCAGAAAGAACCAAGAGACATGCAGAAAGAAGCAACAGAGGTGCAGAAGGAGGCACGAGGAGTGTAGAAAAAAAGAAGATAAGTGCAGAAAGAAGCAACAGAGGTGCTGAAAGAGGCAAGAGTGGTGCAGAAGAGGGAAGAGAGGTGTGGAAAGAGGCAAGAGAGTTGGACAAATAGGGAAGAGGGGTGCAGAAAGAGGCAGGAGGGTGCAGAAAGAAGCAACAGAGGTCCCGAAGGAGGCAAGAGAGGTGCAGAAAGAAGCATGTGAAGTACAGAAAGAGGCAACAGAGGTGCAGAAAGATGCAAGAGAGGTACAGAAACAAGCAAGAGAAGTGCAGAAAGAGGGAAGAGAATTGCTGAAAGAAGCAACAGAGGTTTAGAAAGAAGAAAGAGAAGTGCAGAAAGAGGCAAGTGAGGTGCAGAAAGAAACACGAGCAGTGCAGAAAGAACCAACAGAGGTGCTGAAAGAGGCAACAGAGGTGCAGAAGGAGGCACAAGGGGTTCAGAAAGAAGGAAGAGGAGTGCAGAAAGAAGCAACAGAGTAGCTAAAAGAGGCACGAAGGGTGCAGAAAGAGGGAAGAGAGGTGTATAAAGAGGCAAGAGAGTTGCACAAGTAGGGAAGAGGGATACAGAAAGAGGCAGGAGGGGTGCAGAAAAAATTAACAGAGGTGCCGAAAGAGGCAACAGAGGTGCAGAAAGAAGCAAGAGAAGTGCAGAAAGAGGCAATAGAGGTGCAGAAAGATGCAAGAGAGGAGCAGAAACAAGCAAGAGAAGTGCAGAAAGAGGGAAGAGAATTGCTGAAAGAAGCAACAGAGGTTTAAAAAGAAGCAAGAGAAGTGCAGAATGAGGCAAGTGAGGTATAGAAAGAAGCAAGAGCAGTGCAGAAAGAACCAACAGAGGTGCTGAAAGAGGCAACAGAGGTGCAGAATGAGGCACAAGGGGTGCAGAAAGAAGGAAGAGAAGTGCAGAAAGAAGCAACAAAGGTGCTGAAAGAGGCACAAAGGGTGCAGAAAGAGGCAAGAGAAGTGCAGTAAGAAGCAACAGAGGTACAGAAAGAGGCAAGAGTGGTGCAGAACGAAGGAAGAGAGGTGTAGAAAGAGGCAAGAGAGTTGGACAAATAGGGAAGAGGGGTGCAGAAAGAGGCAGTAGGGGTGCAGAAAGAAGCAACAGAGGTGCTGAAAGAAGCAAGAGAGGTGCAGAAAGAATAAAGTGAAGTGCAGAAAGAGGCAACAAAGGTGCAGGAAGTTGCAAGAGAGGTACAGAAACAAGCAAGAGAAGTGCAGAAAGAGGGAAGAGAGTTGCTGAAAGAAGCAACAGAGGTGCAGAAAGAGGCAAGAGAAGGGCAGAAACAAGCTAGATAAGTGCAGAAAGAGGCAAGAGAATTGCTGAAACAAGCAACAGAGAGGTAAGTAAGGTGCAGAAAGAAGCAAGGGCAGTGCAGAAAGAACCAACAGTGGTGCAAAAATTGGTAGGAGGTGTGAGAAGTTGACCTGGTACATGCTGTCCAATAATTTTAGTGGGCACCTTGCACCAGTCTAAACAACCCCTTATTGATGATAGGTTAAAGACAACCTTTATTGAAAGCTATCCTAGTGGTAGCTATGGAGAGCAGTCTTCAGGCTAAGTCTTGAAGCAATGTAAAGCAGCTTGTTTTACCAGTCTATAATCTCTTGAATGGCTAAAGAAAAGGCAACCACACCAGGTATATATATATAATATATTATGTATTTCTAAACACACCCTACTTATCTCTTTATGAGGCTAGAGGTCCAAACACATAAGTTATCCTTCAAATATTACAGTAAAATAGCACATATACATGTCAGGCCCTAGGGGCGAACCAAACCATATACTAAAATAGTGGTATAAGAACCACGACTTAACTAGACACAAGGCCTAGAGGCTGTAGAATCGCTGGGACCCCAAGGAACCACCCACGGTAGTGACACAGGGGACCCACGGGGGCTGTGCGCAGTGTGAGAACACAGCCGCGAGCTCCTGTTAACTTCTATGGGGAAAGTCGCGGTTAGATTTTTAAAGATTAGGGACACTTAGAGATGAGTCTCGGAGGATAGATTCCGAAGGCTGCAGAGGGGCTCAGCTCATGCCTGGGCACCCTCTCACATATAACAAAGCACCCTGCCTTCAGGATTGATAAGGCCTGCCATAGGGGTGACTGATAGGTTTCTATGTGTAGTGATAGGTGAGATATAGTGAACATATATCCCAGTAAGGGGTGCATGCACCACCTTACCCAGGTTGCAGTAGCAGACCTGTGGTGTCATTTTGGAGGGCTTTCCAGGGATGGCATACCACATACTTCAGCCCCTGGTAGGCCATGGGGTACCTATGCCCTGGGTACATAGTATACCATATACTAGGGACTTATAAGGGCACCTCAGAATCCAATCTGTGATGTACCTAAGGTACAGGGAATCAATTTAAAGAGGAATCAGCTAGGCTGGCGTCCTGAATAGCAGGGCCCCAGCCAGACTAAAGTCAAAAAACAGTGTTACAGCAGCAAAAAAGTGGGGGTAACCATGTGAAGCAGATCCTACTCTCCTGCACAACGCCCCCCCCCCCCCAAACGCAGGGACATTAAACTAACCTTGACCAGTTGAGTCTTCATGTTCTAAGTGGAAATATCTAGAGAGTCAATCTGCATTGGCATGGTTATTCCCAGGTCTATGTTCCACTGTCTAGTCCATCCCCTGTAGGGAAATGGATCACCTGAGAAGTTTGGGGTTTTCACCCTTCATCTGTTTTAGCCATAAGAGGAGCTTATGGTCTGTCTGAACAATGAAGTGAGTACCAAACAAGTATGGCCTCAACTTCTTCAGAGCCCAAACCACAGCAAAGGCTTCCCTCTCAATGGCTGACCAACGTTTCTCTCTTGGGGTCAACCTTCTGCTTATGAAAGCTACTGGCTGATCCTGACCTTCATCATTCAACTGTGACAGTACAGCCCCTACCCCCAACTCAGATGCATCTGTTTGCACAATGAACTTTTTGGAGTAATCAGGACTTTCCAGAATGGGAGCAGTGCACATGGCCTGCTTCAGGTCATCAAATGCCTTTTGACAGCTAACTGTCCACTGAACCTTTTTGGGCATTTTCTTAGAGGTTAAGTCATTCAGGGGTGTCACTATTGATCCATACCCCTTGACAAATCTTCTGTAATACCCAGTCAGGCCTAAGAAGGCTCTCACCTGAGTCTGGGTAGTGGGAGCAACCCAGTCCATTATGGTCTGGAGTTTGCTCTGCAATGGTTGAACCTGGCCTCCACCTACAAGGTGGCCCAGGTACACAACCTGACTCTGCCCCATCTGGCACTTAGTAGCCTTGATAGTTAGGCCTGCTTTTTTCAGGGCCTCCAAAACATTCCTCAGGTGGACCAGGTGATCCTCCCAGGTGGAGCTAAAGACAGCAATATCATCAAGATATGCTGCACTATAGTCTTCCAGACCTGTAAGGACTTGATTAACCAACCTTTGGAAAGTGGCAGGTGCATTCTTCAAACCACAGGGCATTACCACAAATTGATAGTGCCCACGAGGGGTAGAAAATGCTGTCTTTGGCTTTGAATCATCAGCTAGTCTGATCTGCCAGTAGCAAGCTGTCAAGTCAAATGTGCTTAGACACTTGGCTGAGGCCAAAGTATCTATTAGCTCATTTGCCCTTGGGATGGGATGGCCATCAGTCCTAGTGACTGCATTGAGACCCCTGTAGTCCACACAAAACCTCTGTGGGAAGTTGGCCTGATATATGCTGTCCACTAGTTATAGTGGGCACCCTGTTTCAGTCCAAACAACCCCTTATTGGTTATAGGTTAAAGACAACCTTTATTGAAAGCTATCCTAGTGGTAGCTATGGAGAGCAGCCTTCAGGCTAAGTCTTGAAGGAATGTAAAGCAGCTTGTTTTACCAGTCTATAATCTCTTGAGTCACTAAATGAAAGATATCCACACCAGGTATATATATAAAATATATGTATTTATTACCAAACACACCCTCCTAGTCTCTTTATGAGACTAGAGGTCAAAACACATAAGTTACACTTCAATAATCACAGTTAAATAGCACAAATACACATCAGGCCTTAGGGGTGAGCAAAACCATGTACTAAAATAGTGATATTAGAACCACAACTTAACTATACACAAGGCCTAGAGCCTGTAGAATCGCTGGGACCCCAAGGAACCACCCAAGATAGTGACACAGGGGACCCACGGGGGCCGTGTGCAGTGTGTGAACACAGCAGCGAGCGCCCGTTAGCTTCTGTGGGGAAAGTCGCTGTAAGATTTTTAAAGATTAGGGACACTTAGAAATGAGTCAGGACCAAACCCTTTTGGACTTAAGAAGTTCTAAGGCTAGCACCCATGGGAGCACCGGAGTACTCTTGTTACGTCACCCAGGGAAGCCGGGTGCACAGGTGTCTTTTGGTGTCAGGTCGTGTCGTCGATTTCAATGGGAGCTGGCGAAGAAGTGCTGCTGCCTTGAAGATGCGAAGTGTCTGAAGAGATCCAAGAGCAGATCCAAGATGAGAAGAACCTGAAGGCAGAGGGGACAGAGTCTGGGTCACTAGCCAGTGACCAGGAAGGCGATGGACAGATGCCCACCGATGTCGGGTGATTTCAGGTGAAGAGGTGAAGCTTGACTCTTCAGCCACGAGGACCAGGAGGCGTCAAGAACAACCAGGAGCTGGATTCGAGTTTTCCCACAAAGGATGTCGAGTGCTGCAGCATCGGTGCCCGGATTGGACACAACAAGCCTTGGCAACAGCAACCCATGCAGAAACGAGAAAGATGCTTCGGTGCAGACCAGCAAGGTCTGTGGGACTCACTACTTGGTAGGGAGTTGGGGCACGTCTGGCGCAATCAGGAAAGCCCAAGGAAATACAAAGTTACCCCTCAGGGACCCACCAATCAACAGACCAGGGATCGCAAAGGGACCTCGAGATGAAACACAAAATGGTGGCCCACGGGTCACTCGGACTGACCAGGCCGACAATCTTCGGTGGATTCAATGCTCGAGGTGGGGGCTACAAGTCAGCCCAAGCACAACTTCAAGAGACGTCGAGAAGTTGATGCACTTGCAGAAATGCACGGTGAACAGGAGTTCCGGTTCCACGCTACTCACGAGGGCTGCGGGTCTCAGCTTTACTGGGGACTCGGGTCGGCCTCTGAGATGTCTGGAAAGAGGGGTGGCTACACCCATTTCCTTTGTCCAGTTTCACGCCAGAGCAGGGGCTGGAAGCCCCTAAACCGGTTTGAGCTGGACTATGCACAGGAACACCAAATGTGCCCCCAATGCAGGACTTCAAAGCACTCAGAGAGTGCTCCCACCCAGCCCCAATACACATAAGCCTGTCTGGGAGGTGGTTACACCTCCCTGTGACAGGAAACCTATTGTCCAGGCCTCCCCTGCCGGAGTTTCGGTCAGCAGCAGGAGGCCAGACCCGTGTCTGTGGCTGCAGCATCCATTTTGTGATGCCAGGGCTCTATTAAGTTTCTACTGGGTATACCAGTGCTGTCATGTCTCTCCCTCTATAAGGGTGGGGTCATACTCCCACACCAGTTACTGGTGTGGGCGTATGATTCCAAGGTGCTTGACACCAAACACAACATGTTTCCGTGAAGCCAGTCCAAAGTTAGCATTTACCATTTGGTTATAATGCACTTAAGAGTATATGGTCAGCCTGCACTACAAACAGCATCAGAGAAGGGTCTCCGAACGCTGCAGAGGGGCTCTGCTCATAAAGGGGCACCCTCTCACATAAGAACCAAGCACTCTGCCTTCAGAATTGATAAGGCCTGTCATAGGAGTGACTTATGGGTTTATATGTGTGTATATATATATAGTGATATAGGTAACCTATATCACAGTAAGGGGTGCATGCACCACCTTACCCAGGCTGCAGTAGCAGACCTGTGGGGTCATTTTGGGTGGCTTTCCAGGGGTGGCATAATACATGCTTCAGCCCCTGGTAGGCCTCTGGGGTACCTATGCCCTGGCTACATAGTAAACCATATACTAGGGGCTTACAAGGGCACCTCAGTTCCAATCTGTAATGTACCTAAAGTACATGGAATCATTTTAGAGGAGAAAGCAGACAGGCTGGGGACCTGAATAGCAGGTTCCCAGCCAAACTAAGTCAAAAATCATCAAAACACCAGGATAAAAGTGGGGGAAACCAGGCAGTCAGATCCCACCTTCCTACAACCTCATCTCTCTCTTGCCATCTTTGGTGTGAGGTTTGGGCTCAAGGACTACTGGACTAGCCCAGGGGCTATCTGAGGGTTCAATGACTTCCAAATCCAACATCTTTTGGACTTCTGTCCTTATACAGTCCCTGACATGATTAGGTTGCCTGTAGATCTTATTCTTCACAGGCAGTCTGTCCCCAGTGTCCACTTCATGAGTGCACAAGGCCAAACATATGTCTAAACTGGCTGAGAAGTTTTCTGCAGTCAGTTTGTTGCTGGACAGTGAGGCTGCCTGCCAAGGCTACACCATCTACTGATCCATCATCAGGGTTCTGAGAGAGCAGGTCAGGGAGTGGGTCCCTCTCTTCCTCCTGTCCCTCATCTGTAGCCACGAGCAAGCCCATGTCTGCCCTGTCAACATATGGTTTTAGTCTGTTGACATGAAGTACCCTATGGGGACTCCTAGGGGTGCCAAGGTCTACAAAGTAGGTGACCTCCCCTTTCTGTTCAACAATTGTAGGGGGGCAACTCCATTTGTCCTGGAGGGCGGCTGGGGCCACAGGCACCAACATCCACACTTTCTACCCTGGCTGGTAAACAGTCAGCACAGCCTTTTGTTCATGTCAGGCCTTTTGCAATTCCTGGCTAGCCTCAAGGTTTTTAGTTGCCTTTTTCATGTACTCCGCCATCCTGGAGTGGAGACAAAGTACATAGTCCACTATGTCCTGTTTATGGGGGTTTCAGAGGTAACTCCCATCCCTCCTTCACTAGACACAAAGGACCCCTAACAGGATGGCCAAACAAAAGTTCAAAAGGGCTGTAACCAACCCCCTTTTGTGGCACCTCCCTGTAGGCAAACAAAAGGCGAGAATACACCCAAGAGAGCTCTTGCCATCACAGGTGCTGTAGTGGTCCTAAGTGTGATTGCCTCCAGGTACCTAGTGGCATGGTCCACCACCACCAGGATAAATCTGTGCCCAGATGCAGTTTGAGGATCCATGGGACCAACAATGTCAATCCCAACCCTCTCAAAGGGAACCCCCACCACAGGTGCCTTTGTGATTCCACCTGCCTTGCCACTGGCTTGGCAGGTCACACAGGAGCGACAAAACTCCTTAGTGTCTTCAGACATGTGGGGCCAGTGAAAGTGAGAGACAATTCTGTCCCAAGTCTTGTTCTGGCCCTGGTGTCCTGCTAAAGGAATATCATGGGCTAGTGTCAATAGGAAGCCCCTAAACTTCAGAGGTATAACCAACCTCCTGGATGCACCAGGCTTGGGGTCTCTAAACTCTGAACAAAGGAGTCCATCATCCCAATAACGTTTATTGGTGCCACTAGCATCCCCAGCAGCCTCGTCAGCAGCTTGCTTTCTGAGGGGTTCAAGAGAGGGGCAGGTTTTCTGCTCCTGGCTTAGATCTGACCTCGAAGGGCTCCCTGTCCCCAAGAACTCAACCTGTTCAGGTTCAAGCTCCTCTGGGACAGTTCCTTCTCCAGGTTTAAGATCATCTCCCTCGGGAGGCTGATCTGTATGCTGAGTCAGGTGGGAAGGCACCGCCTTAGCCCTACTGCTCCTCCTCTTCGGAGGCACCTGGTCCATTCTTCCAGAACCCAGGGCCTGTCCAGTGTTAGACATTTTGGCCTGTGACCTAGTCACAGCAAAGACATGAGCAGGGATCCCTAACATTTCTGCATGTGTCCTGAGCTCCACTTCAACAGAAGCTGAAGTTTTCAGATCATTGCCAAGCAAGCATTCAACTGGTAGGTCTGCACTTTCCACAACCTTCTTAAGGCCAGTTACCCCTCCCAAGGAGAAGTTAGCAACTGCCAGAGAATGGTCTGTTCTGGCATTGCTAGCATTGGTTACCTGGTACATTTCACCAAGTATAATCTGCCCAGGATCCGCAAGATTTTTGTCACCATCCTGTCCCTGAATGCCGAAGCCTTTTTTCCATTTATCAAAGGCTGCTGTCTGTATTTGCCCAAATTACTGGGACTCACAAAGGAGGACATATCCATGCCTCTATCACAGATCAGTAAAGCCTGAGTTGGAACTCTGACTAGGCCAGAGTCCATCTCAGAACCCAGGGTCAACCCTACTACACCCTTATTCTGAACATTACCACCACCAATTGTAGCTGTACTAGGGGGAACAGTTGCCTTAGGGGCAATAGTGGCTGGAGTTGAGTCTTTGGACTTGGTGCAGTCACTTGTCCAGTGAGTTTTCTGTTTACAGTTTTTGCACCATGGTTTCTTTTGGCCTTTTCCCTTGTTAGACGGTGAATCCCCATCTGAAGAAGATTTTTGGGGACCTTGTGAAGACTTCTGGTCTTTACCCTTCCCCCCACCCTTGTCAGAGCTTTTAGGATCTTGCTTCTTTGGTTCACCACCTTGCTTCTGTACCTTCTGCATCACACTGGTTCTGACCCACTTGTCTGCCTTCGTTCCCAATTCTTGGGGAGAGGTCAGATCTGAGATCACCAGGTACTGGTGCAACAGCTGATTTTGATATTTATTAAGGATCTGCTCACTCATAATCAAATTGTACAAGTAACCAACCCTCCAGAGCCTTAGTAGCACAATCTACAAAGTCTACCCAGTCTAGATTCTGTGCTTTTTGGGCATCCCTGAACTTTAACCTGTTTTGTTCAGTGGCTAGGCCAAACCCTTCTATCAATGCACTTTTCAGACTGGTATAATCATCTGCCTCCTCCTCTCTAACAGTGAGGAGCTTATCTCTAACTTTGTTTGCAAAGGAGAGCCATAAGATGGCTGCCCACTGCTCATGGGGGACCCTCTGAACTTTATTGGCCCTTTCCAGTGCAGTTATCCATTTGTGGATGTCATCCCCACTCTGGTAGGGAGGGACAATCTCATTCAGGTTTCTATGGTCATGCGACCTTTCCCTATCTCTAGGGATGTTGCTGCCACCATGGGACACTAGTCCCATCTTTTTAGTAGCTCTGAAGAGCTCTAAGGCTTCCCTGTCTAGGGATACCTACTGCTTTCTGATTTCAAGCTGGGCTTCCTCATACTTCAGCAGTCTCTCTCTCCTCTCCTGGGAGGTTTCCCTCCTATGAGAAGAAATAGAGGTCCCTATAGATGCACTTGAATAGTTAGATTCCACTGATGGAGATCTAGACCTTCTAGGCCCACCACCAACTCTTCCTGCTGGGACAAAGAGGGGGTGTTAGACCTGGCACCATTGGCGTGGGTCACCCTTCCATTTTTGTCTGTGCCTCAATGTATTTTTGTGCTGGTGTTAGCTGCTCAGGGCCCTGTGCCACTGCTATCCAGTGCCACAGGGCAAGTGCTCCCTATGGGAAAATGTATTATGTGAATTGACTTCCATGTTTGGCTTATTTGGTTTACTATCAGTCCCTAGTAGAGTGCACCAGGGGTGCCAAGGGCTTGTATATCCAAATGCTGCTAGTGGGCTTGCAGCACTGGTTGTGCCACCCACAGTAGCAGCCTGGTAAAATGTGTCTAAGGTCTGCCATTGCAGAACCTGCATGCAGTCTGGTACTGTCATGCTGACTGGGCAAGTGTCCCCACTTGCCAGTCCCTAAACCTTCCCTTACCTTCATGTTAGTCACCCCTAAGGTAGGCCCTAGGGCAGGGAGCATTGTAAGGATAAGGTAGGACATGCCCTGAGGTGTGTGGCATGTCCTAATCGTGAATTACAGCCATTTTCGTTTTTCACTATTGTAAAGCTACCTGCTCTCCATAGGCCAGAATAGGCTGCTAGATTATAACACTCTATAATCCGAGCAGGCTCAGGAAGCATGGTAGAAATTCATGTTTAGTATGCCTGAACTCAGAATAATAAAATACATCTTTTAGCAGAGGTTATTTTAATATCCTGGGTTTGCAAATGCTACTTTTAGAAAGTTAGCCATTGCGTGCCTAACCATTTCAGTCCGCCTCTGCTGGGAGGGGCTGTCTTCTTTGTGTGTAGCATGAGTGACAGGGCTGGGAAGTTCCAGGAGACAGGCTGGGTCTGCCAGGTGGTGAATAGAGAGATTACACCAGGATGGGTGAGAGGAGTGGACCTTGACTCTGAATAGGGCCGTGCTCTGGCACCACAATGCTGGCTCCACCCCCTGGTTAGCGTCTGATGTCTCTGCCCTGCCTACTGAAAGAAGAAGCCAGAGTCCCAACAACAAAGTGCTCCTCACTGAAAAGAACTGGGCTGGGATTAGGCAAAGGCCCCCCTGGCCTGCAAAGACAAAAGAAACTTGGTATAAATGTAGGAGCCCTGCTCCTAAGAAATCAGATCCTGATTGAACCACGAAGAAACTCTGCCTGACTAGAAGGACCTGGAAGAAGCTGAAGGAGGAGTAACTTTCCCTAACCTGGGGGATTGGCCTGCAGTTGGTGCCTTGCTGAGAAAGGAGAGGAAAGGACTAAAAAGAGACTTTGCAACTTTGTTTCAACAATCTCCAAGGGCTTGGAAGAGAGCTTGCCCCCTGAACTGAGTCCCAGGACCATTGGACTCATCTGCCTTCCAAAATTGAGTTGCCTGGACAATTCTTGCTTGTTTCCCGCTGAATTTGGCCCCAGTACGACTCGTACCCCATCTGTCGCGAAGCCGTGTCTTTGCCGCCCGGCACCGTGTGTCTACGCTGATTTAAAAGCGTTAGTACGCACCGTATCCCTCCCGGCCGCATCGCACCTAACCTTCCCCGCCGATTCGAGTCGTACAGCCCTGGCTGTCTAATCCTGTATGCCGGACCCAAGCTTCGCAGGTACGGTCCGTACGCTGCTAAGACGTACTGCACCGTGCCGTACTCAGAGCCGAGAAGCCGCATCACACTGATCCTCCCCGTACGCTGTACGGCTCGCCGAGAAGTGTCGCCGCCTATCCGCACCGAAGGTACGGCTCGAACGCCACGGACTCTGCAAGCCGATCCGGGCCATCCGCACGTATCCCTGAAGGTCCCGTACCAACGCCGCGTCCCAACGCCGCGACCTGACCAGCATCCGAATACGCTGCCGAACTACGACCCGGACCGATCGACTTGTCCCGCACTGTCCGTCGCGGACCCTACAACACCAAGGTACTTTGTTCTGTTTGCACCGCAGCGTGCATGCCACGGACCCCGGAGTCCGCAACGATTGTTAGACTCATACTTCCCTTGTTTTGAATGCCAACGAGTCGCACATCCAGGTACGAACCGTACAGAGCCTTGACAGAAGCGTACTTATGTGAAAGAAATATATTTTAACTAAAAGAAGCCTATTTTTGCATTTTAAGCCTTTCTACAAGAACATTGAACTGTAAAATAATACTGTGGTCATTTTATTCGTTATTCTGGTCTTGTGCTAAGCCTTATATAAAGAAAACTATTTTTTATACTACCTTGACTGGTGTCCATTTGTGGTGTGTCATTGTATTACTGTATGTGTTCACAAATGCTTAACCTATGACGCCCTGAGAATAGTCTTGACTGCTTGCGCCACACTACCTAAAAGGTGAGCAGGGGTTATTTGAAATGGTGATCCCCTTACTCTGACTTAGAAGTAAGAGTCCCTGCTTGTCACAAGTGCATACCTGTGCCAACCAGAGATTCCCAATTCTAACAGGGGGCCATTGTGGCCCTCCCCCTCATTTTCCCGGGGAGCTGGATCTTCCAGGTCAAGATCATTGTCATCTTCCTGGTCAGCATTAGAGGTCAGGTCATCGGGAATTTCACCTCTAGGCCCTTCCTCATGTGCTGTCCCACCCACTCTGCCTGCCCCTTCAGATACTATAGGTCTTCTGAGATCATCCAGCTTGAGTGCCTCTATGAGATGCTGGGTGGTTAGACTTTTGCCTGTCCTCAGTTTCCTAGTAGTGCATAATGCTCTCAGGGCCAGATGTATTAAAGAATAGTTTTGCGATCCTCAAATAGCGATTTTTAGAGAATCGCAATTTGAGAAATCCAAAACTAATCTTTCCTTAGGTTGGAGCGCCATCTAGAGCAAGTCCAGTAGGGAAGGTGTTAGGATATTCCTTAGGTTGGAGCGCCATCTAGAGCAAGTCCAGTAGAGAAGGTGTTGGGATATACCTTATGTTGGAGCGCCATCTAGAGCAAGTCCAGTAGGGAAGGTGTTGGAATATTCCTTATGTTGGAGCGCCATCTAGAACAAGTCCAGTAGGGAAGGTGTTTGAATATTCCTTATGTTGGAGTGCCATCTAGAGCAAATCCAGTAGGGAAAGGGTTGGATTAGTAGCGCGCTATGCTTTCCAAAGGGGCGACCAGATGGCCGAGCTGCCCTGGAAGTCCCGATGAGGACTCATTTGCCTCTTGGATCACAGCCAGGCCTCCAGGAGTTCAGGCACGTTCGCGCCCAGGTTCCCCTGAGTCTCACGGTGCGCACGGGTTCCCATAAAGGGGGGTAGCCTTCCTCCGGATTAGTAGGGGCAGGGTGCTCTGGAACACCTCTTGGCCTAATGGTCCTCAGCCGACAGCTGGATGGGCCAGGACGCGGCACCAGCCCGGGGTCCGTCCCCAGGCCTGCCGCGTGGCAGGTTGCCACGGATAGGGTCCTGTGGGCATGGGGAGCCTCCCCTGCTTGGCTGGGTTCAGGGGCTCCCAGGGTCCCCGGGGAGGGCGGCCTCATGCGCATCCGGCTCGGTGCTCGGTCCTGCTGCATGGTAGGGTGGCTGGGACGGGGTCCCGCGGGCCTGGGGAGGCTTCCCCTGTGCCTCTGGCCCAGGGAGCCCCCGCTGGGTTCCGTGGTCCCTGTCGGGCCCTGGGTCGGGTGCTCTGGCCCTGGGCCCTGTCCACCGACCTGCCGCTCTGCCAAAGGAAAGGGACGGGGTTCCGTTGTGCCCGGGGAGCCTCCCCTGGCTTGGTTGGGTTCAGGAGCTCTGGCCGGGGCCCCTGAGGGCCCTGGGGAGGGCGGCCTCCCCACCC